>NC_134579.1:189771632-190092882 GCF_037038515.1 Microtus pennsylvanicus
CTTCCCAGAGTTCCTTTCTCTACTCAGAAATCCCGCCTAACCTCTACTGTCTAGCTATTGGCCATTCAGCTTTTTATTAAACCAATCACAGCAATAAAACTTTACAGTGTACAAATATCCCGCAATAGAATTCCTCTTCAACTAACTAATGTTGGATTGTATATTTAGAGCCTTTTAGATGCAATCATGGGATACTTTATGAGCAGATAAAGTAAAGATTAAAAAAAAGAGTTGTATAGAAAAGATAGTAGCAAGGTGCAATGGTGCATATTTTGAATCATAACATGTGGAAAGTGAAGGCAGGTTCAGAAATCTAAAGCCAGTGTGGTCTACATAAGACCCTGTCTCAAGGAGGAGGAGGAGAAGGAATTTAATTAGACCTTTCTCTTACTTTAAATGCAGGTTATTATGAACCAAAGAAATCAAAAGAATAGCAAAGTCCCATTGTTCATATTTTAACCTTTTGACTGTTCACATTTGCACATGTCTTTGAAAGAGTAGAGAAATGAGGGTCGCTAGGATGTGCCAAGAAAAACACTGTGTGATGTACAAACAGAGAAGCAAATTCTGTATGTGTTACATGTTAAAAGGAGCATAAATCCATGGGCGAATAAAGTAATCCCAAAGACAGTACCACAGAAGAGAAGAAGGACTCCTTCAGGGTGACTAACAAGGTCATACCTAGGATACAGTCATGAGGTATCTCCAAAAAGAAGGGCCATCTATGAATTTGGAAATAAGGCAGAGAGAACCCATAGAAACGCTTAAGCATTTGAGAAGGCTAAACTGGAATAAGATTTTAAAAGCCTGCTATTTGTTTAACGTGGCTAACAGATGACTAAAAGTGGGTATGCTGTCTGTTTATAAACATCTGAAGGCTTGTTGTAAACATGGAAGCTGGAGCAGGGTTGCATACTGTGATACTGAAAGGATTTAACTTGAGAGAAGAATTCAAAAGAGAATTGAAAAGGAAATATACTGACGTTCTCTCTTCCAGAAATTCCTTTACTTTAGATGCTGCCAGGACAGAGAAGGTTTTAAGAAAGCCCAGGAGAGGGTGGCCCTGCTAACTTCATTTCTTCAGTGTAATGAACTAGTAGAAACCTGAAAGTTTGATCGGTCTGCACAAAATTACGTGGTGTTTATTTGTTGATTTTTAGACAGTCAGCAGCGTGGAACTTCAGAGTCCTGTTTCTCCTCGTTTGCTCTCGGAGTATCTCATTGGTAGACAGTGGTAGACCTTGTTCCTATTGAGGCTGGCCTTTAAAACTTCATTCTTACAAAGCTCAAAGGATTTGGCTTAGGAGCTAAGGAGAAACAATTGAACGACTGTAGTTTTCAAGCCCTGGGTGTGCTTCCAGCTGGAGTTCAAAGGTAGGCTACCAGGGTGCTCAGGAGGTTTGCTGGGGAATTATTTCTCCAAATATCCAACCCTCTGTTTTCTTTCCTTTTGGGGAGCAGTGGTGGGATGGTGGTGTGTTATTTTACTTTTGAGCCTACAAATCTGTTCTTACTAAAATGATGGTATTATTTTTCCCCTTAAGGTTTCTTTCCAAGGAAATTAAGATAAAAATTGTGTTTGGGATTTTGCGCTCCGAGAGTGTTTTGTTTGTCTAATTTGACTTATACAAAACTGCATGCCAAAGGATGCCATACACAACTGAAAAATAAACACCAAATGCTAACTGTGGCTGTGTCCACACCCAGAGGCACAGAGCGCAGAAACAGCTTTATAAGTGAATATTATGTTCCCACTGTTTGCTCTAGCCTGTCCTAGTATCTTTTTCTGAACATTTACGGATGCTCTAATGCTGTGGAGAACCTGCCAGTGTTTTTGGACATCTTCCTGAATTCAGCAGCAGGTGTCCCCTGACTTTTGAAGTTCCCTATGTTTTCTTTCAGGTTCTTTGGGTATCTTCCATCTTCTGCTCTTCCGGCCTTCCTTTTTCCTTCTAAAACTTGGATAATCTGACAAGCTGGGCCTCAGATGAAGAGAGAAAGGGGAAGAAATGAAAAGAGGACAAGTGAATTTTTCAGGAGAGCTTTTCTTTTGAACGATGCATTTATAAATTGTATTTTTCCCCAAGAAAATTAGCAATAAAACCCCTGAAAGATTCCAATTAAAAAAAAAACCTTCAGCTTTAGAGACCTCAAATATACTTTAAGAAAGAAGCTCAATAATGGACTAAGGATCAATATCTAAAGTAACCTGTAAGGCTGGGGAGTAGACTCAGCAGGCAGATGTACTTACTGCTAAGCCTGAAGACCTGAGTTCAATCCCTGGGTCTGACAGCATGTACAGGAGAACTGAATCTAGCAAGTTTTTCTTTCCTTTCTATATACATGCCTTGATACTTACTTCCCCCACCCGCCCACATTCGAAATAAACAAATTAAATTTGAAAATTAAAAAAGAAAGAAATCCTGAAATTAACTAGACCTCTTTCAACATTTCTCTCCAGTTGTAGAAAGAGAATGTTTTTTAAAAACTATAATTTGGGAAAGCTGGGATTGGGAGCACCTGGAATTATAATGCTTTAAACCGTTGTTTATTAAAACACTGAGATATTTGTAGACGGTGTGGGGAAAAACTACCATTTCCACAATACGAACTCATTTATAGGTTGTCTTCTATTCTTTGATTTCTATTTATAGTGATAATAAAAGATTTCCTTTTCAAATAAAGTTTTTAATGAAAGTAGATTTAAAGTAATAAACATATACCTACAACCATATTATGTTTAAATTCAGACCCACTACCACATTCTAGGTGATATGTCCATAATTATAAAAGTTGTTTGACAGTTTCTGGAAAGGGCTTTGTTTGAACAAAGAGCATGCACATTGTTTGCCTAGGCAAACATGATTCCTGTTCAGTCTCTCTCAAATGTAGACTGAACACAAAGAACTTTAACTACATCTATGCAGTATATGAACAGTTAAGTACTATTATTAAAAAGCCAAATACAAAACTAAATAATTAATATTTTCAAATAATTCTGAGGTTTCAGAGGAACAACTGAATATATATATATATATATATATATATATATATATATATATATATATGATTATGAGGAACCAAAGTAACCTTGACTGCAAGGTCAGTACGCTGAAAAGATTTTTTTAGACGAGATCAAGGAAGCGCACAGCCTTTTAAATTCTTTTCAGTGATTTTCTAAACCATCAGAGTTTGATTATGAACCTCCCCATCTTTTAAAGAGATAAAACCAACACACAAAGTTTTGTACCAAAAAGAAACGGGGCCTTTGTGACTTGTGCGGAGCATGCTAAATAGAGCACCCGCTTTAGTTCTGACTCATTTGCTGTATTCCTGGAGGATTCCAACTCAGATGGACTCGCTGTTACGCTTTCTCTCTTGGGCTGCCACATCCATGCTGTGCTAAAAAGAATGACTGCTTTTCTCACAACCACAGTTACTGAAAGCATCAGAGGCCAACAGTATAGATTCACCTTTGTCAACCCCAAAGATCAACAACAAACCGCTGTGAGCTATGCATTGGAGACAATAAAAGAAATGAAGCATTCTGGGTGCTATTGTCCCATGAATGTACAGTGACTGGTGCTTCTCTTCAAACCAGGACTGGGCTCTGGCTCCTGCTTCCCAGGCCTCCATGCCACCACCAGAAACCTTCCTACCCAGCTAAGCAGAAGAGGGGGAAGTCTGCATGGCAATGCTCCAGCTTTTGGAAACAGATCTGTGGGAGAAACAGCCAATAAGCAAGACGAGGGAAAGAAGTACTTTTATCAGCTTGAACCGAAAGCTGCATCTTTCCCATCGCCTCTTAATCATCGTGGACAATGCCCCGCCCATTAAAAAAGACATTCAGGACGAATTTTCCTTTTGAACTCTGACAAGGCTCCTGTTAGAAACACACAACTAAGCTCCAGTGGAGGATGAAACCTGTTTCTGAAAAAAAGTTCGGAATATAATTTAGTTGACAATACTATTAAAAACTACACGTCTCCAAAGGGGACTGATTTCTCATCTCTGAGGCTGCATCTAAGGCAGAATAGGGGTTTACTCTTGAATCGTGAGCTTTGTTGCTAGAGACCACTTGGTTTGTCCTTGGGGAAATAATTTCCATTTCTTTGGGCTCTGGTTATCTTTTACACAGGCTTAATAGTTAGTGGGAAAATTAATTAAACGAACACACGTGAGCCCTAAGTGGCCAGTACAATGAGTAACAATAAATTCAAAATGAGTCAACAGGCATTGTCAAAGTCGGAGGACAGGTGATGCTGAAACAGACAATGGATTTTAGGTAAAGGTGTTATTATATGGGGCTGATTATATGGGGGACTTTTTTTGCTTTGGTCCAAGAGTGTGATAGTTAGATGTAGTCGTGTAAAATGAAATTCTGTGTAGGCACATAAGGCATTTGCAGAAGGGATAGGCTCGAAATGTCATTTCAGCAAGGTGCTGGGAGCAACTCACTTCTCTTACTGTCATGGGAAGTCAAGTCCTTGCTGTCTGACCTTTGAGTGCCCCGGAGGGATGCCTATAGCTGCTGCACCCAGCACTGGAAGGGGCCCAGGCACTTCCTAGGGCTGCCTATCTGCTCAGTACTAACTCCTTGATGGCCCACATCTCCACCGCAAAAGCTATTTCCTCAGCCCAGAGAAAGCTCCCGGGGCTGGTGTAGGTTGGTGCTTAACTTTGTTGCAATTAGGCAGAGTCCCTTTTGCCTCCTCTGTTGGGGTAAGTGGCAAGGAGTCCGTAGCTCGCACCGGGGACAGGGTAACTAGAGAGCTATAGCTAAGTCAGGAGACCACAGCCTAGAAGAAGCAGGTGGGGACTGGGTAGCGCAGTGGCGGGACAGCAGTCCCTTCAGTCCTGAGGCCTTAGCGGCCTGCGCCAGGCAGGGTGGGGGCGGGGTGGGGCGGCGCGGAGGGCGCGGAGATTACCGCGGCGCCACCAGAGACGCGCAAGGCCCGGGAGCCTCGGCGGTCCCCACGCGAGACCGCAAAAAAACGATGACAACAGGCACTTCTCCGAGATCGAATAAAAAGGAAAGGCTTCTGAGCCCGCCACGGTCCTCTGCCCTTCCGGCTGCCTGCCGCGAGGCCCCCAGCGGCCACCCTACCCAAAAGTCGCCGGTGGCGACGTGCCCCCGCCTCTAGGCTCCAGCTCCGCGCGCAAGAGAGAGGCGGCCCGCGGCGCGGCGCACGCTCCGGCGGCTCCCGGCTTGCGCGCAAAACTTCCACCCGGACGGCGCCGGGCAGCAGCTGCCTTAGAGAAGGGACCAGGCTGCGGGGACCTGCGGAGGGACGCCCGGCGCGCGCGCTTTCTCTTTTCTTCTGCCTTCCCCACCGCTCGGCTGCCGGGACTTTTGGCTCCTCTCCTTTCCTCCTCCCCCCCTCGCAGCCGGCTCCCCCACCCCGCCCTGTTTCTCCCCCACTTGTGTAAGCTATTTGTTGGGGGTGGCCGAAAGGGATGTCCTGTTTTCACCAGAGACACAGCGCGAAGGGAAAACTTCGACACTGGAAGGAACGAGAGTAAATACCCAGATCGGACCCGCGGATTACGGGCTGGGACAGACAATTGAACTTCAGGAGCCCAAGGCGGTCCAGGCCGCCAGAGGTGAGTACCCACTCTTCAAATAACCCGGTTTCTGGAGCTAAAGGGGTTCAAGATTTGGAAGGTCCCCAAACTGTCCTCTGGAAAGTGTGACCGACTTTGTAATACGTTTGGAGATTCGGGGATGGAAGACGCGCGTCGAGAGAACGTGTGAGGCTTAGGGTTCTCCCCGGTGACCTAAAACCGGTCTCCCACGACCAGGGCCGCTAGCACCTCAGAGGTGCGTTCTACTCAGAGGGACCCTCAATGACCCATAGGTCCTCAATAACCACTTTTCTCTGCCGCTGGGAGTCTGCGCAGCGGGCCCGGGACCCGGATAATCCTCGCAGCGTCCAGGGTGCAGACCATACCTGACTGCACCCCGCCCCCGTTTCTCCCAGGCGCCTGCACGAACATCTCCCCTGTGACATTTAGTATTTTGTGATGACCGGCTACACAGAGCAAGGGTGCTACCCCAGTGTCCCCCGGAGGGCCAAGGGCGCCTGGGTGTGCGTGTAGCCTGGCGCGCGTGTACTCCGGGCCCGAGCTCTGATCGCCAGGTACCGGTCACCGTCTACACAGCGGCAATCGCAAGCTAATAGTTTTTATGTGGCGTGGACGAATGTCTCCTGTAGTGTGCCAGGGTCTGTGAAATTAGAGGCGCCTTGTCAGAGGAGTCGCTTTCATTGGCTCCAGGCGTGGATACCATGGAGCGATTCTAACTTCTCCAAACCGGAGGACTGTGTTGGGGAGAGCAGGTTTCTCCCTGAGCCGCTTGGGTCTGGGGAGGCCACAGGACTCGGAGCCTGGTGAAAAGAGACTCGGAGGCTGACCGTGTGAGCCTGTTTCAGTTAGCACCGCATAACAACCCAAACTTTTCATTTTATTTTTCTGTTAGCACTTAACTTTTCTTTTCCTTGTATTCAAGATTCAGAACTACTCTGAGAAAAATTAGGGAGTTTTTGACCGGCTGAGCGGTAGCGAAACTTAGGGAGAACTGTTTGATTTCTTTTCACTTTCCCCTTGGTTGGGGTTCACAGGTACCCATCTTTCAACTTCCCGGGAGGCTAACGGGGTGGTGATTTGGGTGGGATCTGTGTGGCCTTTTCCTCCCTGGCTGCCGAAAGAGCTGGAGTCATTCAGGAATCTTTATGCACTAGAGAGCCGCGAGGAAGGTGCGCATCCCGGCGCAGGGACAACCTAGGTGGCCGCTAGCTCCAGGAACCTGTGTGTTTTGGTTTCTGCGCAATTCCACGTGGAGCACCCCCGTGTGCGTGTGTGTTGTGTACTTGATCTGTGAGGAGGTAACTGGAGTCTCGTGTTCAAACCCAGTGGGCCCTTGGCCATTAATTTGCTTTCCTGGCTGTCATTACAGACACTTCCAAAATCTGATACCTAAAGGGATCCAACAGGTTGGGTTTCACATTAAGAGCCCATACTTAACAGTTTTCTTTCTCCCGTACCCGCTTTGGCTCAGCACTCTGGGATCAACGTTATTGTTGGAGTGAAATACATCTTATGGAATATGGCATTTTGTTGCTCTTTCCTTAGCGATCGCCTTTTTGCACCTTAGGGCATTTGCCAGTTTCAGCGCGGGCTCCTGGGGGACTTAGGTGGGAGTCTTCAGGAGCTTTTAGCAACTGCGGATTTCCATCAACAACTTCTGAAGTTTCATTTACCCATGGGTGACTGACAGCATTCAAAGCGGACCATGAGTTTTTGTTTGTTGCGTTTTCCCACTTTTATTTAATTCTAATTTTTATTTTTAAGACTTCTCTAGGACAAGATTTGTATTTGATATAACTTCTCAGTAAAGTTTTATATTTAAGCAGAAACGGTGCTACTTTTTTGGTTTGCCTTTAAATAATGCAGTGCATATGCTTATGTGTATATATGCATATATCAATATATACTCATACCTGAGAAACAAAAACTAGACGAGTCAGAAAGTAGAGAATTCCAAAGCAAAATACTTCGATACGTTTTATGGTGTGTTTTAAGAGATTTGTATTCAAAGACATTTGTACTATAAAAAAACAATATTATTCCAAGAAATAGAAAAGCAAGAGCAGCACAAGACAGGCTTGTGTGTGTTGAAGAACTGTCAGAACGCTGAGTTTGTGGCAAGAATGCTCAAAATAGATAGACATTCCTCACTTTTACAGCCCAGAAAAATAGATTGTTCCACCTGATTCAAGGTTGTAGGCAACATTAGGGTAAAACATTTTTAGAGTAATGTCTGACCATGGATGTTAAAAACAAACAAACAAACAAATAGCAAAACCTTCAACAGCAACAGCAGCTTTGGCCTGTAACATAGCTTAGCTGGCTTTAAACCTCATATTCTTCCAAGGACCAGACCTTGTCCTCCCACAAGTGAATGTCTGAAATAGGGATGTTTTCAAAGCCTATTCACCTTTGTGAAGCAGGTGAAAATGAAGAGGCTTTCCCACTTTAAGAGCACCTCACCGAAGGGACTCTCGCAGCTATACATGGGAAAACGTTTGCGATTCTTCCCATTCACTGAACATTACAAAGGCTGGCTTCTCATTTCCAAAGCGAAGCTGTGCATGTGTGTTCACATGTGGGGTCATATTAGCTAACATGTTAAACTAAAAGACCTTCAAAAGCCTACAATGTGTGAAAATAGATTGACTTAAGAACTATTTTATTCTCATTAAGAAATAGAGACATGGGTGTTTAGGCATTTTCTAGAAGCTGGATGAAAACCATAGAAAAGTTTCTTTTTTCAAGAAATATTTGCAGGTGGGTGGGTTGCCATTTTAGTGTGTGTGTGTGTGTGTGTGTGTGTGTGTGTGTGTGTGTGTGTGCGCGCGCGCACATGCATATTATCCCTCTTTGGTTTAAAAATAACATATTCTTCATCTCTAAATTTTTCTTTTATTTATATTGTGATTTACGCTGTAAATAAATTTTACATAGCAATGGGAAATACAGTGTCCAGTTTCATGTTTTTAGTCACTGGTGCAAGTTCTGCATGGCTGATGCCATGTCTAAAAATATATTTATGTGGCTTGGCACTTCATTTATTAAATGTGATGAACCAGAGTTAAATCGTGTAGAAATTTTGAAAGGGTAAGATGATAGAAAAATCTGTGGCTGTTGATAGGAAAGTTGGGGTTTTGGAAAATGCACATTCTAACTTTTAGATTAATAAGATTAAAGTTTTTTTTTCTCACTGTCATGCAAGGGAAGCCCACAGGTTTTATGCAGAATTTAAGAACAATGATAACCCCTTTTGAGATTCAGTGGAGTGCTAAGCAATTTAGGAATTGTGAGCATTTATTCTGTTTTTGCATTATCTTCACTCTCCCTCTTTTCTCTACTGGGTAAGCTTAAGAACACTCAGCATTCAGTAAGAACAGGCCCCCTCCCGGGGAGTTTATTCACCATAGTTCTGTAGTGCAGCTGCTGGTCATATTTCATGGAGCTGTTAAAGCACTTAAAACCTAAAATTAGGTACTGTCTGGTTGTAAATATTTCACATCCCTCATTTGAGAAACAAACAGAAAAGTCTGCCATCAAAAGTACGGAGTCCTATCACGGAAGAGCTGGGCAGACCTTTCCCAGTGGCTTAGCTATCTTCTGGGTGAGGATAAAACCCTGACAGTTTCTTTTTTCGAATGAATATTCCCCCTTCCACATTCTCAACTCTTACACTGTGTGTCTCAGTCGAGTTTCTTAAACTGATTGTATTCAGAAGTACAGTTGGGGGATTTTATTACAATGGTTACTAGGTGAAGGAAATCAACACCACCCGGAATGGATAGCGGTGGTGTGGACAGGCTCCTCTCATGGAATTTTCCTGGTGAACTTAGAAACGACATGCTCTTTCAGGCGTTTGCCCTCCAGATAGGTTAGGTACAAGAGTGTGTTCAACTGTTCCCATGTTCAGTTCTGCGTCTTGCAGCTTGATGTGTTTGAGTGCAAGGAATTGAATATTCATTAAATTGCGCGTGGAGCCAAACTTGGCGTCCTTTAGCCAGAACTTGAGTGGAAGAAAATAAACAAGAGCCACATATTCAGAAGTCTCACAAGCCACTCTGCTGGCTTTAAGAGGTCTGGAGACTTTGTAAACATTACCGTCACTTAATATTGCTGTGGCATAGCACATTAGAGTGTGCCCTAGTGATGTGTCACTTTCCTGTGAACTTCCTGTGTTTTATTTTTGCTCTATCCATGTGTTTGTTGTAGAGGGGTGCAAAAAATACCCGAGCACACCACTATCCATGCCCTCCTTTCGCTTTTCCAGAAAACGAGATGACACTGATTAATTTTAAAAACAGAAACCATTTTGAACCAAGCGTCAAGCTCACATTTATAGGGAAGGGTAAGACGGTTCCGGAGAGCTGCCTCCAAGTCTCACATGACCTTTGCTGTCATTCAAAAGCGCTAATTGATCTTAGCACTGACCTAATAGTATAGTTTGATATTTGAAACCCGTCAGTATTGGCCTAGCCTTTTTCTCAGCCTCCAATTTCAGTACATGGTCGATAAAGAAAGACGGTGTATAAAAACATCAGAAGTGTTTCCCCCTATCAAACAATAAATGCAATGTATATGATAAAATATACCCATAATTTAAACCATTTTTTACATAGTAATAAGCTATTTTATTTTAATATCTTTTCGGACCACAGAAAAAAAAGAACCATGTTGTCATATTAGAACATTTAGAACTAGCTGATAAGTTGTTTTGTTGGGTTGGAAGACAGTGTCTGTTATCACATTTGAATATTTTCAAACCGAAGTCTCATTATACCAGTAAGATGTAGATGTCAGGAAATTTTATATCTAAGATTATATTTTCTTAAGTATATTTATATCTTAAAGTGTGCTTTTAAATAAAAACAACTAAGGGTTGCCAGATAGCTCCCATTGCAAGTCAGCATCCAGCGGGCTCATCGGGACCTTTCTGATGGGTTAGCTCGCCGCACTGTTTTCCACCCTTTATGGGTTTAGCTAATCTTCATCCGTTCGAGTACGCTGTGAATGAGTGAAGCTGATGCTTTTATTCATCCTATTTTGTTGCTGAATATTTTGAAGTCCAGTTTTATAGCAACAGAATGAAGCCAAGATCCTAACTTCTCAGTGTGACCCACCACCCTTCTCCACAAGCAGCAGGCTAGGCACTTGCTCCCACCAGCTCTGTGTGGGACTTTAATTCATTACCTAAAAGAAACTAGATATTAGGAAAATAAGCTTAATTGTACATTGCATATAACTGTACTTGAAATTGAAATTGTATCTCTAATTTTGTGATGTTGTTTAAAACAGGCCACAAAATGTAACGAACTGAAACATCTTTAAATGTCCATGTATTTTATATATGTATTTATTTATTTGTGTGTGTGTGTGTTTCTGTATAGAGGCTAGAAGATAACTTGTGGGAGTTGGTTCTCTCTTTCTATTGACTAGCCAACTAGGTTCCAAGGTGGAACTTGAGTCTTCTTCAATGTTGGTGCCTATGTAAGAAAACATAAATAACAGTCAGCAAGGGCTTGGTCCAAACAGCCCAAATCAGAAAGGTTGGTGATAACTACCGAGCCTGTGGAAACACTGCAATCATCAAGAGTTCAAGACCATCTCTGTGGAATATTTAATTTACATGTAGAATTTTCTTTGCTTCTCATGCTTTAGCCTTTGGTTTGACGTCATCAGTTTTCTTGTTGCTATCGCTGCTCAAGCTTGAAACCTGATTAAGAATCAATCCACACCTTTATGTTAAGCCAGCTAGCAAGGAACAAAATGCCCAAGTGTGTGCATTGGGTTTCTAGAGGAAGCTTAAGTTGTAAGGGTCCCAGTCAGGTTTCACAAGTCCTTTAAATTTATATGATTATTATGCTTTATATGTATAAGTTTTCTCTTCAGGTGAACATTTTTTCCTACTAATACCTCTTTTAAAACTTTAATGTATTTTTGTAGGAAGTCAGTTATTCTCACTGTTATGTATTTATCTATTTAGCGTCAGGCCCCTTTTATTCAAATAAAAGCTGGCATGTGCCTTCCAGGGAGATGTCAGGGCTCTGTGTGACTCAGAAGGGCATAACCTAAGAATTGCTCACCACGCTCACCTTTCACCCTCAGTGCCCTTGGAACGCTCTACAAGAATCTCTGGGTGTATGGAAAGTATTGCAAAAACGACAAGCCTTTTTATGACAGACAGTTCAGGGTACCTGCTCTGTATTTACACAGTGTATCCTCTTGAAAAGTGGTGGTGTGAGCCTCTAGTCAGAGCTATTGCAGAGGCTGAGGCAGGAGGATCACATGAACTATTTTTGACCTCATGAACTGGAGGTTGGCTGTGTCATGTAAGGAGACCCCATCTCACAACAAGCAAGCAAGCAAGCTCTCAACTATCACAGAATATCCATCTTTGTACTCTGCTCACTTGACTGTAACTAGAACATTCTACTCACTGATTTCTGACTTTAACACTGAGAACTTAAAAACCAGTGCAAATGTTCTCCACGTGTAGTTTCTTGTCTTGCTGAGGCAGGGATGTGAACCTTAGATACCTCTGTGCGGGCTTTCCTGGAACAGCTCTTCTTTAAAGTCTACATGGAGACTTTATCACCGGCTTACATTCATTTGACTTGATTTTCATGTAAATTATTGCTGCTGTTTCTATTATTCTTTCCCCCTTTCTTTGAAAAACGGAAGGGGTATTTCTCCCGAAAGACTCCAATTAAATCATAAAAATTTATATTCATATGCTATTAAGTTTAATTCTGCTCACAAAAGCAACAGCATTAAGGTTGAAATTCTATCTTTAACCAACTAGTGTACCTCATACCAAGGAGGCCTAATTTCCACAAGGTCGTATATACAATTCGCAGACCTCTGCATATTCCCCAAGGAGTCATCTTTTCATTACATTTCATCTCTGGCTTTGAGCTCCCTAGCGCTCCAAGAATTGAAAAGACCCAAATGTTGCGATTAAGAGGTTGTGTATTTCTAATATAACATTCCCAGTATGCCGAAAAGGAGTCGCGTCTTGGAGAGTCTACAGATCTCTTCCTTAGCTAATCCTTTTCCCCAAGCTTTTGTACTTGGATGCAAATGTCTATTCCTATGCGGGTATGACCTAGGAAATTTTAGACAAATTTAATCACAATGTGGGTAAGTCACATTCAGATTTCCTTCTGCAAGTCTGCCTACTGTACGCTCAAACTGTGTTTCTGGTAGGTAACTAAGAGTGTACATCTTGGGCTGGGAAGATATCTCAGAAGAGAAACTGAATTCAGTCCCCCTTCAGAATCCACATTTTAAGAAATGTGGTGGGGTGTGGCAATATGCATTTGTAATCTCAGGGCTTGGGGCACAGCAAGTGGATCCTTGAAGCCTTTACTAGCCATCCAGCTTAGACTATTTAGCAAGCTCCTGGGCAGTGAGAGACCGTGACTCAAAAGAAAGGCGGACAGCACCCAAAGAGTGACTGCCCTTTGACTTTCATGTTACACATCAGCACACGCATGTAGACGTGCACACAGTGGAGCATGCACTGACACACACAATAAAATCTCAATAAATATACCGAGAGCGAGAGGTTGTTTTTATGTGAACCGTATGGGGGTAAGATGATGGTAATACTTTGTTCTGTTTCGATAGGATCAAAAGAATTTTAATTTAGTTTTATTAAATAGTATTAGTTGTTGCTTTTAGTTATTAAAGGCTTTCTTCATAGAAGTTGACTAAATGTTTTGGCACTTGAAAATTCCTTTTAAATGCTTTTAAGCATTAGTACTACTGAAGACATGCAAAAATTAACATGAGATGAACAACTTTACCTCCACTACTCCAGATATGTTGAAGATGTTGAGACTTTTTGTGCCTTATCCTGTTTTCACACCTTTCTCTCGGAATGTTTAGCACAGTGGTGTAGTCACTGTAACCAACTCAGCAGGTTTACACCATATTGGATGGACACTGGTTCTGTATAGACTTGGCCACAGTATTCTTTGTCATAGTAAGTATAATTGTGACATATTAATGCTTCTCCTGGACTGTAAGTAAGTTTCATCTTCTTCTAAGAGTTTCTTACTTCTCAAAGATTCATATTTGGATTACAGTTATTTTCAAGTCCTGCTATAGTTAAATTTCTGCAGAAAACTCTCTGTTGCCTACAAGGCAAATTCCAGAATTCCCAACAGGATCTGCAGGGTCCTTCTTGCTTAGAACATTGACAAGACTGCCATTTTCCTCTTTCAACAAGCGCTCACAAGACATCTCTCTAGCCACAGGGAAAACTGCACTTCTCAAAACCGCTTAGGCCACTCCCACTTCGTGTCTTTTTACATATGATCTTAACTTCTCTGTAGGTTTTCTTTGCCTCTCCACCTTCTGATTCTACTTTCTTCCCGAGATGTGAAATGCAAAGTAGGAACTACTTCCTTCAGAGCCCAAGTCGGATGCTTCTTTTTCTTTCCTCCAAAGGCGCCTAGTTTTTACCTTTAGCATAACACTTGGCACGTTGACTAGAAGCACATGGCTGTCTGAGGTCTGTTCAAGATGAGAACTGGTCGGAGGTCTCCGCTGTGTTTGTCATCATCTCCAGAACATGGTGTGTTGTTTGACACATCCGTCTGTGGCAGTAACATTTCCTCTGAGTGAAAGAGTAAAGGAACTGTGTGGAAGAGAGCAATGGTACTGAGAGGCAACATCCATTTTTGCTGGGAGACTGGTAGCGGGGGTGGGGGGTGGGGGTGGGGGAACCAACCAACCAACCAAACAAACAAACAAACAAACAAACAAACCAACAACAAACCATGACCATTGCATGGCTGGAAAACTTATGATGAGCAACTTCAGGGATTTCAGATTCTAGAACTGGAGACCTGAATTTGGAGCAAGGCCTAGACAATATGCAGTGTGTGTATATATACATATGCATGAATATTTATGCACCCCTGTGCGTACATGCATGTATGCGCATGTGTACACGTGTGTGCACACACACATGCATGTGTGAGCCCATGTGTATATGTGTGCCTGTGTTAGCGCATGTGGGGGAAGAATTGTTCACATGTGTGATATTAACCTCAGTATTGGTAACTCAGTGCTTTAGTGGGTAAGAGAAAAATTCTGAAAATGTGGGCATTTCATGGAACTTTAAAATGTGAGGGACCCAAATCCTAAGCATAATGGGAACCAGGGATGTGGCTGCTTGGGTTCAAGTTCCAGTTCTGATAAAAAAAAGGGGGGGGGCTTCAGAAAAGCTCGTTCAATGCTTCATATGATTTTGGCTCCTTTCTGGTGTGCAGTAGAACATGCTGCATGAGTTTTAAAATGAGGATTACACAGGTACACCTATATAAACCATGAAGACTGATATCTCACATGAGTGATATGATGTTGGTTGTAAAACTCAGGAGAACCCTTCCAATGATTCAGATAGTTAGGCTTGTAAGAGGTTTCCTTCTTTGACCTTAAATTGTGAACCAACACTGTCTTTAATTGTGGAAATTGTGCATTCTGGGGTCATCTTGGTAAATCTGAGGTTGTATTTGGACCTATTTTGAAAATTCAGCCTACATAACTTACATTGTGTGATTTTTTTTTAAAAAAAATCAAATATTTACATTACAATTATCTCGTCCTATTTGGGCTTGAATTAATGTGGTTCCTTAACTAAGATAAACAATTATAAAGACACTATACAGTAATGCTATTATTTTATGACTAAAACCTGTGTCCCCACTTGCTTTTTGAAGCCGAAGGTATTGACTGACTAAACAAAGACACACGTTTTCAATAATTCGTGGATGTGATGAACTCCATGTAAACTTAAAAAAAACTTTAGATGTTGCTTGCCTCATCAGTGAGCGCGGAACATGATTAACGTCTCTGTTTCCACCATTTGCCCCTCAGTCCTTGGAATGCCGTCTAATGGACAGCGAGAGGAAACAGAAGTAAGAGTGGGAAGCTAACTGGCTGCCTCTCAAAGGGCAGCACCTGAGCTTAGCTGTGCTCATCGGTACACATGTGATACAGTGGATACATCTTCTGCCCCTGCCCCATTAATATGTTTCGATCATAGCATCTCAGATTCTGATTATTGCGGTTTAGGGGTGGAGCATTTGTTCAGGGAGTGTTTTCTTGAGCATAGTGGGACCCTGGCTTTACTTACTAGATTCCGGGAGACCCAGTCTCCTGAGAAATGGCAGTGTTTCTGGAGATGATCCAGTGTACTCGAGAGTACAAAATGTGCTCCTAGTTGAGAACGCACAGCTTAAGCAGATCTTCGTATCTCTTGATATAGTGAAAAGATTCCCAGAACTCCGCCTAAGAGGATTGTTCTACTCCCAGTCAAGTGTGGAGAATCCTAATTCCTTCCTCCTGAGTTTAAATACAAACGCAAACAATTCTCATTGGTCTGTGTTGATAGCTGAATTTCACACAGAGAGGATTTACAGATAAGCTTAGGTGGGTCGTCCATCTTCAGCATATTTTCCTTTTCAGTATTTTTGTTGCATCGGGGTGGAGGGGGGGCAGAATTCTTGGGAGGAGATTCCGGGAGTAAATATTTATTTGAAGTACCGCTGCTAATTCTTCTTCTCATTGTTACTGTTTTTCTTTGCAGATACCCTTTACTTGCTTTGTAATGATGACAATTGGCCAATTATCTATCCGTTTGTATGAACAAAATATTCAATAATAAGAAACTCTTTACTTTCTTTAGAGTATAGTGTCACAAAGGTTTCGGAGTGGAGCATTCCAGGAGACCCTGTTTTATACTGATAGTAAAATCAAAATACTTGATGAATTGAAAGATTCATCCATTTGTAATAAAAAAAAATTCAAATAGAGGTGGGCATTACCCAGTAGTAGAGTACTTGCTTAGGCTGTACAAGGCTCTGTGTTTGATACTTATGGGAGGGCATGGAAGAGACAGAGAAATACGGAGAGGAATGTAGAAAGACAAACTCACACACAGAGAGACAGAGAGGGAAAACGGAGAGAAAGAGAGAGGGGGGAGAAAAATGCAGGGGTTGCAGGTACCACTACACTGAACACAAATAATTTTCTGAACATAGCTTTCAGTTTGTACCACAGTTTGTAAATGTGAATGTAGTAACAATTGTACAGCTCTGAAGAAAGGGATAGTTAAGAATACTACATTAAAAAATATTCTGTTGAGGTGGTACCAAACCTAAGCTTTTACTGTCTAGATCTGTGAGGCTGCTGTTTAACATACAGTTTATTTGAGTTGATGTGAACCAACTGGAAGCCAGGCTACAGTCTGGGCATTTCTCCTGAACTTGTTAGGCACTGAGGGAAGACTTGAAAAGGAGGAAACAAAACAAAATCTGAGTGGGGATGACTGGGTCTCCAGCTCTGAGATGAGCGGGAACATTATTTTGAACAGTGAAATTTTACTGTTATAAATACAGGATCACACTCACATTCTTATGAGCTCAGAACAGTAGATAATTTTTTTAAACCTTATAAACTAGTGACTTTAAAGGTTTCTGAAATCCCACACTATGTATTGTCTTAAGTAGATTTACTTTTTTTTTATTGAGCCTATGAGTCATGTCACACAGGCAGTATCAAACGGACCTAGAGATTTCACATTATTCCACTAATTGATACTCATGTAGAAGGCTCATAGAGAAACGTGATCACACAAAGAGAGAGAGAGAAGAGGTGGGAGGAAAAGAAGTGGGGAGAGAGAGATAGAGAATATCTTCTGTGGCTTATAATTACAACCTTTGAGTAGAGTTTTAGGGAAGAAACTGAGTGCAAACTGAGTACACGGTATGTGACCAGAGCATCTTTCTAAGAGAATCAGGATCTTGAATACATACCTGACAACGAGGAAGTGAAGTAGATGCTGAGGAACCCAATGTAGATGGGGCCATGATGGAGCGGTTGGGTTGGGAGTGATTTAAGGGCTTAAGTGGGGGGGGGCTTTTGGACTCAGAGGGAGAGTTCTGCCTTATACGTTAACAGGAAGCCCAAAGAAGA
Organism: Microtus pennsylvanicus; assembly: GCF_037038515.1. Taxonomy (NCBI): domain Eukaryota; kingdom Metazoa; phylum Chordata; class Mammalia; order Rodentia; family Cricetidae; genus Microtus; species Microtus pennsylvanicus. The sequence goes on from NC_134579.1 coordinate 189,789,204, forward strand.
CACAGCAAACCTCATGCCCATCCAGGCACTCTACGCCAGACATTGAACAGGAAACCTGGTAGCTGCTGAGGCACTGGAGAACAGCCAAAAACCCAGAGGTTCTGTTTTTCCAAATGAGCACTTCCCTGGTTCATAAATCAGAAAATACCCCAGAGTATTTAACTCTTGTACCTACTTTCCCAGGTTGGTTTCTTGCACTGTGCATTTGAATGTGGAGAGATTTACTGATTTTTAGAATTTTTTCAGAAGGGGTATATAATACCAGCAGTCACTTCCTTTTCTCTCCCTGTTTTTTTCCCCCCTTACTCCCCTGCCTTCTACTATCCAAACTCCCTTAGCCCACCTACCTCTTTCTCTTTGCTTCCTATCTGGGCAAAAACATATATCATCTGTCAAGGTCAGCTCAAATACCACCTCCTCTGGGAAGCCTTCCCTAATGCTTGGGAAGAATTAATTCTTTTCTCTGTAATACCATAACATTCTGTTGAGGCTATTAATATAATGGCATATTGTGTTGGGCTTAATTGCATTTGAAATTGTTTGCTAGAGAAATTGGGAGCTCACTGACAAGAAAGACCACATCTTTGGTCCTCTGTGCCCGCTACAATGGAAATATTGATGGTAATTGAGTAGCTGGACTTAGCTGGACTAGTGCATGTGTGCTTTCTAAGAATGTATGCTAAGCTAGATATCCACAGGAAATGAATCCTGTTTATGGTTTAGAAGATTAATTAATTTTCTATTGCTTATAGTCATGGAAATCATTTGTTGTCTATTACCTGTTTTAAATTATTTAAAGTTCTTTTTTTTAATGCCAAAGTAGGGCTACTTTTCTAGTGGAAGAAAAACACCCATCATAAACTGGCATTTTAAGTCAACTGAAAGATTTCTGATAGAGGGACCATGGTGCTCATACTTCTTGTCTTTTCTAGAATCAAACATCGACTTCTTCAGTTGCTTTCTGATGAAATACAACTTTTGTCATTTGAAGAACAAAATGCTTAACCTGCAGAATTAAGGATTTCATCTGAGAGGGAGTGTGCATTTTTGTCAGTGTTTCAAACCTAGGGCCCAGCTCTCCCTGATGTGTGAGAAGTACATGAAGCCGTTGGTGAGAGGAGTTAAGTCTTTGTTCAGTTACAGTTGAGGAAGGAGCTGGTTTTGTTCAAGTTTCTTGTGGTTTGTTTTTAGGCATTTTCCACAGAGAGATGAGCAAGACCCTTCAAAACCACAAACTTGCTTATGTAGGGGGAAAAAAACCCTTCCTGTGTCCAAAAATAACATTAAATTAAGACTATTGTTTCCAATCGCCTCAAAAATTGTGGTTTTACTTCCTGGTCTGCATCATCATAGATGAAGTACGCATTTGCACTGCATCACAATGAAGCCAAGCTGCTCACAGTCAGAGGAGGAGCAGAAGAATAGGCAGGGCCTAACTGTTCCATTTTTTTTTATGCTTCAGTAACTGACAGTAAATAGGTTGATACAAACGAAGCTAGAATAAATAAATATAAAATCCAATGCCTTAGACACTCTGCATGATGCTTTGTTTGTGTCTGACATGGAGCCACAGACTGGAGTCCGGATGGCTGTGTGCATGTCCAAACTCTGCTACTCATGAGCCACAGTTGGAGTAGGAGTAGGTAGTGACCGCAGCAGTTACTGCCTCATGGAACTGGGAGAAAGGATAATTGAGGTTGCGCACGGCAGACAGTTGGTTCAGTACCAGGACCAGGTTCCTTTATAAAATTGATTCCTTTGAATAAACTAATGGATGTATTTACTATTCTGCCTTCCCCAAAAGAACCAGTGTTACAATGAATACCACTAAAGCCAGTTCTTTGACTGTAATCAGTCTTATTTTTTTTTAAAAAAAAAAAAAAAACAACATACTAGCCATAGTTGTTGCAACATTGAAACAAAGACCCTGAAGGGTTACTATATAATAAGGGCCCTGCAACCCTGGACAAGTTACCTGTGAGGAGTAACTGGAAAGGGACAGGAGATAGAGTCCTACTGTCTCAGTGTTCTATGAACTGTTAAGAGACACCATCACCAAGGCAGCTCTTACAAAAGAAAACATTTGTTTGGGGCTTCCTTACGGTTTCAGAAGGTTAGTCCATTATCATGGTGGGGAGCATGATGGGACTCAGGCAGATGTGGTGCAGAAGAAATTCAGAATTCTATATCCAGATCCTCCATCAACAGGAAGAGAGAGCCTCTGAGTCTGACTTCAGCTTTTGAAAAACCTCAGACCCCATCTCCAGTGGCATCTTTCCTCTGACAAGACCGCATCTCCTAATCCTTCCAAAGAGTGCACTTCCTGGTGGTCAAGCATTCAAATCTGTGAACTCATGGGAGTTGTTTTTATTCAAACTACCACACCTACAATGTTCATGATTTTATTCTTTGTTTGCTAGCTAGCGGCATGGATATGTCTATTAAACAAAAATTCAGCAGGTGTCAACTTTTGTGCCTTTTGCGAATATTTATGTGCATATTTTAGTGTGTGTGTACACTCATGGTGAAGATTCTGGTCAACCTCATGCATCGTTCCTCTGTAGCTATCTACTTTGTTTTTTTTGTTTTTTGTTTTTTGAGGCAGGGTCTCTCTCTGGGACATGTCGTGAACTTGCCTCCCTCTCCCCAGAGCTGAGATTGTAAGTGTTTGCTACAATCCCTGTCTTTTAGTGTAGATACTATGATCAAACTAAGATTCTGATACTTGTGCAGCCAACACTTTGCTTACTGAGTTATCTTTCTGGGACTTGATTTGTGCATCTATTATGTATATATTATACTTTATTAAGCTGTTAAAAATGAGAATATCTTTCTAGTAAGGATTGAATTTCGTACTCTTTGCCTTTTCTACCAATCACAGTAAGTTATTCCCTGGTTTGCTTTATTTTTGACATTTTTTTTGGTTTGATAAAATACGCAAATAAAAGAACTAATGGAAGATATAACTTATTTGTATTTCTATTGCCAAGCAAACTCATTGATTGTCTTAAAACTTGCTTTTGCTGTGTTGAAATTTGAACATTTACCCCCCTCACTACACTGACCCTATAATCAGTACATACATACAGTTTTGAATTTTTTTTTTCTGAGACAGGGTTTCTCTGTAGCTTTGGAGACTGTCCCGGAACTACCTCTTGTAGACCAGGCTGGCCTCGAACTCCCAGAGATCCACCTGCCTCTGCCTCCCGCGTGCTGGGATTAAAGGCGTGCACCACCACCGCCTGGCAGTTTTGAATGTTTCTGTTTATCGTATACATGGTTTCAGAATCTAACTGTCCCTCTCTCATATGTACTTGAATTTGCATCCAGGTTTTTATTATTTAAAAGAGTTTCAATTATTTATTTTTTCTTTTCTGTGCTGGGGTTAAATTCAGGGCCTGCACATGCTTCATAGAAGCTCATTGTGCTAAATTCCAGTCCTTTGGTGATGATCTTTACATGGCTTTCTGTACGCTTGCCAAATTCTCCTATAGTTGAAAAAGATGAATATGGGATTAGTAGGTGAAGGCGTATGTGCATTTTTCACAAAGGTTGACAAGATGCTTTGGAGAAAGCTTGCTCTACTGGACATCAGGAGAAAGCTATACTGCACATCCATGTGATGAGGCTGAGGTCTCCCTCAGAAAAGCCAACTGCAAAAAATAAAATTAGCATTGGAAATATTGATATTTCCGTTAACAAGAATATTTATGAAACTGAATTTTTGAGATACATATACTCATTGTAAAAGGGTTAGGAAAAATAAACTTTTTAACCATGCACATAAAAATATGTGTGGTTGCTGGGTGGTGGTGGTGGTGCACACCTTTAATTCTATGATTTGGGAGGCAAAGGCAAGCAGATCTCTGTGAATTCGAGGCAGTCTGGTAACCAAAGTTTCAGGACAGCTAGGGCTGTTACACAGGGAAATTCTTTTTTGACAGACAAATCAAGACAAAACAGAATAAAAATGTATAGATATAATTGTTAACATAAGAATTGTTATACTCAATTTCATAAATATCCATTGTTTATATTTACAATTCTTGAATAATTGGTAATAGTTCTTAAACTAATTGGTAATAAAATATATATCAGTGTATGTTGTCCTAAAGTTTTTACTTAACAGTGTCCTTATCAGAATAGTTAGAGTTGTCTCCAATTGATATGATTGAGGAAAGCTTATGGGGAATTATATGTTATTGCTTTATTTAGGATCTCTTGTGTGTCAGACATGGTCCAAAGTATCATACATATAATTTTAAAAAAGTTTAACATAAAAATATGTAGATATGATAGTAATGTGGAATTGCTTCATTTGGAGGATGCTAATAATATTAGTATGTGTGAAACAATCAACCATGTTGTATTCGTCAATTTATAAATCTGAAAATACAATCTTTTCCATATCAAGATTAAACTAATGTATCCCAATATGAGAAATTGCTTCTTGATCTTGGTTATCAGAATGCAATCAACATGCAAAGTTTGAAGCAGCATATATCAATGCTGTTCTTTATGGGCGGACTCTTATGTTAGATTCTTTATATGCAGATAATTCATTTTCCACAGTTCTGATTAAGATTATAGTTGACTTTCAATGGTTATCTAGAGCCTTTAAAGATCCATCCAACTCAAAATAGCTAACATATTCCTTCAGCGTTGGAAAAATATGCCTATCAATTTTTGTGTTTTTTTTCCCCTGCAGAATTTCCTGTTATTCTAAGGGATTCACTAGGACTTATGCACATAAAACTGAAAGTTATATTACTGTAGGGAGATTGCTCTGAGCCCCTGAGAAGGAGTGCTCTTGCTAACTTAAGTACGGTGTGTATGTAGAATAGCTAACATTTTCCTCCCAAGAAATTTCATGTATGCAGTTAAAACACTCTTAAATTGATTAAGGGTTTGTTCTATGTTTCCAGAAGCACTCAAGAGTACTTTTATGGTTATAAGAGGAGAGTGCGTTAGGACGCCAGAAACCAGTGAATACGCTGGAGGCCCTCAAAACCATGCCCAGCATTCCTGACTTTACCATATAAACATGCGGTGTAGCCTGGAAAAACAAAACAATTCTCTTTGCTCCAAGGTAGGAGCGGCCCATGAAGATAGTACGCTTACTCACTTGAATATTAATCTGATACTTTCCCTGTCAGAAGTAATTTTTACTACTTAGCAAATGGAATGGAAGGGCAATAAATATGACTGATATTTGTTTCTCAAAGTATTATTTTACATTGATCTTAGCTATTACCTTTATACTTCTTGGAAAGCATAACATAACAACTATTACAGTATTTTGCCTATTAATCAGAGAAGCTAAAGAGCGTTTTATAGATGTCGAATCAAAACTCTCCCCACTGTGAGAGAATTAAATTTCAAGCCATATATTCCTTTTATAGGGTGAGAAACTGAAATATGGAGAAATTACAAGATTTTCCTAAAGCCATACATTGAGTCATAGCAAACATAGAAATCTAGGATTCTGTTTGCCTGATTCAATCTGAAACTCCTTAAAACGCTCCATTTCCTGGCCCGTGCTTGAGAAGTTTTTCCTTATTTAGCAATTTATCCATTCATCATTCTTCATACATACATTGAAAAAGAATTGGTGTTTTTGTAAGATTCAACTTTTGGTTACAAAGATTAGGTATGCTCTCTGGAATTTATGTACCCTAAGTATTGTTTCTTGAAGCACATTTTATCCCCCCTCCACCAATGAAAAATAAATTGGGGACTCAAACAAATAAGAAGGGCTGTTCAAGAGTGGGACATAGTAATGGTCATAGGTAGCACGGGAGCCTCTCTCAGTTGCACATACAGCCCAGCCAAGTGCTGGAGTTGCAGTGTAGCAGAAGCTGCCCTGGGTAGGATGGAGCAGAGTAGTGACCACGGGATGCTAGTGCTCATGAAAAGCATCGAGGGAACAGTGTCCCCATCTCTAAAAGCAAGTGTCATTTTAGGGTAAATTTAACCAACATTATAGCAATCCTTACTCAAGCTTGCTGAGTGGTTACTTTTCTGTTTTTAAGTTAAAATATAAAATAATGTCATCGCTTATGACATCATTATAGATGTGTATCATACTTTGCTTTTATTTATTCTCCAACTGCCCTGTGTTCCTTCTCCCCTTTCCCTTTCTCTGGTCTCCTCCCTCCCTCCAACTAATCCCCGTTATACTTTCTTATCCCCCTCTCTGTCTGTCTCTTTCTATGTGCATACCTGTTTACATATTGTTTTACATATATCAGATAATGGGACCTTGGCTTTTCTGATTTTGAGTTCTCACCTTAAAAGTTTTCACTTAGTGTGATCTCCTTCATTACCATTGTAGCCTATATCTTCCAGGTTTACTCTGCCTTTGCCCTTTCATTCATACAAGCAGAAAGTTCTTGATAAAGCAAGTAGTATTTCTCCAGACTTTCACCTCCCACTTCTCTGTTCCCTATGGTGACTGCCAGCAAGGCACTTAAGTAACTTCTCAGAAAGACAGAATGTGGTACCTCATGGTACAGCACCCTCTAACATTGGTACCATCACTCCTCCTACAGGAAGAGAGGGAAGAAGAAGCATTTCTTGTTTGTTTTCCTGTCTTTTGGTGGCTCTTGCTAACAGAGCCCAGCATCTCTGTACTTGGAAAACTTCTCCCAGGAGGCTTGTTGGACCCAAGACCATTTGTACCCCTGAAGTACCAATGCAATGCACACATTTGCCAAACCAAGTGCTAGGCAAACCAAACCTCCCTATAGTTTAAGTATGAGTATATGTTTTCCTTTATATTTCCTAAAGAACAATTTGGTTTCAAGTGAACTAACTGACTAACTAACTAGTTAACTAAACCTTAGGGTCTTTTGCAAAGGCGCATTCTAACTGCTTTGAAAATTTATTGTTATTTCAACCAATTGGCTTTCTTTCATACACTTGGTTAAGTATAAATGCAATACTTGGGCATAAATTTCTGTGGACCTGTATCAGTACAATGTCAGTTTGTAATTGAGTGATCTAAAAATAATGATGTACTACGACCTAGTTCATATCTACCTTTTATTTCATGCGTTTCCTAGGTAATTGCATGTTGTGGTTGACTGGATTTGCCGTCATTTCTGTTGGGAACCAAGTATTAAGAGAAAAATTTCATTAAAGATGTGGTCTGCCTAACTAGGGGTATGAAAGGAAAACATGATTTAGGGGGCGGTGTGGGTGAATGCGTGCTCTTAATATCTTGGAGCCTGCCAAGTGAGTGAAGGCAAGATTTGGTTTATGATTTGTGGCTCCAGTGGACGGAGCAGAGTGGAAGCTCTGACATGTATGTTTTACACTAACACAGGGAAGAATTGAAACCCAGAAAGGAGAAGAGGAGGTGGCTTTGTTCCCCGAAGCTAAGAAACTTCAAGTAGTATATCTACAGAACCGTATGATTCTTCTGTAAACTCATACTCCTTCTTTCTTATGTTCCTTTTAATTCCAAGACAAAGAGCTGCAGGTGAACCAATCTCATTCCATTCACAGCTGTATCCTCTTGTCTTAGTTAGGGTTCTGTTGCTGAGACACAACACCATGACCAAAACCAACTTGGGGAAAAAAAAAAGATTTATTTGACGGACTCTTCCAAATCACTGTGTTCATCATCAAAGGAAATCAGAACAGGATCTCAAATGGAAGAAACCTGGAAGCAGGAGCTGATGCAGAGGCTTTGAAGGGGTGCTGCTTACTCAATTGTTCCGCATGACTTGCTCAGCCTACTTTCTTATAGAACCCAGGACCACTAGCCCAGGATGGCCCCATCTACAATGGACTGGACCCCCATATCAATCACTAATTAAGAAAATGGCCTACAAGTCTGCCTAGAGCCCAGTCTTAAGGAGGTACTTTCTCAATTGAGGTTCCCTTCTCTCAGATGACTATAGCTTGTGTCAAGTTGACATAAATAAGACTAGCCAGCATACCCATATCCACTCTCCTCCCTCTCCTCCATTCATTTCTTGTCTTTCCCTTCCTCCCTCTCCCCGGGTTTCCTTAAAGTCCAAATATTCAATGGAGAAGCATGTGGAGTTATTAAATTTTTACACTAGCGCTCAGGAAGCTTTTGGATTTGTAGGCACTATAATGGCAACTTTTCTCCTCAGGGTGAACCTACTTTGGATGCAATCACAAAGTCAGAATACAAAGATGCTTTGCTTTCTAGAGAGAGGATAGCTCCATGTAGCTCTGGGTAGCTCAGAGTCACTAAATAGACTAGACTGGCCTTGAACTTGCCGTGATTCCAAAGCCACTGTTTCCTCACTTCTGAGCTTATAAGTGTGCACCAACATATTCACCTTAAGGAATGAATTTTATACTCTGATACTACATGGAAATTTTTTTCCGAGGAATACATCTTCAAATTTTCCTGGAAACTATGACTATCTTCCCTGTTTCACCAACATTTAGTAAGTTAAACAAGTAAGTCAATAGTTTGCTTGTATTCGCTGTAGATACAATTCAAATAAATTCAAATAAATGGCTTGGATTAGGTAAATCAAGTTTACTACAGCAACAAATATTTCATCTTTACTTTATTATTTGGGGAACCTCTACCCTAATAAAAAGTATGTTTAATGGGTACCAAACATTAATTGCTGAGAAACTGATTTTATGGAATAATTGACAGGATTTGTTGCCTTTGACAACAAAGTATTATATGACACTCCCACATCACGCATGTGAGTGTGCGTGTGTGCATGATTTTTAAAAGATATGTTTATTTTAATCTTATTTGTGTGTTTGCCTGTGTGTGTGTATTCATATCATGTGCATGCCTGCTTCCCATGGAGGCTATAGAGCACATAAGAGCCCCTGGAACTAGAGTTATAGGTTGAACCATCCTGAGGACTCTGGGATGCAAACTTGGGTCCTCTGTAAGAGCAGCAAATATCTTAACCACCAAACCATCTCTCCAGCCCTTAATGCATATATTTTAGAGAACATTTTTATGGTTCCTTTCCAAATTTGTGTGTTTGTTTTTAATATGTGGGTCCTTCAGTTTTGTTTCTCTTTCTCCTTTTCCTAACCATGTCAATGATAGTTCTAAGATGCTTTGTTGAGCTTACTCTCCAATTTGAAGTCTTGATTGGCTGCTACTTTATTGCTGCATTTAGTATTTCAGGGGTGTTTTGTTTCCTTGTGTAGTTTATGATTTTTTTTAATAGATTTCTCTTAGAATCCTTTCTTTCCTGTGGATCAGTTTTGATCTTGCTTCCCCACAGTCTTGGGGCTTTAGGCCTCTAGGTCAGTCTCGGTTTTGTTTTTTTTTCAGTATGAGGTTTTCATGCCATGAAGTAAAACTTTAGAATGTACATTTCTGTAAGGTTGAGCTTTTGATTTATCTCATTTAATCATTTTCTTTTATTCCTTTCCCAAAGGCTTTGTTGCACGGTCTGCCTCCTTGTTGCATTCGAGGGTGGTCTGAGGTTTTGTAGCCTTTCTGCAGTCAAAGTAGCAAGGGTTTCACACAGTTATTTCATAGCTTCTTGTCTTAGCTGCTTGCTCATCTGCATCAGTGAAGATAATGACTTGACAAATGCAAATATAAACACAGTGTGTCCTCTCAGTTCTTAGGTGTGACCAGTTAATCATGACTCCTATAACCCTTGAAAGTCTTATCCGACTTTTCAGTGATATTCAAGTCCTTTCTGTGTCCTATTGATTTCGCTCTCATATCTGCTTTCAGCTAATGTTGTCAGGGTTTCTGTCCTGCCTGGTTCCCACAGTCGTTAAGTCCCAAAGAAATCACACAGAGGTCTACGTTAGTTATAAACTGATTGGCCCATTAGCTCAGGCTTCTTATTAACTTATAACATATATTAGCCCATTATTCTTGTCTATGTTAGCAACTTGGCTCAGTACCTTATTCAGTGAGGCAGTCACATCTTGCTTCTTCTGTGGCTGGGTCAGGACTGCAGACCAAGCTTTACTCTTCCCAGAATCCTCCTGTTCTCATCACCCTGCCTCTGCTTCCTGCCTGGTTGTCCCACCTATACTTTCTGCCTGGCTACTGGCCAATCAGCATTTATTTAAAATATAATTGACAAAATACAGACCATTGTCCCACAGCAAGCTAAGACATCCTTCTGAGTTCCCTTGGCTTCTCACCTGCAACACCAGAGATAGCCTCTTAATTCCACATGTTGCTCATCTCATGTTTCAGAAATCCGAGGATGTGTCACTCCCACAAGAGGTGTCTTTTATTGAGGTTTTAAGACAATGATAAATAATTGTTTTCTTTTTCTCACATCTATTTTATTATTGATTGTTTCACTCACTATCTTGGCATTAAAGAAATAAATCACATTTTGAATTTATATATAGAATGACAAAGTTAAAAATAGTGAGTATTAATGAGTTACCAAAGTTATTTTTCAATTTTTAAAGTTTATCTAAGATTATTAAGATCGATGACTGCTTACAGTGATCTAAACACATTTGTGTAAGACTGGTACAGTTTCTGGAAATACTGGCTGGTATAAGATTTGTAATCGGATAGAATCAGATGTCACTGTGTTTCTGTGAGAAAGTGCATAGATACTGATCTACTGTAAAGAATGAAAAAGTTCATTTATTTAGTATGTGAACAGCAAAATACGAGTAGAGAATTTATTCCAGTACCTCTAGTGATCAAAGTGGTTTATGGTTTTGAAAGAAATTTTCACACAATCTCAAAATACAATGCAAATAATATTTCTGTCTCAAATATTTTCTCCTCTGCCAGTTTGCAGGGGAGTCAGCTGCATTAATGCAGGATAGACAAACACTCATCAATATAATTGTTGAATACAGGTGGGGAGAGAGGACTCAGTATGAGAGAAGAGAAGATGATTTGGAGAGTGTGTTCAAGTAAGTGTGAAGACAACATAGGTCAAGGGTGAAGGATCAAGGATTTTCCTGGATCAAGATTCTCTTTCTGTCTTTGCCTCTGTCTCTTCTTTCTCTTCCTCTTCTCTCTCCCCAGCTCCTGCCCATTTCTCTCTCTCTCTCTCTCTCTCTCTCTCTCTCTCTCTCTCTCTCTCTCTCTCTCTCTCTCTCTTCCTCTCTTTCTCTTTCCACTTCTTTTCTCTCTCCCTTCACTTCGTTCCTCTCAATAGAACTCTCCACTTGAGCACAGTCTGCATAGTGTGTCTGTCTCTCACCTGCCATTGGGCTCCTTGGACCCAACCCACAAAAGTCCCTCTGGCACAGTATCATAACAATGACCACCACAACCATAACCACCACTACCACTACCACCATCACCCGCACTTCCACCACCACCTCCGCTGCTACCACCGCCACTACCACTGCCACCACCACCACCATGTCCACACCACCACTATTGTTTAGTGGGACTGGGATTCAAACCCAGCATCTCTGCATATGCCAGGCAGGTCTTCTAACCTTGAGCCATGCACCCGGTCCTAACCCCATCATCCCATATTATGAAACTTTTTGGGTTACATGAGTGATTCTGCAAAGTCCATGTTGCTGTCTTTATAAACAGTTCAAAATAGCTCAGCCTGTAGTTTGTAGCCTTGGCTCCACTGAAGGACATGAAGTCAAACAAGGTACTCGTTACTATTCACCTAGCCTTGTTTCTTGGACACCCCTACTGTTTTTCTTTTTTATGGGCAGAGAACAGAGTCATGTGAACAGCCCCGGTACGTTCATCTTCACCTCTCCGAGCATTTGGCCATGGAATTGGAGCTAGGTGTTCTTTGTGCTATTGGCTTCCCTCTCAGGCTGGCTGCCCAGGCAGTGGGAGCCAGCCAGTGGCTCACCCAGCCTTATGGCCCATTATTGAAAGGTGAAAGGTCTGTTGGTAACTGGGTGTACAAAAGTTGGTAAGCAGTCTTGTTTTCTGGACAGCTGCTCACAGCTATAATTCTCAATAATGGGGTGAAAATGTAAATTCTTAGACTGTCTTCCTACTTGTGGTTTTACAAGAAGCAATTTGAACAATAAAGGAAATTTAATTGAAGATTGTGAGGACAGTTAATGAAACCCTAGGAAGAGTGAGAATCAGGTCCAATAACACCCAGTTGGTCAAGTTGCCAGGAGCTTCTCTCAAGCTTCACTCTTGTTCTTTCTGGTTGAACTTTTTCTGTCTCTCCCTTCCAATAAGTTTTCCCCAAGTAACTGTAAAAAGTTGTCATGTTCTACATTTGCCATTGAAGGAAGACTAGCTTGATATTTTTCAAGGCTCAAAATCCTAAGCAAGATGCATCATTAGATAGAACTTATTTGATACAGCAGGATAAGCTCTGGAGATATTCTTTGGTGGTTTAAGTTGAATATAGGTCCGTGTAAGGAGCATACAGTATATGTATATAATATACTCCTGTGTGAGTGGGTCTTAATTATAGTTTTATTTTATTCATTTGAGACAATTTTTTTTCTGGCCTCAATTTTGCAATCCTCCTGCCTCAGCTTGCTTAGTGCTGAGGTTGGAGGTATGTATCATCATGTCTGGTTACAAACTTTATTCTTTTCCTCAAAATATGTTTCTGAACATTTACTTGGAGTTTGAAAATCTGAATGCCCATCCACAGATAAACTGTCTTGATGTCATAATATAATTTAGGACTGTCTTCCCTTGAGCCAGACAACTGTCTTAAGTGCAAACATCCTACCTACATCATTGGGGCTGGATGTGTCCAAGATGATGTATCATCCAAGTATTTAATTCCACCTCCTGGTGTCTGAACACAGCTGGAGCAAAAGCTTGTGGTCTAAATCTTTTCCTAAAGTTCCACTAGGAGTGGAACATGGTTAAGGAAACAGATGATCCCTTCTTTGCCCTCTTTTTTGTTTCAACAGTGAGAGATGCATAGAGTTTCATCTGTATTTGCATTCTCCTATCTACTCTAGTTATAGCTCCAGACTTTGGTTTCAGACCAAGGTCTCCAGGGAGCCATTGTCCAGGACCTCTGGTAATCCTTTGAAGGATCTTTTGGCAGAATTATCCTTAAGGATAGAGACTGGTACTGATGCAAATCAGAGCGATGAAAGGATACCTACTTTGTCTGAAGGATGGAGTAAAGTTCTAAAGACGTTTTAAAGAGTCAAAGCAGACACACAGTGTAAAACTTTATCAGTCTGGCTGTGTGTAACATGTGACATTCAGGATATAGGAGTGAGGGACAAAGCTGATGCTCCTATCCAGGCAAATGCCTATGGCACTTCATATCTTCCCTCGACACAGAGGAGAGCAGGTACTATGTGACTTGAGTAGACTCTAGAATGTAGTTGAATTGTTGATTGTTGGTGATTCCTTGAATGAGAAAAGGACTATGCAGGAAGTCAGTGACAAAGCCCAGGTGTCGGGCTTCAATGCTGGCAAAAGGCATTGCCACCTGTGTGCACAGTCTAGAGGTGTAGTGTTCTCCATGTGCAGTTCCTGTTCTCAGCTCCTGTCATCCCGTGTAGAGATGAAGTCCATGCTCTTCTATTGATGTTTCTTCTAGCTGGACAATCTCATTTTTATTGAAAGTTTATTAGCGAGACAGATTAGGAAAATCTCCTTCATTCATTCAACAGAGCTGAAGAATCCTTGATCCCTACTACCTGGGCCAGCCTGCATTGTCTTAAGTGTTTCTAAGAATTCTTAACGTTATATACACATATAAACATGTATAAGATTATGTGTTTGAATTAAAAGGATTACTAATTTTTACTACAATTTTTAAGACCTATGAATATATAGCTCTCTTCTACATAAGAGTCAGCAGAAAGGATTTGATTACTTGTCTATATCTCTTGAAAATGTAACTATAGGAGAAATAACACCAGAATGTGTGAGTCTCCTGCTATTCCGGTCTAAAATTTAGCTTTCTGGAAGAGGTGCCTAGGATAGAGCAGGCATCTAGATTCTCACTTCATAAAACAGCATGGGGTTACTGTTGGTCCTTAATTTTATATCTTTATTATAAGGTTAATTCTTTTCTTACTTGATTCCAGGAGTGTTCTCATCTTTTTCTAGTATATTTGTGAAAACTAAATGTTAAAGGATTTAGTAAAACAAAAGTTGGTAAATTATGATGTAAAAATTATACTGTGTCTGCAATTAGTCAAGTGAATTTAGTGTGGTTCAATAATATAGAATCACTGGGCTCATAATATTTTAGGACCTGAGTGACTTTGGCAAAGAAAAAAAAATTATGTTAGCATTAAACCTCAAGCCAAGAAACAGTTAATCTAAATTTCAAGGAATTAAAAAGCAAGGCATCATGTTGTGACATGGAACACTGACAAGAATAACTCCCCAACTAAATACTAAGTAGATTTTAAACTGGTGGTTAACCAAAAAAGCGGGGAGGAGGAGCTTTTGTTTAATTCCCTTCCTTGCCAGTGTGTGTCCTGATGTCTTAGCTTTAATTTTGTTCAAGGTGTTAAGAGAACCTGATATAGTGGTCCTCTGAAAGATCATTTCATCTTTCCAAATAATCAATTTCTTCAGTTTCTTCTGCATGCAGTTATTCTGGATATATAATATTTAAGCATTGTGATTACATAGTTAAAGTAATTTCATTGTGGTAACCAAATATGTCAATTTTGGGGCCTAAAAGATATGGTTAAGTCCTAAGCCTCAAAGCTATGAATGCTACATTATTTAGAGTTAGGGTCTTTGTAGATTTACCCAGGTGAAAATGTGCTCTTACATTATTTGGATGGGCCCTGAGCCTGTGACTGTTGTACTTAGAAGAAAACTTAGACACACACACACACACACACACACACACACACACACACACACACAGGCACACGTGCACACATGCATACACGCACACCCCATTGGAAGAAAACGGCAAGGAGAATGAGAATGCCATGTGGTAATGAGGTAGACCCTGGATTGGTGCATCTGTAATCCACAGAATTCCAAGAATTGTTGTAACTACCAGAAGCCAAGGTTTGGGACAGGGAGGCTGTGCTTTGTTTTTCTAGTCTCCAGAGGGAACATAGGTCTGCCAGAGTCTTGGTTTAGGCTTTTTGGTTCATAGAATGCTCCAGAATAAATGGCTGCTCTGTGTTACCCAGCTCATGGTTTTTGGCTACTACAGTCCTAGAAATTTGACACAACAGATTTGTTTGAAAATAAATGCATTTAACTGGCATCATTGATAACTATCCTAGGAGGGAATTATTGACTAATTTTCAATGTTGAGTTTTGTGACTAGTTAATGCATTCCACTTAGTAGTGTTTCTGCATTTGTGTTTTATTGTCCTAACATAAAGCAAGATGCCCAGAAAACTGGAGTAGAACAGGCCCTTCCTCAAAGAGCCCTGTGTATGAGACTAATTTTCAACATCAGCTGTTTCCTCCCATCCTTTGTTGGCATCACCACATGCCTCCTGAGGGCTGCATTTGTCACTGATAGCCAACATGTGAAACACTGAGCTAGACACTGTGAGCAACTCACAGAAGGACCGACCAACCCTGTCTTCCCTTATAGGCAGTATTCTGGCATCTAAACTTAATGATGCTAGAATAAGCCATGGAGGCCTTGGAGAACCTAGTTGTAAAATCCAGTTTTCACTGTGTTAAATTGTTCTTATAAAACCATTTAATGTTTTTAAGCATTTCTTGGCCTTGCATACTCATTTGTCAGAAGAAAGATGAGAATTTGGGGGAGCATTGGCTTTTTTGGTGTTGTCCTACATTGCTACTATTATAAAATCTTCCTGCATTTGGATCTAAAATTATATGTTTGCTTGGCTGGGGAAAAATTATCATATGGTGTGAAGTAAAGATGATTAAAAGATTAATTATCTTTTAAGTAATTAGCTGATTGTGTCACTGTAATTTATACAATACTTCTCCTTCTTATCTGTCTTAAAATAATTATTTTCCCCATCTCTTAAAAACTTTGTATTTTGCCGGGCAGTGGTGGTGCATGCCTTTAATCCCAGCACTCGGGAGGCAGAGGCAGGAGGATCTCTGTGAGTTTGAGGCCAGCCTGGTCTACAAGAGCTAGTTCCAGGACAGAAACCAAAAGCTACGGAGAAACCCTGTCTCGAAATACCCCCCCCCCCAAAAAAAAACTTTGTATTTTGAAACATGGTATCTTTTTGCTGCTTATAGGGTCGAACCTAGGACCTTGCAATTGGACCATCAAGTTTTGTCACCGGCACCCAAATAAGCTCTTTAGAAAAGAAAATGACCATCTGATAATTTAGACACATTTTCTCATTCTAAAAACAGCATTACTAAAACACATTGTGTTTTCTCAGTTTATATTATACAGTAGTGATTAATGCAGATCCCATTTCTTTGTCTAGTCAAAATGGTATATTAATTGTTTTCTGCAACCTGTATTGTCAAAGTTGCTAGATATTTTCCTTTAACTGAAGGAGCTATTGCCATATACCAGTTCTGCCATGATATTATTTAAAAGATCATTATTTATGTTAGATATGGAATTAAAATTAGCAACTCATTTCTTTCGTCAGAGGTTCTCCTATATCCTGCATACTGCCAACTATCTTGCTAAATCTTTATGTGCTTATGATGGGTCTGCCAGTGAATAAAAATGAATTTTACTTTTTCTATTTCCACCTTTTCTTTGTTTTAGATCTTCAACTTTCAATTAAAGGAAGCTGCTTCTACGTGGGCGTGGCAAGAGCAGCGAGAGAACCACATGGACGACACCCAGGACCTAAATGAGCAATCAGTAAGTCTTACTTTAACCTCAGCTCTGCTAGAAAGCGAGATGGGAAGACTATCCTCAAAAGACTTGTAGACATGAATCTACTGTCTGCAGTAAGGTTTGGGGTAGAATATGCTGTGTTGATTTTTGAATTCTCTTATAAGGCCATAAAATAGGCCTTTGGCAATGTGTGCTGTTCCTGCTTAATGGTGATGTCACATCTTGATGTCTCCCTTGATGCTCCACTTGGAGAGTCTGAGGTTGGAAGACAAGGGTGTTGAAATCATGCTGTGTGTTTAGACAGTCTGAACAATTTTATGCACTTCCTTTGTTATGCTTTCTTCCAAAACTGCTGGATGGTTTATATGTTGTTGGCTATTGGGAGCATAAGAGGAAAGAAGATATTATTAGCATGCCAATTGCTCATCTCATGGATGAAAACCACAGTCCTCAAGGGCTTTCCTTATTTTCCTAGATTTATCGGGATCAAGAATGTGGCAGTTTGGTAACAATCCTATTAAGATTCTGTCTTCCTGTAGGGAGATACTTAATCTGGTTTCTCCTCTTGCCTTATTAGTAGGGTCTCAAGTGACAGTAATTCTTTATTGTGTGCCACTTGGGGCATAGACTGCTGGACATTGCCACCCTAGTCGTTCTGCACACAGGCAACTAGTGAGGTCACAGGGAAGAAGAAGACATGGATATTGCCAAGAATGTGTTCCACATGGGGAGCTATTGTTCCTCAGCTTGTACGATCATGTTTGTCCTTAAAGTCTAAGGTTTCCCAGGGACAACGGAGGAGAAGATGCTTGTGTATAACAATGTAGCAATAGAAATGATGTGTGCAGTGTATTTCAGTTTAAAATAAATAGCAATGTGTGTTTTTGTAGAAACTGCTGTTCTAAAATGATTTAATTTGTTTTCCAGAAGATAAGTAAAAATACACGTATATGTATGTGTTAAATTTTATTTCTTGAGATTGCCTAAGTGTGATTTCATTATATGATTATAGTACTACTCATTTCCTATAGCATCATAAGAAACACATGAAGAGCAATCCAAAGGCTGTGAAACTTAGAATCAAGCAGTAGACACGAGAGTCTTGAAACTCTCTGATTTCATAGAGAAAACTGGCAGCGACAGTCAAGGGCTTTCAAACAGCCTCCAAGAGTACTGGTTATTGAATCTAAATATGTACGGCTAGAACTCTATCTAGCAAGTGGATTATGGTCCTCATGATGACTGTCTTTTTCCCACATGCCTTTGTAATGTTTGTAGCTCTTTCTGGGATCAGATTTCTGTGAGAGTGATCATGTGCCTGGAGGTCAACAGCGAATGATGCTCTCACCTGAGAGAGTATATTTCAACTTAAACATGAGTGTGTGTATATGTGTGTGCGCATGTGCACGCATGTGTGTTAGGTATTCACATAGCATGCATGCATGTTAGGTATTCACATACTTTTAGAGAATGAGGAGTTGGAGTTTGCAGGGGACACAAAAGTATTAAAGAGAGTAGAGTCTGAGAGAAAATGGCTCATTCATCATTTATTTTAGGGAAGATTTACACATCAGAAAGATTATCTACTTTATTTTCTAATCCTTTTTAAATTAAAAATGTATAATACGATTACATCATTTTCCCACTTTCCTTTCCTTCCTCTAACCCTTTATGTATATTTAAATACAACAGAATGTCTGTTTAATTAAGTTGATGTTAAGGACAACACACACATAGACATATATATTAAGTGTGTATATATAAGTATATACATTATATAAGTATATATATATTTACACCTTAGCCTCATGTTAAGATGTATATATACACACATTCATGAGGCTAAAATGTTACTAAAGGTTTTAAATCACCTTTGACTAAATAATGCACAGAATTTATGAGTTGTGTTTACAATATCACAGGTTTCACTTTCAGTGATATTTCTGGGTTGCACTTTTATAGCTATGTTTTTCAAGTTCTCAGCAATGCTACTGTGCAGCCAGGTGTGAGAACCAAATATCTCGAGTGATCTCTGTAGCTTCTGGCATAGCTCCATTTTCTGAGCTTAAACTTTGCACACATAGACAAGTCTTCATCTCAAAGGTGTGCAAATGGATACTGAGAAGTGGTAATGAATTCTCATGTTGTTGTGGCTGGATGCTGCAAATTTGAATCTTCTGGGTGATCTTTTGACTCCACGTCCATGGCTTTCTTCCCATTCCACTGTGTCTGACAAAGGGACAGTTAGTGTTATGTCATCCATCATGATGCACGAGTAAAAAAAGCTAAGAATATTGATGGAGGAGGGTCATCTGTCTATCTGTTGTTTCATTGGTTAATTAATAAAGAAAACTGCTTGGCCTGTTAGGTCAGAACATAGGTGGGCAGAGTAGACAGAACAGAATGCTGGGAGGAAGAAGGCATTGAGACAGACATTATAGCACTCCTCTCCAAGACAGACGCAGATTAAGATCTTTCCTGGTAAGCCACCACCTCGTGGTGCTATACAGATTATTAGAAATGGGTTAATCAATATGTGAAAATTAGCCAGTAATAGGCTAGAGCTAATGGGCCAAGCAGTGTTTAAAAGAATACAGTTTCCGTGTAATTATTTCGGGGCATAAGCTAGCCAGGCAGCCGGGAGCCGGGGCGGCAGGAACGCAGTCTGCAGCTCCATACTACAGACTATTCCCTTTCCAATAAAATAACTCACATTTGAATTGTCATTAAATAACTTTAAATCTTGTGCAATGTATTGATTTCTCAAAACTTTCTGAACAGTATAGCATTTATTAAAATACAGAATAAATGTGATGGAATTGCAGTTCATAAGATGAAAATTTTGAGGATGGATATGATAGCAAGTGTAATTTACCATGCATGTATGCTCCATCTAGCACTTTCCATACATTCTTCTTGATCTTCACCATATCCCTGCAATATAAATCTAAAGGCTACCATTTCACAGGTGAAAGCATTGCTCAGTGTTGAGGTCAAATTGTGGTTAAGGACCAGAGATTAGAACTGAACACACTTTTATCTTGCTCTAAAATCTGTAATGCATTTTTCATAATACAACATAGTATTGATAGGTAAAGGACTGAGCTGTAAGGTTAGGCATTACTGGCAAATACATTATAACATGGAGAAATTACTTAGAACCATCGTTATTTGCAGAGTGTGGAAGATGATAAAAACAAGTAACATGATGTACTATTGTATGCTTCATTAAGTATTCATTAAGATTAATACCCGTTATAAATAACTTGAGGGCCCTGCAAGATGGCTTAATCAGTAAAACATCCACTGCCCAAATATGAGTACCAGAGTTCAGATTCCTAGCACACATATGAAAAGCTCAGTGTGGTGACATGTATTTATTTCTCCACTGTTAAGGATGTAGAGACAGGCCGATCCATGGAGCACAACGGCCAGCTAGTCTAGTCAGTTAGTAAGCTCTCTACTGTCTGAGAGACTATCTCCAAAAAAATGGTGGAGAGAAATAGAGTAAGACATCTATAGACACCAACTTCTGCACTCTTAGGTACATCCACTTACATGCAGATGTACATGCATGCATACACACAAGCATGCACATCCACATACATTATGTATGCTCCCCCACTCCTTGGGACCTTGTGATAGGAAAAAAATCTTCAGTGCATTCTTTCTTTCTTGACCAACCAGCTCTTTCCTGGACCCTTTTCCCTAGAGGTTTACAGATCCACAAGAGCAGCAGATTAAAACTGACCACACCAGCTCTCTTGTCCCTCCGTGTCCTCCTTCTCTACTCTAATGCATTATCAGCAGCTTCTGTGCATGCATTCATTATCACCTCCTCAACAGCTAAATTAAAGCAACAATAAGAAGCAGATAATCATCCCTCGCTTGCTCCATCCTAACTCCTGTCCATTCCTGACTGGTTTCCTCACTTGATGCAGTTCTCCATGCTTCAGTTTCCTAACTTTGGGCTTTTATTTTAGCTCTTGACTAACTTGTCATAATTCCAGGTACATCTCTTTCCAAAATACATGCCTGATCACACGATTTCTCCCCATCTTATTTGGCAATCGCTCATTCTTGTCCTAGAGAGAAGGTCATGTACACGCCAGCCTAAAAGATTAAATACTAATGATTTCCTCAGTCTCCTTTGTAGTCTCTGTTGGCTTCCAGAATCTTCCAGATCTCTATTCATCTGTAAGTGTGATATAGCCCCTTCTCTGCTAGACTACCCTGATGTTCTTAGTGGCCCATCAAGAGATCATTAACTCTGCGAAACCCGCTCAAGCTCTGTCTTATTTCTCTACTGTACCAGCAACATAAGCCACAGTTGTATCAGGTGCCTCTGTGGATTGCTGTGCATTTCACCCCTAAGAACTGAAATCTAATCTGTTTACTTGCTTGTCTAACTTCTGGATTATAAACTACTGAAGACCAATGGCAAGTCCTGCCAGTCTTGAACTGTCTGTCGCAATTCTTGTGGGTGTTCATATTTTTTGCTTAATACCTATACGTTTTTGATGAGGCATGCCAGTGAATGGCCTGACAAGTTTCAGAAAGCCAATATGCTTTTCTTGGAATACATGATTGACTCGTAAATTTGCATTTGACTTACATTTGAGAAGAACTCCATAGAGAATCGAGTAACAGTTTACCTGCCTATCATCAAACATAGCTTGTTCTTAAGCCTTCTTTATGTTTTCTATTTTTTATTTTATTTTTTTGCATTGTGTTTTGCTCTTATTTTGCAGTTTGGCTAACAGCATCTAGGAAGTTTTAGGGCAATTAGAAATAAGACTTAACTTTCCTAAAAAGAAAAGGATTTAAATTTCGTTATCAGTTTCCATTCCAGGGTTGCTTTTTAGAAGAAGTTTAGATAGCTTTGCTACTGTTATTTCCGATTTAAAAAATATTGCTCTTTTTGTGTTACTTGTTTCTTTCAAATTCATTCTTTTTTCCTGTGTATCAGTGTTTTGATTAAATTGTATATATCTGTGCACATACACATATGTATGAACATGCCTGGCTCTCTGAAAGAGGCCAGAAGAGGGCATTGGATCCCTTGAAACTGGAGCTACAGAGAGTTTTCAGCTGCCTTGTGGGTGCTGGGAATTGAACCTCAAACCTCTGTAAGAACAGTAATTGCTCTTAATCACTGGGCTATCTCTCTAGCCTCTAAAATCTTTATTCTTGATAACTGAGAAGACTATGACTTTATATCATACTTACCTATGCATCCCTTGATACTGTGAACTATATTTTAATCCTGGAATTCAGATAAAGAATAGATAGTTTGTAATATTTTTATAATGCCTGTAATTTCCTTATACATTTTATACAAGATGTATAAGAGTTCTATTTTGCAGAATGGGATATTACTGCAGATCTTTTGTCTTTTGTCTCATTCTTTCAAACTAATGTGATGATGTCTGGTCTAAATTTATGATAAAGTTAGAAGGCCTGAAAATAAAAAGCTCATTAATTTTAAAGTAATGTGTTTTATGTCATGATTTTAAGTATATAGGTTATACAATAAAATATTAGTGGATACTGGTGAAATAAAATGAGTAAGTTATAATTGTGGTAAAATTACCTTCTTTAAATGTTGTATATCAAAGGCCTGAACATTCTTGTCCATTTCAACATTGTCACTAATTCAGTCTACTTACATGTCAGTACAATATTCTATTACCACTTTTATACATTTTTAGAATTATAACTTAATATATCAAAATTATGTTGCAAATATCAAACTGGACATTATAGGAGATTTTAACTGTATGACATTTCCCCAAATTTGGAGAACCACTTTAGGTTTTACTTTTAATAACGTGTAGTTGTGACTGTGATGTGGTATTCCCCTTTGTATGCTGTGATTACCATTGATTAATAAAGAAACTGCTTTAGGCCTATAGCAAGGCAGAACGGAGGTGGGTGGGAAAACTAAACTGAATGCTGGGAGAAAGAAGGCAGAGTCAGGAGATGCAATGGAGCTGCCAGAGGGGAAAGACACAAGCTGCCAGTTGGAACCTTGCTGGTAGGCCACAAGCCTCATGGTAAAATATAAAATAATAGAAATGGATTAATTTAATATGTAAGAGCTTGCTAGGAATATGCTATAGTCATTGACCAACCGGTGTTTTAAATGATATAGTTTCTGTATGATTATTTCATGGTCTGAGCAGCTGGGAATGAAGAAGCGTCCCTCCATCAATAGAACCGGACTTAGAGAAGTTTAGTCTGGAGGGAAGAAGGAGGAGTAAGAGTTTCAGATTTACTGCTTCTGTGTTGGATAGTAGTCAGGCTTTCAGAGCAGTTCTATTTTACAAGATGGAGACAGATAAGAGAGAGGATGTCTTCGAATGCCCAAAGTCTCTTAGACATACAGTTTCCATATTATATCATGCTGGCCCAGTAATTGTATCTCATGAATGAAATGAAAATAATTGTTGACAATGGAAATATAGTGGGTTTCTTCTGTGCTTTACCAGTGGAGACTTGGGCAAAGTGAATGCAGTGTAACTTCAGCAAGTGGAAACTTCACTGATGAAAAGAGCTGCTGCTGATGGCACCATCCTGAAAGCTTTATGTGACCCCTCATTCAGTTTCATTGATAGTCCCTTGTGTCACAGCCCCAGTTTGAAAAGAACTTACTGAAACTGAGCTTAGATGTTTACTGGAGGTTGGTGATTGATGGAAAACTGTCTCAATGGATTGTGAACGGACAGTTTTATGCCCAAATTGAGATTGCTTTGATCAACTTAAATCATGTTCAGATATATCCGTACTTTGAAGTATGTATTTAAAAAATCAAATTGATTATAGTTTATTTAAATGTCAATCAACTGTATTAAATATTAATTTTTTCTTTCGGTGAGAATTGTGAACCAACTGCATAGTCTTCATTGGTAAATGAATTAATGAGCGGTTCTACGATGTAAAATGTATGGAATTAAATAAAATCCAACAGTCTCCATAAATAAGTATTCATTGATCACAGGTTGACGTCTAGGAAACATGTCCAATTCTAAATTAAAAGATAAGATGACAGAATTTCTATCCTGCTGCGTGGTTTACTTTTGTTTATGATGGTATGATATGCCATCCATGTCTATCCTTCAGTTGATTTGGACAGTTACTATTCATGTATTAAGTGATTATTTGTGGAGCACTGCTGTATTTGAAGTATGTTTTAAAGGTACTTGGTAAACAAATTAAGAAGACATTGTTGTTCTTGCAATTTATATTATAAAGTAAGGAAAGGTATTTAAACAAACTATGCAGAAAGTAACAATGCAAAGAAAGAAAACAAATTATTTCCAGAAGGAAGGTAGGAAATGCTTAAAGGGTGGATTGCATAAGGGAAGAACAGTTGTAGTTTGGGGGAGAGAATCAGAAAGGCCCAACAGGGTGGATGTCATTCCAAGAACCAAGGGAAGTGAAGGGACTAGTTCTGTGAACAGCTGGGGCAAGGGGATTGAGTTAGAGGGATCAGCAAGAGAAAATCTTCAGGGTGGTTGATGCCTGGTACTTGTGAGGATGGGCAAGGACACTAGGACCCGTGGGGTGATAGAAATGGGCAGAGATGAGGCCACAGAGATTATCTACCTGGGAGTGTGTAGGTGTATCCTGGTCATTTTAAGAAGTTTAGCATTTTCTTAGTGGCATCTAAAGTGGTAGGGAGATCTTGAGCTCAGCTATATTTAAGAAGTTCTTGAGAAATAGAAAAGAGGAATGTAATATAATCTGTTGAAGCAGAGTTATTCTCTGATAAAACAAGCTGATGTTCTTTGAGCAGTACCATGCCAAGTGCCTTGAAGGCCAAGGTATGGCATGAATTTTAAAAAGATGACCCTGGCTTTCAACTCAAAATGGATTGACGAGGATAGAACTGTTTGGTAAGCTGGCAGTAGAGGTGGTGAGAAGCATTGGGTTCAGACAGTGTTTTGAAGACAAGAATAAGATGCCTTGTTGATGTACTGGATGTACACTGTTAGAAAAAGAAGAGTCACAGATGGCTTCTACTCTTTGTTCTGAGTACTAGGAAGGAAAAGATTGACATTGACTCTGATTGGATGTCTTGAAAGGACTAGACTAGGGTAGAGGTTGGGAGCTGCTTTTTAAACACTGTGGCAGAAACAATGCTGTTTTCCCCAACCTTGTTCCACAATCTGCCTTTCTCATGTATCATTCTGTACTTCCCAGTCTTCTTCCACATGGACCAGGCCATGAAACAAGTTCTAGTCTGAAATACAAAGGCATGGGATATAGGTATCATTCCCAGGCTGAGATGGTTAAAGTTTGTGCATATTTCTTTGGTTCATCTATTTCCCTAGGGTGATGAAAGAGGAAGAATCTTCATCTCTGAGGCACTGTATGGGGCACAGATTCTCATGAAACTAATAGGGGCATGTGAAATTCAATCTGCTGTTAGCCACATGGAAGAAATGTTGGTGACTCAGATATCACCATCTGGAACTGGACATACAGAATTGGGGACTTCAGAGTATCGGGGGAAGTTAAAGGAAGAAAATTAATGGAAACAACTTAGACAAAAGAGTTGAGACTAAATAGAGAAAAACTAACAGCATGGAATCATTGGATACTTCAAATTTATGGACTACAAAGATAGTCTCTATAAGATATAAGATAACTGCTTCTACCTGCTGTCCTAACTCATAAAACTGAATTGTTCCATGAGTATATATTTCGACATGTAGCCAACTATTCTTTGTTGTGCTTCCTTCTAAAATTTCCAACAATCACATACCCAGGTTTTGGTTACTGGGTTCATCTGTATCTCAGGGTAGAAAGGACCAGCCTACATTTATGAATAGGTACTGGTACATCATTCAGGTCAAGATATCCAACTAAGTTACCAAAAACCATAAAATATTTAGAATGAAGTGTTTCTTAGCAAAGAGTTATCATTACTCATTACTACACTTGTAGATGTAATATATAGGCATTCTATCTTGGCAAATGAATTGACCACAGCAGCATGTGCCTTATCCTCAACATTATTCATATTTGAGTTAGTCAACCCTGCTGTGGGGTGGCAGCGGAGGAACTTTCCTGTACAAGACATGATACTTAGCAGCATCTCTGATATATACCCACTAGATGTCAGTAGCAGCCCCTTCCTTTTTTGTAACAATAAAAAAAATCTTGAGACATTACAAAACCTTCTGCAAAGAGAGTGAGTATCAAGGATTATGATCTGCAGTACTCCTGACTTCAGGGAGTTACTTATTTATAATCTTGACTATACTATCTAAAAATACGTAAGTTAGATTCCTTGAACTTTTAGTATGATATGCTGTAAAATGTCATTGAAAGACCTAGGAAGGAGTGACAAAAATCATAAGACAGGGTATAAGAAAGAAAACAAAGTAATATCACAATCGTAATGGATTAGAGTCCATAGCACCATCCAATCATCAGGAATCGCTTCCTGAAGAACAGATCACATATGGAGTTCAATCATACCTTCAGTGGCACTTCAAATGGTGGGATATATTATCTTAGACACAATACATCCTTCTCTAGGAAACATAAACACAAATATATCTCAGAGGTACAAAACAGAAGGGGGTATGATTTGCTTACAAGCCCAGGATTGACTGAAATTTCCAAAGTAGAAGTATTAGGAGTATGAGGATGTGGAGAATGAGTAATACAATTGAGAAGCTGAGAATTGACTTAAAAGAACTTTAAAGTCAAACTGACGTAGTCCTGTTCATGGGGAGCCAGCATGATGCCGTTACCATGCAACACACAGAGTTCTATTAGATGATGTTACCCTACTGCCTCCGAAATTCTAACCCAGACATAATCACAACAGTTTTGAGTAAGAACTCATCCAGTTAAAATAGTATTTTAGGAAATTTAACTTGTTTGGAATGTTAATGAAGAAGGAAAAGTCTTCATTTTAGAGATGCTTCTGTGATGAAATAAAGTATAGGGCAATGGCAGCAGGCTGAAGTGAAACTTAGGTTACCAGATTTACAAAGTAAGACTGGGAAGGTAAGTTAGGAGCATGTGGAGTTGGTTACGTATGAACTCAAAGGGTCAGAACTGGGGGGTTACTGGTAAATACTGTCTATAAAGGAAAACCTCATTCATAGCATTTTTGATTTTCTAGAAATAGCCTCTATATGAACACGTCACTTGTGCTGAAATATAAAGACAGCCATGTACATCAATTTAATAAGCAAATATATATCTCAATAAAACCTTATAGAAACAGATAGTGGACTATTAAGCATGTTCTGGTAGTCTGGGGCCCAACATAATGATTTGACAGTGGAAAATGACAAAGGGGCAAGATTAATGGAAGGAACTAGAGGAGGAGGCGCTGCTGAACTTAGTAACTACAACAATGTTTTAAATTTTATACATGAGATGGAAAATATTAAATCTGTACCTATTTTTTCTTATTAGCTTTCCTTTTAATTCACAAATTTATTATACCAGAAACCATGTGAAAAGGGTAAACTGAGAACAATGTGAGCTAGATTATGTTTATTTCTCTATTTACTGATTAAATAAAAAGACATTAGATTGAATTTGGAATATATAATGGTTTTTCTATAAGATGGAAGGCTTAGAAGTGCCCTCCCATTTCTCTTGCAATAAATTTCTTGACCAGTTGGTCTCTTTTTCATCTTGTCACACTTAATGTGAGGGCTAGAGGATTTGTTGCATAGGCAGAAGGGATAGATTACACTCTCCGAATAATTTATTCTATGAAGACAAGTTGGACTGGCAGGATCTATGCTCCTTTCATAAAAAGAACAGCAATGTCTCTTGATTGACTTTAACAGTAATGGTAAAGTTTGAAAGTGTGGTTTTGCCTAGGGTTTCTTGAAATTTGGATAAGGCCCTAAAAATGAGGAAGAATTATTGCTTTGTATAAAGATTTATTAAATTATTGTGCTTGAGCTCTAGCTGAAATTGGCAGGTTGGGGTCATTTTGAAACACGCAGAAAGGTGTGAAGCATCCTACTTTATGTGTTTGTTTTTCTTCTAGTTATTATTTACTGCTCAGTCAGCACTAGCAGTAGACAGATAATTTGGCTGCTAAGTTACACTTGTATAGAATTTCAAAGAACCTTATTAGGGAGAGATGTAATTTCATCCTCTGGGCCATTTATATAACAGAGTAAATATTTGGGTTACTTCATTTTGACCTGGAATTAAACAATGGATTTAAATTGTCAACAGGAAGTTAAAATATTTAATCAACAACATTTAAAAGGACAGCACAGTTGTTTTTGAAACTGCTAAGAATGCCTTTATATTTCAGAATATTGTACTCTTAATTCATATAACTGTCTGAATAGATCCAATTATTCTAATTGTGTAGGTTTCTTTTAAAAATCATGTAAAATGAGTACATTTGATAACTAATATATTTAATGGATACTTTGCAGTATCTTTGCAAAATTGATATACATGTATGTATATGATTTTGCATACTGCTTAAACTATACTGCCATCATTGAAAAATGATGTTCACTAGATAAACTGTGGAATAGATGTCATGTGGTAACAAGTCTTCAAGAATCGATATTAAAGATAGTAAGAATAAAAGCCTATACTTTCAAGAAAAGGAGCCTTTAGAGGTTCTCCGTTGGGAAGACGAAAGTACCATGCTGGGATGATCCCACCCATGATCTACAGAAAATGGTATCCATTGGACTGTATTACATATTGTCCATTGGGCTCTCCTACAGCTGTACCCCTCATTCCAACGCTGACTGCTTTCATTCCCGCTGGTGTTCTGCAATTTGCATATTGTCCACACAAATTCTTTTTTGTATGTTTCTCCACCCTGCTTGTGAGATTGTGAACGTCTTATTTTCTTTTCATGAAGTCACGGTTTCACTGGCAGGATCCCAGGGAGACTGATTCGGTTTCCCCTCATTTTGTTTGTTTGCTTTTATGTCAGAGTCATTCAGAATGACAGGACGTGCATCCTGCCTCAGGAAAACAGTTCTGTGAGTGAAAGCCTCTGAGAAGAACCACAAGAGGCATTTGAATGGTGGTAGTAAATAACTCATTGTAGGAAGCCAGCAAGACTTTCTAGAGTGCTCATCTGTTAGATGTTTATAGTAGACGCTGTTAGCCATGGTTTTGCTTTCC
Organism: Microtus pennsylvanicus; assembly: GCF_037038515.1. Lineage (NCBI taxonomy): Eukaryota > Metazoa > Chordata > Mammalia > Rodentia > Cricetidae > Microtus > Microtus pennsylvanicus. The sequence goes on from NC_134579.1 coordinate 189,818,006, forward strand.
AAGGTTTCAGGTACCTGCAGTTCAACCATGGTCCAGAAATACTAAATGGAAAGTCTCAGACATCAACACTTAATATGCTTTCAATTGGCACAGTGATAAAAATCTCATATCCCCCTATTTTACTATTCTGGGATATGAGCCATCCCTCTACTAGCAAAACTATGATTCACTTACTATCTGTCATTTAGTTACCTAGTAGCAGTCTCTGTTCCCGCTAGTACCAGACTCTTGGGAAATGGGAATGGCTTTCATTGTACTTGTGTTGAAGCACGTTATAAAACAGACTACCACTGTGTCAAAAGCTTTGTTTTGCACTTTATTCCATCTAATGGGTACACCATAGTGTCTCCTGTGTCACAAAGAAGGGTCAACAGAGTCCAGTCAGTTTAGGTCTTTCTCTGTTGCCCAGGTTGGTCTTGAACTCTGGTCTGAAGGAGTACTCACACTTACTCAAGCTTTGGCTTTCCCAATAGCTTGCGTTATAGGCATGTGCCCTTAAATATGGTTCAATATGAATTTTTGACATAACTATGATAGCACACTTTAATAAATGCCACTTTAGGTATTAGTTATGCTCATCCATCACTGTGTCTAATAATTTATTTCATAAATATGTATGCATATCAGAAAGCATAGTATTTATAACATTTATATCAATCCGTGGTTTTAGGCATCTCATGAGAAATGGAAGGAATTTCATGTAAATAAAGGAAAGAAGCTGTTGTAGATAGGACTTACTATAACAGGATTTTCCCTCTCTTTTCGTGGGTCAGACACATTCTTTGGTATATATATTAGTCTTCAGTAGTGCATCAGAAATAATTAATGATAATTCTGATTGTATATATTTATTTGTACACTTAATTTGGAATGTTGAATCAATTTACTAATCTTCAGGGGATTAAATTTCACACCAAATGTTAATTTTTCAATAGGTTTAGTATTTTTTTTACAGAAATCAATCTTTAATAAAACAATCTTAAATGTAAGGCAATCTGACAATTTTAATACCATGCAAAGTACAAAAACTGTAACTAATATACAGCATTCTACAAAAGTATATTTCAGTATAAATGTCATTTGGACAATGCAATCATGAAGGCCTCCAGAAGGAAGAGAAGCAAAGCCCTTGACATTGTATCCTTACAGGACACACATCCCCAAATACCCTGGTATTGCTATGGTGTCCATAGCAGAGATGGAAAGTTCTCCAAGAACTATAAATTTTCAATAGATTAAATTAATTGCACATTTTTTGTCTTGGCTCTTTTCATATATGTAAAAAATAATTTCTAAAAATGATTTCTCTGATTCTATATGTCACTTGGACAGCAACATTTTATTCTCTATATTGCCTCTTAAATACCATATTTAATAGTAATGATAACGATATAAATTATATGCATAAGTATAGTCAGTATAGTCACATGGTTTAATTCATTCAAAACAAGACAAGCCATATTGAAATTCAGAGTATATTATTTATAAATGAAGCTAATTCTTTCTTTAAATTTTTTCATCTTCTCTATCCATTCTTCAGTTGAGGGGTATTTAATTGTGTCCAGGTTCTGGCTATGACAAATAATGCTGATATGAACATAGTTGAACATATATCCTTGTGGTATGATTGAGCATCCTTTAAGTATATACCAAAAAATTGACACTTCTATTGCTGTTTCTTGAGGTAGGTTGTTTCCTAATTTTTTGAGAAATTGCCATACTGATTTCCAAAACTGTTGTATAAGTTTGCACTCCAACCAGCAATGGAGGAGTGTTCCCTTTACCCTACATTCTCTCCAGCATAAGCTGTCATTAGTGTTTTGATCTTGGCCATTCTTTTTTTTATGTTTTTTTTTTCTTGGAAAAAAAAATTCTGCCTCCTCCATCCTCCCATTTCCCTCCCCCTTCTTCCCACTCCACTCCCCTCCCCCCACTCATTTCCCCCTCCCTCTCCAGGCCGAAGAGCAGTCAGGTGGAAAGTCCAAGGTCCTCCCCCCTCCATCTAGGTCTAGGAAGGTGAGCATCCAAACTGGCTAGGCTCCCACAAAGCCAGAACATGAAGTAGGATCAAACCCCAGTGCCATTGTCTTTGGCTTCTCATCAGTCCTCATTGTTTAGAGAGTCCGGTTTTATTTCATGCTTTTTCAGTTCCAGTCCAGCTGGCCTTGGTGAGCTCCCAATAGATCAGTCCCTCTGTCTCAGTGGGTGGGTTCACCCCTCGTGGTCCTGATGTCCTTGCTCATCTTCTCCCTCCTTCTGCTCCTCATTGGGACCTTGGGAGCTCAGTCCAGTGCTCCAGTGTGGGTCTCTGTCTCTATCTCCATCCATCACCAGATGAAGGTTCTATGGTGATATGCAAGATATTTGTCAGTGTGGTTATAGGATAGGGCCATTTCAGGTTCCTTATCCTCAGCTGCCCAAGGCACTAACTGGGGACATCCCCCTGGGCACCTGGGATTCCCCTCTAGGTTCAGGTCTCTTGCCCACCCTAAGCTGGATCCCTTAATTAAAATATATGCTTCCCTGCTCCCAAATCCATCCTTCCTTTATCCCAACCATCCCAATTCCCCAAGTTCTCCCCATCCTCCCCTTCTCACATTTCTCTCCCCATCTCCCCTTACCCCTATCCCACCCCACCCGCAAGATCCCAATTTTTGCTCGGCAATCTTGTCTCCCATATCCAGGAGGATAACTATATGCTTTTCTTTGGGTTCACCTTCTTATTTAGCTTCTTTAGGATCACAAATTATAGACTCAATGTCGTTTATTTATGGTGAGAAACCAATTGAGTGAGGACATCCCATGCTCATCTTTTTGGGTCTGGGACACTTCACTCAGGATAGTGTTTTCTATTTCCATCCATTTGCATGCAAAATTCGAGAAGTCATTTTTTTTTACCACTGAGTAGTACTCTAATGTGTATATATTCCACACTTTCTTCATCCATTCTTTCATTGAAGGACATCTAGGTTGTTTCCAGGTTCTGTCTATTACAAATAATGCTGCTATGAACATAGTTGAACAAATGCTTTTGTAATATGATAGGGCATCTCTTGGGTATATTCCCAAGAGTGGTATTACTGGATCTTTGGGGTAGGTTGATCCCGAATTTCCTGAGAAACAGCCACACTGATTTCCAAAGTGGTTGGACAAGTTTGCATTCCCACCAGCAATGGATGAGTGTGCCCCTTACTCCACAATCTTTCCAGCAAAGGCTATCATTGGTGTTTTTTATTTTAGCCATTCTGACAGGTGTAAGATGATATCTCAAAGTTGTTTTGATTTGCATTTCCCTGATCGCTAAGGAGGTTGAGCATGACCTTAAGTGTCTTTTGGCCGTTTGAATTTCTTCTGTTGAGAATTCTCTGTTCAGTTCAGTGCCCCATTTTTTAATTGGGTTAATTAGCATTTTAAAGTCTAGTTTCCTGAGTTCTCTATATATTTTGGAGATCAGACCTTTGTCAGTTGCGGGGTTGGTGAAGATCTTCTCCCAGTCAGTGGGTCATCCCTGACTTCAAACTCTATTACAGAGCTACAGTAATGAAAACAGCGTGGTATTGGCATAAAAACAGAGAAGTCGACCAATGGAATCATATAGAAGACCCGGATTTTAACCCACAAACCTATGAACACCTCATTTTCGATAAAGGAGCTAAAAGTATACAATGGAAGAAAGAAAGCATCTTCAACAAATGGTACTGGCATAACTGGATGTCAACCTGTAGAAGAATGAAAATAGACCCATATCTATCACCATGCACAAAACTCAAGTCCAAATGGATCAAAGACCTCAATATCAATCAGAACACATTGAACCTGATAGAAGAGAAAGTAGGAAGTACCCTACAACATATGGGCACAGGAGATCGCTTCCTTTGTATAACCCCACCAGCACAGACATTAAGGGTAACATTGAATAAATGGGACCTACTGAAACTGAGAAGCTTCTGTAAAGCAAAGGACACTGTCACTAAGACAAATAGGTTTAGTATTTTTATCTAGACTGATTTTCCTCCTGAATATATGTTATTGTTTTACACAAGCATGAGAATATATATATACATATATATTTTTTTATTATTAAGCACTTAATATCAGATACCTTATGCATTAAGGCATATTATTTGAATACTTTCAATTATTAATCTTCATTGTATGAACATATATTGAATGTTCATGTTAGGACCTTAAAGTATATATTACTTTGCTGTTAAAGTTTATCATGGTAATTATATCAAACTCTGTATTAGGAAAGAGAGAAAAGTGTACTACTCTCTATGATTAGTCTTTCTGTCTTTGATAATTAATTTAAAAGAGACAATTCTATACTACCTGGTCCAGACATTAAAGCCTCGTTGACCTGCATTCTTGGAATCCAGTACCTAGATGTAGATGAAGACCCCTAGATTTTTAACTTCAACACTTTGCGAAAGCCTTTGTATATTTAAATATAAAGGGATAGTAGCTATCTCACTGTCATTTGATTAGGTTCGAGGAAGACCAGTGTGAATAACAAAGTACAGGAGCAAGCGCGCAAGTCCTTGGCACACATCACCATTCATGGAAATTACCTGATCCCTCATTGTTCGCTCAGCTCATCAGTCCTTAAGGTCTCTATTAAATTTCATTCCTGGGGTGTTTTTTCTACATCCTCTTGTATTTGATCTCTCCTCTTAGTATTCCGACTTTCTCTTGTTTATTCTTAGGTTACTCTGTCTCTATTATCATATTTTTTAAAAATTCAGATCTTCTTTAGTCATGCCATCATAATACAATCCTTGACTCCCCCATTTAGGATGTGTTCTCTAAGGATTCATGAAAGACCTTGCCTCTGTGTTTTACTAAGGTGACTCACCTTCAACCATCATTTTTCCCTTCTAATATGATTGATGCATACCTATGTGAATTTACTCAAAGACTATACTTAACATATATTTATGCATTAGTTAATTTTATTTTTCATATTTTATATTCAGGAATACTTGGGGGGGACTTTTTCTATTACAAATAATATCTCAGAAATGTTTGATGAACGACTGGTACAGTTATATATGGGACAGGAAAGAGAAGTGTTTTGGGAGGGACACTGCTTAGACTTATACGAGCATTGAGGGACTCTTACTCTTCCCTTCTCTTTGTATGACTCTCATCACCTTAACTTCTCTGAGTCTCTTTCCTCATTTGCAACCTCCATCCTGGCATGCCCCATGGGTCATGTTGAAACACATTTTATAAAACATCTTCATAGATTTAATGCTATATCATATGAATCATGACCTCACTGTCATTATTATTCCATCATGTGGACCACAGAGACCATCTTTCCATGATAAATTCTTCACAGACTTAACCCTCACAAAACGTTTTTAGGAACTTTAAGTCAACACCTAAGAGATTTTTGTGTCCACTGGGTATTATTCTTGGTCACATATCTTTATATTTGTATTCAATATTATAATAAATTGCCTCCTAGTAAAAACAAACAGATCAATCCTGACATTTCAAAATAACCGCTTACCATTGCATTGTTCAAACATTTGTTAGTGTTCTTTCTGGATAATTTAGAATTTTGTATTCTCTTTTAGTGTCATTACAATCTCAAAAATATGAGTGTTTATCCTTAATCAAAGCATAAGTGATATTCTAAAGGCATCCAAATGTTTCTCATGGCTTCAAAGTTAATATTGTGAGTTCTAATATGCCATATTCTTCTGCGGCATGTTTATGATGAATACTTTTTTGTTCCAAGTTATACCACATCAAAACGATTCTTTAAATGACCAGTTCCATGTTTCTGCCCACCCTCTGATTACCAAGTATTCTCTCAATGTGATTATAAGTGGAATCACTAATTAAAGTCAGAAACTTGAACTGACCTAGAAAACACTTTCGAAGCTGGACTTCAAAAGTCTTATTGAGCCTGATGCTAACAACTTCCCATCCATGTCACACTGACATGGGCATGAAATATCTCTGAGTATTTGTGCAGAGACTGTTGTAGTGGTGTGTCATTGATTGGTGGTCTACAGACTCTGTTATTATACTAATTATAAGCATATATGACATGTGATTTTCATACACATGAAGTAGGCATACCATGTAACTTTTTTCTTTTAAAATAACAATGACTTATTATATATTTACATTTTATTTTCTTTCCTTATGTTCGTTTTAGAAATTCTGATATTTTAACTTTAATTTTGATAAGTTCATATGAAGGTGAGGTTCCCCATTACTCATAGACGTTTATATAGTAATCATGTTCAAAATCCATTGTACTCTCATCTCCCCCTACTACTCCTGAGGGCCCTTACTTCTTCCCACTTATTCCCTTTTCTACGTTCTTTCCTATTTGTGTGTGTGTGTGTGTGTGTGTGTGTAGAACTTGTGCAGGTGACCGTAGCTGCTTGTGTTTATTATTTCAGTCTCATCTTGCTCAGTAGGCATTATTTCATAGGATTCTATCATTTGGAGGCAATTTAAATTATCTTTTGATTCAGTAATTTGTTTTTTATGTAACTTGAATTTTGATACCAGATTGAGTGATTGTGGTGAGGAATTCTAAGGAAAGTTTTCCTCCTCCTTTCCTTTTGCATCAAAGTGAATACCAAGCCATGCTTGTATGCCATGGTCCTCTGCAACTGCATCACTGAGGGCATAGCCCTTCTCTGATCCCACCTAAATGTGAATTTCCGCATATTTATGTATTGAGCGGCTGAGGCTCATTAAACAGCAAGTGCAAGTCCACCATGGACTAACGTGAGGACAGCTTGAGGCTACAATAATCAACCCTGAAGAATTTATTTTGCCTTAGTTCTCGGAGGCAGTTCCTTATTTCAGTGACATGATTTAAAAGAGACTTAATTTTTATAAGTAAATTTTTATGCCTGCTGTTCCCAGAAAGGTTTTTCTGAACATCTGGTCTGCAGTAGCACATCCTACTAGGCAAAGCTGTAAATTTGTGAGGGTTGGTTAAGACTCAGGCCACTAAAGCCAAGCCACTTTTCTAGTAGTGTGGGAGAATTGTCTGTAGTCTGTCAATCATTCTATAAATAAATGCTGATTGGCCAGGCAGGAAATATAGGCGGGAAAACCAGACAGGAAGTAGAAATGATGTAATGAGAACAGGAGAATTCTGGGAAAGAGGGTGATTCCTCCCACTCCTGCCCCAGCGGCGATAGGCTGGAGGAGTGGGAGGACCTCCCGCAACACTGCCCAGACCACGGAAGCAACAGGATGTGATCTGCCCCACTGAAAAAAGGTACTGAGCCACATGGCTAACATAGATCAGAAAAATGGGTTAATCAAGATGTGAGAGTTAGCCAGTGAGAGGCTAGAGCTAATGGGCCAATCAGCTTATAATTTATGGAGACCTATATGTGATTTTCTTTGGGGCTAAACAGTTGTGGGGGACCTGGTGGGAGGACAGAAAACACAAACAACAACCCAGGTCCGTTCATGTTACATTCTAGGATAGACTCCTCAACCATAACCTTTCTCCTAGAGGTGCCTTCAACCATTATGACCATTGTCTAAACCAGCTATGACACTGAAATGCATAGTACATCATTTCCAGATCCTGCTGTTGTGTCTATGCTTATGAGCTGCTGCTTTTTTTGTTTGTTTTTTGGTAAAGAAGGTTTATGTCTTCAGCATTATTTCACACTTGTTTGCTCACATTGTAGTCTCATGAACTATTTTAAATTCAGTTTGTTCTAATAATACTTTCCCATATTAATCATTGTGATAGTCATTCAAATCGTTCTGAATTTACTCTGTGGGTGTGTCTCCCACAGAGTGAAAAGGTGGCTTCTCAATCTTTTCATGTTGCTTTTAAGTCTCCAAGTTGAGTCTGTCTTTAGTTCTGGGCATAGCACAATATTCCATATTTAGTTGATATTTTCCTTGATCAACCTTAGATCAGTCATTTTCTTCTCCAAGGTATGCTGTTTCTTTCAGTGGAAATCACATTACTACACCAAGATTCTGGAACATATCATGATTCTAATGCTGCTGTAGTTGCCTTTTCAATAGAAAGAACTAAAGATTTATTTCCTGCTGTGAAGGCGCCTTCAGCTCCCTCAGCCAATAGCCGCTGAGATACCAGCCCAGCAATCCTGCAGCAATTTCCCTGAATTGCAAGTCAAAATCGACTAATTTAACCACTAGACCAGTGTTTCTCTATCTTTCTGATGATGAAAATTTTTAATACAGTTTCTCATGTTATGCTGACTCCCAACCATGAAATTATTTTATTGATACCTCATAGTGCAATTTTGCTACTATTATGAACCTAATAATGTAAATATCTGATATGACGATATCTGATATGTGACCCCTTAAGGGCCATTTGACCCCCTTAAAGATTGCAGCCCACAGGTTGAGAACCACTTCACTTGAATGTGTTTGTGCTTAAAAAAAAATTACCAAAAGTAATTGCACATTGGTAAAGACACTGGCTGTTCGGCCTTTGGATAATATACTTAAGATATCTTTCTGAGTTTTTACACACTTATATCCCAAATAATGAGAATACCTGTGTTTAGAATCCTAGTTCAAAATAAATTTTTGTACACACACACACACACACACACACACACCAACCCTTATCTCAGAGTTCAACATTTGTGCTGTTGAATTTACTAAAAAATATAAACACTTGACCTTCCCTGTGACTTTCTGGCCACTTTTGGCTGACAAAACTGAAACGCTCACTTGCTTCAACCTAAGAAATAGGCAGCCACCTTCAGACATGACCTCATTGTCACAGAACACTAGGAGTGTACTCTGCAGGGGATGTGTGCACGTAAGAGTCCTTGCCCTAATGAAGGAAAGTGACAGAGTGTAAATCAGATTCCACAGCAGCACATTCTGCTTGTAGGATGTGTCGGGCAGAGATCTCAGGTTATCAGGGCCAGCTGAGGACAAGAGACAAAGTCTGGATTATGGTGAATGAAAAGAGTGGGATTTCAGATCACAGATCGCAGAATTTTTCAGGGACTTCCAACAGACATGGTTAGGGTGGATTAGAGAAACAAACTACAAATGCATAATGCTGTATACACTTGATGGATGACTTTGAGGCGATCTGGAAGTTATGAGAATCATAAACTGATTTCTACAACAGAAAGAAAATTAATAAATGGATTAGAATGTGACATTGCTGAGTTTTTAAAAAAGTTTTTCTGGCATCAATATTTCTTATCTGAAAGAAATTCAATCCTATCACATTTTAGACTACTGAGATGATGTAATTAAACATGTAAAGTCTAGCTAACGTGATCGCTTCTCATACATAGAAATTTATGATATGATTATGCTGACAGTTTAATGCATGATTCCAACATTACCTTGAAATATTCTAGAAAAAAAATATGATTATGTGACTGAAGGTAGCTGGTTTTTCTTTGGTAGTTGGTTTCCTTGACTGGATAGTATTTAGCTTATTTTTATATTACTCACAGATATTGGTGTAGAATGTATTGCCTCTTGGTTTCCTTTGATATTGCTGACTTCCCATGCTGGTGAGGTTTATATCAGCCAATAAAACGCCAGAACAGAAGGACTCTAAAGTTATCTGCCCATGATGCAGTCTTTTAAAACATTTAATAAGCAGAAAGATATTTTCACACTGACTCTGCTTGCCTTTTGTATTCTGTGTGTTTAATTATTTTTCCAATGCTTATAAAATTATGAAAAGTTTTAGGATCTTCTGAGACATCGTGCTGATTGCCAACCCCACTCAAGCCTTGACCTTTCCATGTCACCTGCTTCATTCTACACATTTTTATTATATGATTCCAGTTAGAGTTTATTCTCAAAACGGGTTATGATTATAGTAAGCACACATGTTCCACAAACCCTCCTCTCTATCGTAAACAAAAACATATATTAAGCTTATCACCTTAGCTCTCATGAACATACAGTCTTACTGTAGCCAAATGAATGTTTATATTTTTAACATTAATTATTGTATTAATAGCACATGATGAAAATGCTAACCTAACCACCTTTGACTAGTGCGTGTGGTTCTTTGCATACATCCTAAGGTTTTATTGTTTCCCTTGATGCACCAAGAAGAATATTGTGATTGTTGAGGTGCTAATGGGCCCTCGCATGACTTTTGGGTTGTAAATGTATGAATGTTCATATGTGTGTATTTATGTGTGACAGAAGTAATATTCTAATGCAGAGTGGATGACAGCAGTTATATTTACATTAACAGTGTTATCAATAAAACAGTTACTACATACCAGTCCTGATTTCTCTCTGCCTACTCAAAATTCACACAGTCATGGAAAATCGTTGCTATGTTTAATCTGCTTTAGAGCTGAGAAAAACTGGAATGTGAATACACTTAGTAGGTGGTGAAAGTAGGATTTAATCTGTCTTTAGAACTAAAATTCATATCACACATTTTTGTTGTTGTTTTGAGATAGGGTTTCTCTGTGTAGACCTGGATGTCCTGGAACTCACTCTGTAGACCAGGCTTGCCTTGAACTTGAAGATTCTCCTGCCTCTGCTGCCTGAGTTCTGGGATTAAAAGTGTGCACCACCACCTCCTGGCTTCATAGTGCATTTCTCTGGACTATTATCTGATATATTTATTCACCCAACAGGGTTCTGATCTGTGTGTGAGGATGTGTGCTTAATGAATATGGCATGTTTCTATCTTGAAAGAAATACCACTGAATTCTGAGTCCTGGAGAGGAAATATCAGGTTGACTCCTCAGAAGGGAAAAGTTTAATCTTAGCTGAGCCAGAGTGGGTCATGCTTACCAGGGACATGAGTAATCCAGGAAATGAGGACAATGTTTGAAGAATGGTGATTCTTCAGATGACTCAAGCTAGAGTTGAAAAGATTTAAATGCCAGGTGGAAAACTTTTGCCTTATGCAATTGGACATGGACTTATCATTAAAAGATTATACATGTGGACAGTGGTGGCACACGCCTTTAATCCCAGTACTCCAGAGGCAGAGGGAAGTAGATCTCTGTGAGTTTCAGGCCAATCTGGTCTACAATAGCTAGTTCCAGGACCTCTAGGACTGTTACAAAGAGAAACCCTATCTCAGAGGGGGGAAAAAAGATTATACACAGTACATAGTAGCAGAATCAGATCGTGTCTGTCTGATTGCCTTCATCCCTCTTTTCTGCCTTGTCCCCTACCGAGGACAGCTGTACGGGTTTTGACATAGTAGCAGCTTAGGTACACTAAATTCTCTGACTCCATATAATAGGATGGAAGACCGAATATCTTATTTTATTTCATGCTTTAATAGTTTCTCACTATCTTCCACTTAAAGATGTAACAATATAAGTAGCTCTAGTTTGAATCAAATTTACTTCCTTCCTGTCATCTTTTCTTATTACCCCAAATGATATCTGAAATGCTATCTCGTGTGTCTCAGCTCTGGTTGGACTTCATTCATGTCCCTTGCGTGAAATTTTCATGGTGCTGAATTTAATGTGAGATTATGAGCACCTACTTAGAGATGGGTGTAGAGTGAAGGTGGTGTTAGGTGGGGAAGTTTATCTCCCTTATCTTTCCTTGTCATCTTATAAACATGGAGTGTGATACCATTCTTCCCACACAGAAGGATCAAAACAGGACTGGGATGGAATGCCTGCTAGAGGGTATGTGACCAGTGAATTCAGTTTTGTTGGTTCTAGAAATTTCTCTCCTAAAGCTTCTAATGGGTTTCTAAGGTCACTATCCATAGGTTGTCATTTTGATGCTAAGTATTATTTTAGAATCTGATAATATATATCATTAGTGTACTTATTTAACTATCCAGTGAGAAAGACAATTTTTAATACAATAAAATGTACAACTCTGGGAGCATGTGCAGGCTTCTAGAGAGCCAGAAGAGGCACCCTACTCAGGATGCTGTTTCTGGGAAGATGAAAGTCATTTCCTTCTAATTTCCCAGTCAAATCTACAAATATGCTTACAGGCAAACCAGAAGGAAGAGCCCTTTAGACTGAAGGGCTAGCTGCACCGGGGATGAGTGACAGTGTGCTGTGTGTCAGGAGTCACAGAGAGGAAGATGAGTGTCAAGGAGCCTTCTGGGTCAGACTCAAGAGGGTAATGAGTGCTGTGGAAGGAACTTGCAAGGCGTGTTACACCAGAGCATGGTTGTCAAGTGTGTGATCTAGAATGTGACTTTTACTCTCACCTTTGCATTTCCAGGAAGGTCTGTCACCTTCCATGTTTCTCACATGTAAATTGGAGATACACCTTCCTTTGAAGAGTTATCATATGATCATGACTTTTATCCAAGAGAGAGACAAAAATATGTTTCATTTCCAGTTGACATATTACTCCCAAACAGCTTTTAGAAGGAGTGAAGAATAGTATGTTTACTAGGAAAAACAGAAATCAATATATTTTAGTAGGTGGATTCTCATTGCAGCCTCCTTGAAAGTCTTCTCAGTGGGGTCAGTGTTCTGGCTATTGTTGTCCCAGCCTCCCTGCTACCTGTGAGACCAGTAGGGAAGGTGAATGCATCTAAGATTATAGAATCAGTAAAGAGGGACCAGGGCTGTGGTTTGCAACATTAGACTTCTCTTTCTATCTACTCAGGTGGGTTATGCCAAGGAATAAATATGTAAGGGAATAACCATATAGAGGACATATCTACACTACATATTTCTAAAATCATTTGAAAGTCTTTAAGGGATAGCTACTTTTCCCACAATTACAGTAGTGTGTGTGTGTGTTGTCTATTCTAGACTGTATTAGTGATAAGATTCTGTTATACTTCTCAGTTCTTTTCTCTGTTGTGTCAAAACTGCATTAGTATTATCCAACTATTTCCACAAATTACAAGAAGTGGGATTGGAGCAGAAATGACTAATTAAGATGTTACCTGGCTAACTGGCAGCTTAATTAGAGAACACACGGATGGGGTCTGGAGCACATGGTCTTACGGAGTGGAGTGCAGAGGTTGTCACAACATCAGGATGATGGTAATGATGATGGGACCTTGGATACCCAGCCCCTCACTTTGTGTATGATAGAATTAGTAAGTGGAATAGCTTTCTGTAGCCAGTACCTGGTAGGGCCAGTGCTACCATTGATGATCTTCATGTCCATTACCCTGTATAGCAATAACTTGATGAGCCCTTTTCCCCATTGAAAGTACGTTCCACTAGGGGAATAGCAAATACATTTTTATTGTCTCCAAGTTTCTGAAAACTGAGTATTTTAATGTGGTGACTTGTTGAAAACTGAAATTTTGATTTGGAGGTCATACTTTTACCTTTGTATTAAATTATCATCTTCAGATTCTGAATTATACTCTTACTCTACTCTGAAAATGTTCCCTTTTTCTTCTCAGTAATGCAGTGTTGTGGCCATTGACACATCATATAATGTTTAACAGAGAGACTGATATTAAAGTCATATTTAGGCAGTTATTCCTATAAATCAAATACAAGGGATAAAACATGCCTCATTTATAATTCACTTGAATTTGTCATAAAAGAACTGAACTTGACAGGGATTCTCAGTAGAGACTTAAGGAAAAAAATAAGGATCACATGTAATTAATCCATGCTTTGCAATCACTGTAACAAAGGAGGGAATGATTTATGTGCAAGGAAAACATATTTTATTATTTTCATAGTAGGGCATATTCATTGCATACACAGTAAGTGTTATAACCCAAACAAATATACAGTTGGGACATTGTGTTTAAATTATCTTTTGTCTTGTACTATATAAGCCAACAATAGTTTGAAATGTATTTAAGTCACCATCTGGGACAAAGTAAAAGCTGTTCCAAGATCCAGAACATGATGAATGTGAGCTGAGTTTCATTAGGAGCCTCCAGCACGTCTCTGCATCCTGAATCACTTCTTCCATGCTTGGAAAGAATTCCAACATCCGTCCTAGCTCCCTGAGGTTTCGAGTGTTTTTAATAGATCATGACATTTATGCTGGCCGCACAAAGAACTAAACCAATGAAGTTAAACAGTGTTGTGTTCAGGTTTCCTTTCAGCCTTGAGAGATAAAGTTCAGAGTTCTTCCTTAAAAGCATCAGCAGAGTGTGTCACCCCACTCCTTAGTGGGAGTCTGGGCCAAGTAAGTGCAGTCTGTCCTTTGGAACTGACTCACCTTTATTAAGAATCTACTGTACAATGTCACTTAAGACCTCGGTCTAGTGCCCACTAATGCTAGGAGTCAGAAGCAGATCAAGCCTTTAAGTAGCTTCACTGGAGAGATGGTTTGGTAGGTAAATGTCTTGTCTTACAAACAGAAGAAACTGTGTTTGATTACCAGCATTGATGATGTAAAATACTGGCTGGAAGGGCAGCCTCTCTAATCCCAGCAGGCATCTCCTGGGGAATTTGCCCCAGATTCCAGGGAGGGATTCCATTTCAAAACTCCAGGTGAAGGCTCCTGAAGAATGACACTCAACTCCGACTTTTGTCACCCCCACTTTCACCCACCCATGCATGTTGAGAAAACTATCAAGTCAGTCTTGAATTTTTATGTGAGTCTGCTTGGTTTCCGTGGTTGCCAGAGTCTTTCCCTTTTATGCCATTGCGCTTGCTTCCTTCTTGGACAACGACAAGGAAATAGCAGAAGTCAATAAGCCATTGCTGTATGACAGGCAGGGTCCCAAGCACTGGCTGTCGATGATCCCAGTCACTTACACTTAGAGCAGTAACCTTTGGAGGCAGATGTCCCCACCGTCACCAGTTTTGCCTGCTGGGAAATGGAATACTGCACAGCATGTGCCAATCTTCTCAGTTCTCACGATTCCAGAAACTTCATCTCCCTGAAACAGGTGATAAATCTAGGATCGATGAGGTGAAGTGAGCCCCTCAAGTCACATATGCAACATGGGAAAGGCAGTAGTTAAATTCAGGATTTCTGGTTCTGAACTCAGTACTTTACTACATGCTGCTTCATTCTCAATGACTGTGTATCTCGCCACAGAAACTTCAGTACTTCTCTGTAAACTTAAAACAGATGGAATATATTATTTAAAAGATTTATCGACTTTTAGGTTTAGAATATTTTACGTAGAATGAAACAGAGAAGATCTAAGATTATAGTTATTGATAGAACTTTGCAGTTGATAGGTGTTTTTATAGTTGAACTAGAATATTATATTTACTCTTTGATTTTCTTTTTCTTTGGTTTTTTCGAGACAGGGTTTCTCTGTGGTTTTGGAGCCTGTCCTGGAACTAGCTCTTGTAGACCAGGCTGGTCTCGAACTCACAGAGATCCGCCTGCCTCTGCCTCCCGAGTGCTGGGATTAAAGGCGTGCGCCACCACCGCCCGGCTTATATTTACTCTTTAAAACATAACAAAAATGCACTCTTAAACATTGTGCGTAAAGAGAATTAAGGGTATATTTGTTCCTATAATAATAGCTTTAGCATATATTTTTGCTTGATTGGAATGATAGATTGTTTTCTAAGATATGATACCAAAGTCCTCAACTTGTAGAAATTAAAGGTATTTAAATGATTATCTCAGGGTTTAAGCAGAATACGAGAAGGGACAGATAGCAATTCCAAAATTCACATGTTTGAGTCTAATGAAAGCCTCTAAATTAGGTGAAGTATTTTAAACTACTTGGTGGATAATAAGATTATAAGTTCGTATTCTCTTAAGATATTTAAAAATTTAATGTATACCCTTATAACTTCTTATATTCATGCTTAAATGTGATGAAACTACATACACTTATTTTTTTTTGTCTTACAATAAATTATTTTGTAAGGCTTTATAAGCTTTTGTTTTGACACTTGCCAATCTTGTGGATCACTTACAAGGAAGGAGAGTCAGGTCACCTCTTGGGGTGAAGAGTGCTTAGTCACACCCTCTGTGTTGTGTGAACTGCTTGCCTGAAAGCTGCACAGTACTCACTTAGGTTCCGAGTTAGTGTGGGCTACATGTGAAGAGAGAAGCAGAATAAAGGTCAATATGGGTTGGAAAAGATCAGGAAAGCATCCAGGACTGTCTGGTTTTAGCTAGTCTCAAACAATCCCTCAGTGTGAAGCTTCTATGATGGCCAATAGAGCATTGCATTCATGTCAATTCCTGTGGAGTCACACAGCCTGGGGAATGTATAGCTCAAAGATGCATACCTGCCAGCTTAACACGATAAGCCTGTGTGGATTCGTTGTGCTGCATTTTGATTAAAAATTGCTCCATAAGGGGCTGAAAAGATGGTTTACTGGTTCAAAGTACTTGATGCTCTTGCAGAGGACCTGGGTTTCATTCTCAGCACTCACACGGCATCTCCTGATCATCTGTAACTTCAGTTACAGGGGATTTGTTGTTCTCTTCTGGCCTTCATCCAAGCTGTTGCATTGACATTAGAGTCTTAAGCTTAGGGTTTACTATTTTCTTCTTTTCATTCCTCATGTGTAGTCCATGCCGAGCCATGAGCCTCTGTTGTCCAGGATGTCTTTAGTCTGCTGACATCTGTTCTCCTATGTGCCCATTTGGCCTTTGCAAAGCTGTAATGATGCATCTTCTGGACTTTTCCTTCCCAACATTTATTTGTTATATAAGGAAGGGAATACATTTAACAACTATTATGTCACATCTCTCTCACATCCAAAATCTTTTATATTCCTCTTCTCTAAAAGTCCAAAATTCTTGCCATGGTCTGCTAAGCCCTACACGATTTAACTAATCTTGGACTACAAATTCGACAAGGATGCCAGGTGGTAGTGGTGCAGGCCTTTAATCCCAGCACTTGGGAGACAGAGGCAGGCAGATATCTGTGAGTTTGAGGCCAGACTGGTCTACAAGAGTTAGTTCCAGGACAGGCTCCAAAGCTACAGAGAAACCCTGTCTCAAAAAAACAGAAACAAAAAAACGAGCAAAAAACCAGAATAAAACAAAAGCAACAATTCTACAAGGACATTTCTTTTTTCTCATGGATGTTCATGAAATTGTGTAAAACATAAGTACTGTATTATATTCAGAGGTTGAAATACATAGATACATAATACTTAGTTGAAGAAGGACGTTTGTGTGTGTCTGTGTGTGTGTGTGTGTGTGTGTATACATGCATTACATAAATAACAGAAGGAAAAGAGGAGGAACATATATGGACTCTCCAGTAATGAAAATTATAGCCATGTGGTGGGGGTATATCTACACCAAACAATCAGACAAAGACTATTACTCAAAGCTCAACACAGATGAATGCTAAGGAAAAGGTGTCCATAGTATTCTGAACAAATATTACTAGTGAGGTCCTACTGAGACAGCCACAACTTGGGTAATGAGTAGGAACTGATTACAGAACATAGAAAAAGTGGGTTTTGATATGAGGGGCAAGAGGTAAGGAGGTGTAGGAGAGGTTTCCATGAGAAGCAAATGCTACTCAGAGGCGTGTAGTTGCAGGAATGCGCACGAGCGGCCATTTCTGTACAGTGTTGTAGCCCCTCTTTAAGGAGGTGAGTGTTTAATTGATTTTGTTTAAAGAGATGTGAAAGAAGAGAGGGATTAATATTTTGTTGGGCTGACTACTGAGTAAACATAAACATTTGGAGTCCACATTCAAGTCTCAATGACATTTTTACTTGTTCTGTGCATAGAAGTTAGGGAGAGGGAAGGAGAAAGGGAGGGGAAGAGGAAGGAGAAAGAAGGAGAGAGAACGAGCTAGTACAGGCACACAGGCTATAACAATTTAGGCAGATCATTTGGACGTACAGATTCATCAGCTCACCTGTACAGCACACAGGAAGATCCTGCAAGAAAGGTCGCAAAAGCCAAAGAAATTCCTGAACTCCTTTCAAACTTCAATGATCTGCTCAGAGGTTCCGATAATCACACATCTTTCCTGCATCCCTCCATCTTAGGTTTTGGACATTCTCAAACAGGAGAGTTATTTAAATCTTGTTCACCAGGCAGCTGATGCTCAAGTGTCCAATTCACCTCAAAGAATCTGACCACTATGGCAGTACTGTGCTGGTGGTTTCTGCCCTCCCCTCATCACTTCCTGCCTCCGCATATCTTCTTTCGTGTTTTCTTCGTATTAACCCTTTCTCTCTTCTTATGGGTTCTTTTCATTTCCTATTAAAGTGTTGCACTCTCAGAGCCTAGTTTTAATTCAGGCATTGCAACGAAATTATAATATCTTTGGGAAAATGGATAGAAGTGGTGTTCACCGTGTTATGTGACATAAACCAGGCTCACATAAACACCACACATTTTCTTTCATACTCAGGTTATAGGTTTTTTAAAAATAGAATATATGAAAGTAGAAGATGGAGTGTTTGGAAAGAGGGAGGGTCTCCATCAGGGAGAAATGAGGGGGAAAAGAAAATTAGTGAAAATATGGTCAGAGTACATTACATACATGTGCAAAAATGTTGTTGGGAGCTCTATTATTTTGTGCCATGAGTGTTCAATAATAAAATGATTGACTATTAACATTGAATAACATGACCTTATAATCCTCACCATACCATATCTGACTACATTTTTTGTATTTATTTTGCATTCCCTTGTGGAGTAGAGGTTTCTGGGGTTAAATAAAGAATTATTTATAGAAAATTATCTCCAATTTTTAAAGATTACTATACTCCTAGGAATTTTGATATTTTTATTAATTATTTTAAATGGCACATAACCATGATTATTGTACACACTCATGGTGTACCACCCGATGTGTTCATACATATATGCATCATACACACATACATGCATATATCTTTTACTGTTTCAACCAGTTCAAACATACCTAGTTCTTTAAACATTTAGCATATTTATCATAAAGAATATGATAGATGATTCAACAGCCTTTCTTTTAGAGTTTTGGATACACAGTAGATGCTGATGTGCATTAGCTCACCAAAGCATCTTCTTCCTATAAACTGTTAGAATCCACTTTCCCCATCCTCATGACTTCCTACTCTCACCTTTATTTTCTTTTTTTACCTATTAGCTTTTCATGCTTTAAAACTCCTCCCATAACTCATGATGCATATGCTAATTTATTCTACCTTTCTTAAGGACGAAAGTCCCATTCTGGATATGTGTGTGTGTGTGTGTGTGTGTGTGTGTGTGTGTGGTGATATTTTGTTTGTGCTCTGTCAAATAAAGCTTGCTTGAAGATCAGAGTGTGGAGCTAGCCACTATTTAACCACAAAGGCCAGGGAGTGGTGGCTCACACCTTTAATCCCAGCACTATGGAGGTAGAGACAGGAAGTGACATGACTGGACAAGAGAGGACTGTAAGGTGGGAAGAGACAGGAGCTCACCCCTTTTTAGTCTGAGGACTTTGTAGCGGTAAGAACCCTAGTGACTGGCTGCTCTGCTTCTCTGATCTTCAGGCAACTTTTATTTGTTCGAACACAAACAAAATGTCACCAGAAGAGGGAGAGCAGATGAGATAGAAGAACTTGGTGGTATGTTTTGTTTAAGAGACCTGGAAATACTTCTATCCCTGTGGGGTCAGAAGACAGTATTTCCTCAGCCTCTGGAGTAGGAGAGTATGTCCCACGTTAAGCATTTTTCTCGCTGGGCTTGAAGGATGTCTCTTAGCCTCTGCATATCCTCCAGTTGCCTTCAGTGCAGTATGTGCCAAATAGAAACTGAGTCTCTGTTACATTCTATATCCTCACTTTGATTTGTATTTAACAATTACTGCCATTATTTTCGATGAAACATTTTGGTTGAGGAACTGTTCCTTTAAAAATTTGTCTTTGTATTCTGGTTGCTCTGTGGTATATATTCTAGGTTAAAAAAAATGCAAAATGGGATAATTTAATTAGCTATAAAACTTTCTGGGACAAATTATTGCTGTTCAGTTGGAAAAAATCCAAATAGTTTAAATATTCAATTGCAAAATACTGTAACCAAAACCTAGTTAGTCATATACATTTACCTTGTAATAATTTAATTTTACTACAATTTTGAACTCTGTTTTTCATATTTGATACAAAAAGATCTGCAATAAATCCGGCTTCTTTTCCCTAAACAGCTACTAGATTGGGATATTATTTGCTACATTCTTCATTCATTTAATTATTTTATTTTAAGCCTATTGAGAAATCAGTTTAGCAGGTGTACAAGAATTATATTAGAACCAAATCTATTGCAAGGCTATGTTAGCTCTTGGGGGGTTGAAGACTAGCTATGAAGAGCAATTGTTTATTCCCAATGAACTGCACTCAGTGATTTTTGTAAGATAATTAGAAACTAAGGGTTTCTAGTTTCAGATATAGTAATGCCAAAAAAGAAAATAGAAACAAACAGAAAGAGTTCTTGCATTCTTTTCATGAAGATCCTTCATGATTTTCAAAGACAGGCTGCGTTAGAGCTTATTTAATTTTTATCTTGCAAAATATTTTTTATAAAAGGGAAAACTACTAAATGTACTGGAAAGCTGTATTTTTAAAGACTATTTCTATATTAAGAAACATGTTTGTGGGTAGGGACAGGGGCTTGTTTTGTAGTGAAGGCTTGCCTCAAACTTTTGATAATCTTACCTCAGCCTTCCTGGTCCTGGAATTACAGCCATGAACCACTGTGCATGGATTGAAAACACTTTTTTGAGCAGTGGAAAGTTTGTAAGGTTTTATGTTAATATCAAGTGGAGCTTTTGACTGTGGTATGTGTGGTTAAAGTGACGAAAACATAAGTTGGGCAAATTATTCATCTGATACAAATTACTCATGACTTCTGCGTTGGATTTCAAAAACTGAAAGATAACTTGAGTATTATTTGTTTAACGCTGAGCTATGAAAGCTATATGTGAGAAAAATGTAAGCAGCACTGTATGGCCCTGTGGGTGAGTGTGTGTTTGGGTATTGATCCCAGTACATCACACGTAAACATTACTGACATCTACAGAACATAGTTTCAAATTTTCCAGTTTCTGCTGTTGAGTTTTATGTGTGCATATTAGAAAGACTACTTAAATTTTTACTTAAAATAAACCTAAAGACAAATTTCCATTTGTAGAAAAAAATGGAACCATCTCTGGTACTAATTTTTAGGCTGGCTACACTCCTTCCATTGGTATGCTTGTCAAATTTTACTACTGATGGTGTAATTTTCATGAAAACATGTCTATCTACATACCTACTTTTAAATTTTTTACCAAATAGAATAATTCTCTTACATAATAATAAAGCACCAAGTTACCCCTTCCCTGGGAACAGGGGTATAAACTGCCTTCTTCATGGAAACATTTCGGCCTTTCAAACCACATTTTTCAACTTCAGTTAACACAGCAACAGAAGCACCATATTAATAAAATGCTAATGTTGAGATTGGTTACTTTTTATTTCTGTTTTATTGTCTTTACTATGTTTAACTATTAGACATTTTTAGCCTATAAAATGTTTTATAAGAAAATATAAAGTGCTCCATAGCTCCTTCGTTTTGGTAGTTGGTGGTAGGAACTCCCAACCATCGGAAATTTCTTCTGAAATTGGAGTCCACAGTGAACCAACCTCAAGTCACTCTGTTTCCCTCCTCGTCCATTCCAAGTGTGTAATTTGGGCTGATGACTGACTTTCTCATTCTACATAAACTGTGGCATCTCCCTAGCTACTCCCAGAGAAAACCACATGTCTAAACGGAGGGTAAATCTACCCACAAGACGGGTCTGTTGGAGATTGAGGTGGGTGGAACACTCCCAGACAATACAGATCTGTGACTCGTTATTCCTCAGCGCTTTCAATTTCAAGGCCACCAAATCACATATGGCCCAAGAAGCTATACCATCAGGGTGACTTCAGGACAGCAGCCATATAGTCTGTTTTATTTCGAGAATTTTTCCTAGCACTTATAACCCATTAAATATTACGACTGTCTTCTGAGACAGTTGAGAATGTTTTCTTCAAATGACAACTTCAACCTTCATCTTCAATATTTCTCTAGTTACACATACACTTGAGTTTTTTGTTGAGAAATTATGCTAAAATAGCAATTATATGGAAAAATTTTGGACCAGAGTAAAAACTGTCTCCAGGTGAGATTTTGCTGTAAGATGTTCTGAAATTCAGATTGGCTAAAATATTCCTAAACCAGGAGGGATACATGATGAGTGTAACTGATAGAAACGTGGGAAATATCTGAAGAATGCTAGACACAGAAGCAGTGAAGGTGACTGGAGGGAATTCATAGGCTTTGAAAGAGAAGAACAGTTTAAACTCTGGATGCAGGCAGCCAGCATGTGGAACCAGGCTGTGCTGAGAAATTCACTCTCAGAGAGGGTGAGGATATGGACCCATTACCATCCCTGCTTATCTAAAGGCGTTTTCTTTTACTACTGTTAAGATGTGCCCCGTTGAAAAGATGTTTTACGTCATAGAAATTCATACTGCACAACAGCGTCAGTCAGAGCAGTAACTTCAAAAACAGGGAGATGGAGCAGGAACTGAGTGTTTTCTGACACGGTCACAGCAGACGTGACTAAGCTGTGAAGGTCAGCAGCACACATCATGACAAGCACTCTTGCCTTTTCCATGGGACCCTGAAAACCCCAGCAAGGTTGGAGGACCTGATGATGTTCCTGTCTTGGTGGATCTGGGTTTCTATTACAACAGAAGAGCTAATTTTCCACTAATTCTCATAAAAGACTAGTGGCTTATCTGTCTGTCTTTTGATCAGAAAAATGTTAATGTCCATATACACTTATTTGAAATTTTCTTTAATATTCTAATATGTATTGATAATAATGTAAGACTGTGCTTCAGTTATTGGCTTCCTTAAGTCCTTAGGGATGTGTGAGTTAGCTTTCCATTGAGATGTGAATGTCTGAGAGCAACTGTCTCTAAAGAGAATGGGTTTATTTGTGCTCACACGGGAAAGGTGCAATCCACAGCTAATAGACCTCCTGCTTTGAGCCTTTGGTAGAATTCTTTTAGATATGAGTGCTAGGGGAAGGCCTTTCCCCCATGGCTATGGTTGGAAAAGGAAAGATCAGACCAGGGTTTTGTAGTCTTTGTGATTCTATACCCCTAATGAGAAGACTCTCTCTTGGGTTCTAACTCCAAGTCTCTGCCATAATAGAACCAAGCGGGTTCCTTTGATACATAACCCTTTGCATACATGTAGTTCTAATATAACCTCTGCAATACTCATTTCCCAAGGGGAAAACTTTTACAACCTTAAATAATATACCAGTTCTAGAATTAAATCATTAAACAAGTTTCAGCAAGGCTGTTGGTCAAAATGGATGTATGCTGGAAAATTTTCTGAACAGTAAACTTGTTTTATTGAATAGCAGAGCTCCGGAAAAATGACTTAATTATTCAGAAATATTATTACCTTAACCCATCACTTCTGTAACTTTTGCTGTTACTTTCCACTGACTTTTAAAAAAAAATCTATGTAACTTTTGGCTCTTACTTAAAGATGGTTGTTTATTAATGTTTTGACTCAATCCACACTAAAAGGCTCATGAGATACCCATCTCTCTATTTTCCTTTTAATCATCTGGGCCAGGATTCCTTTGTTTTATGTATGTTGATGTAGGCATTTTTTCCCTCACTAGTTGCCAACTACCAGTGGATGACTTCGATGTCTCTCAAGGTTGCAGGTTCTCTGATGCCTTCTTTATGCCCTTGTAGTTCACATGGTTTTCAGCTTTTTGGCCTGTGTGTTAGAATCTAAGCTTATTGACTTATTTATTTTAGTTCACATAGATCCTTGTACATTCTTTGGTTGTTTTGAACAAGAAAGAAAATAATAGACAGAAATGGAGATGACAGAGCTAGTCTCCACTAGGTAGTGTTATCATCTTTAACCTCTCCTCCAAATTGTAATCCTCCATTCATTCCTATTGTCCAGCCAAAGGTCAAAAGCCCTAGGGAATTAAAAAATGAGACACCCACAGGAAGCTCATTTCTATAGCTCAGCACACACACACCTGTCACTACCAAATAACAGGTGTCTATGAACCTTCAGGATGCTCCAAAGAACCTCAGTTTCATTTCATTTGAGGAAATATATTATAATGCCCTACACAGGTAGGATGCCCAAGGATTACTTTAGCTTCCAGGCCACCAGTGTCCAAAATGTGTTTGCCATAATAAGTTCATTCATCACTTCCTTCAGGCCAGCAAAGAAGCCAAAGGATAAATGACTTTGCTAATAAGTATGTAAATAATAAATATGTCTGTTTGGTTTATCTTTGGAATTATGTAAATTGAGTAAAATTTTAAAGTTAGTATTTGTTCATTTCTCCTTTATTTTGGTAAATGTGCTTGGCTTAACAAATAAATGAATCATTGTTAAATACTACATTCCAATGTACTGGAGTAAAACTACCCTTAAGTACATGAAATGAAAGAGAGATGGCATATTCTCTTTATGCCATTACTACCGATCCCTAGGTGAAATCATTTAACAATGTTGCGGATCCATTTTCAATCTTATTCCCAATCCTCTATTCATCCATCCACCCATCTACATACAATACAAGTAAACTATTTATTTCAGAATGAGTCTTAACCTATGTGTTTGTGCACTGTATTTGTTTTTGCTGTTCAAGAGGGTGATGTATCACTTCTTTGTTTGCACCAGAGGTTCCCATGGCTCCTACACATTCATCTTCCTATGTACTATGCCCTTCCTACTTGATAGCATGTGAACTTGTTTTATTCTATCCCTGTTCATTTTATTCTTTGATCTATATTCCTTTTAGCTCAGCAAATTATTCTATCATTCATAGTTTGTTCAAAAATTCAATCATTTCAGCAGTCTTAAGACTAATTAAACACCCAGCAAAGCAAATGTGTTTCATTTCGCCATTACAGTTGCTTTTCATTGTACTTTTAATTTTTTTCTTCTGAGACAAGGTTTCTTTGTAGCTTTGGAAACTGTCCTGGAACTCGCTTTTTCAGATCAGGCTGGCCTTGAACTCACAGAGAGCTGCCTGCCTCTGCCTCCCGAGTACTTGGATTAAAGGCATGTGCCACCATAGCTTGGCTTGTACTTTTAATTTTGTACTCATATTTATTTTGCCTAATGCTGTCATTTTTCCCTCTAAGTAATTCCAACTTGGAATTTTCCTTTAAGTTCTGAACTGGGCTTTCTTTTTCTTCTTTTGCATCCTTTAGCTTTATTCGGGATTTTATAAATCATGCTTTATTAATGTGATTGTTTAAACATAAAAAAGTATTTGTAAAGCTTCTATAAATCAGTGGGGTTTCATCCAAAAAGGGAGGAAGTTACATTTACATTTTTCCTCTGAATGCCTAATGCACAGGCAACTCTGGTGCAGGAGAATTGTCTGTATTTTGTCAATCATGTTTTAAATAAATGCTGATTGGCCAGGCAGGAAGTATAGGTGGGAAAACCAAACAGGAAGTAGAAATGATGCAAGAACAGGAGAATTCTGGGAAGAAGGAAGTTGATTCCTCCCACTCCTGCCCAGATCATTGAAGCAACAGGATGTGATCTGCCCCACAGAAAAAGGTACTGAGACACATGGATAACAGAGATTAGAATAATGGGTTAATATAAGCTACAAGAGCTCATAAGTAGTCTGACCTAATGGGCCAATCAGCTTTAGAACTTATAGAGATCTGTGTGATTTTCTTTGGGGCTAAACAGCTGGGGGTACTGGGCAGGACAGAAATCCCCAGCAAGCAGGCCCCTTTCATGTTACACAACTCATAAACCATGATGGCATCTACTCAGTCTAGGGTGTGTGTGGTGAGCATCATATGTGTAGAGTAAAACTCTCTCTCTCTCTCTCTCTCTCTCTCTCTCTCTCTCTCTCTCTCTCTCTCTCCTTTCCTTCCCCTGTCAGATGTTAGACCTCGAGAAACTCACCTCCTTTCTCCAAATTTATATTCAGAGAGTTCTCAGCCCTCGACTCTCAGGATGTAGCTTAGGATACCCACTATCTGTATTCAAAAATACTGCTCAAATATCTGAGGATATTCACAGCAGGTCACATCATGAGAATTTCCCAAGCAGGGGTTACACCTCTGGAACTAAAATCACCAAACAGAATTTAGATGTGATCTAATGTTGCCATGGATCTAGTTGAAGGAGAGTCTTAGGGCTGCATTTTTGTTTTTATTGAAACTTCATTTTGCTGCTCTTGGAAACTACTTATGGTAAACCAGCTTAAAGTCTTCTTAAAGTAAATGAGCTTTCCTTTGGCTGGAACAGAAGTTCCTGTTTTTAGCAATATTAATGCTTTTAGACTTGGACTTTATATTTTCATATTGACTTTCTTGTATGAGACTTCTTACAGTTTGTGATAGATAGGCATTCCTTCCCTATCCTTGTGTTCTCATTTGCTTAATTTTTTTGTATGGTTTGTTAGACATGTATCTTCCAGGAAAAATAAGCATTGCTTCTTAAATTTAAAATAATTCATAATCTTTGGAAGTTTCTTATTTATAATGATTTCATAATAAAGTTTATTTATTAGCTTTGTTACTTTTGAATTTTCTAGTACTCTCCCATTTTTTTCTTCTGTTTTCTATTTCTTTCTTTCTAATGTGCTGTGGTAGCTTTCTTTCAGATGTGGGTATATTTGTATATATGTGTATAAATTTTACATATTTAAATCAAAATTTTGGCATGTATTGAGTTACTATGTGTATTGGAGTTGGAATATGTGGAAGTTGTTGTAGGAAGCCACTTGTTTGCTTCTCGGCCACCAGGCTTCTGAAATAACCACACAGAAACTGTATTAATTAAACCACTGATTGGCCTATTAGCTCTAACTTCTTACTGGCTAGATTTTACATCTTAATTTTACCCATTTTCATTATTTTGTATTTTACCATGAGGCTTGCGGCCTACCAGCAAGATTCCAGCAGGTCTGTCTCCAGCGGCAGCTCCATGGCTTCTCCCTTACTCCACCTTGCTTCTTCCAGCATTCAGTTTAGTTTTCCTTACCTAACTCTACTCTATCCTATCATAGGCCTAAGACAGTTTCTTTATTAACTGATGGTATTTACAGTATATAGAGGGGAATCCCATATCACCTCCCCTTTTCTGTTTAAATAAAAAGGAAGGCTTTAACTTTAACATAGTAAAATTACATATAACAAAACAGTTATAAAGCAAGAAGTTACAATATTTGTATCTACTTTATCTTTTATCATAACTAAGGAAAGTATCGATTTTTCAACTCCATCAAAGACTGCAGAAAGATATAATATTACCTAAGTAAACAACTTCCAAAACTCTAGAATTGACAGAAACATCTCACTACCTGGACAGTCACCCAAATCTCTTTTGTGTCTTTGGAGTATCCATATTCAGCCTACAAGCCCATAATATCACAGACTTTTCCGTGAAGCAGGAAATTTCAAAGACAGTTCCATCTATATTGTCAGTCACTTTCTTCTGTGTCCTGCAGAATGTCTGGCAGACTCTTCCATGAAGCAGGAACTCTAAAGGACCATCTAACTTTCAAGAAAACTCAGCAGTCATTTCTCTGTGGGTCCTGCGTGTCTAGCATACAGCATAGCATCAAGCAGTCCAGCAAAGAGCATTTCTTACCCAAATGGCTAACCAATACTGTAAGAAGTCTCTTTAGTGCCCATTTTCCTCTTGAAGTAGATTGGTACTTCCAAGAGCAGATGTGTCTCATTGTCATGGAAAGGTTAAGTTCTTAAAACATTTTAAATGCCATATTCTGAGGGTCTCTGAAAGATTTGAAGAATAACTATTTAACTGAAATATATCTCTATATATTTAGAAAACCTAACATGACTACAAATTTGACTATTATAAATGATTAAACTATATTTCATACTTATATATTATATTTTTAAATGAGCTATACAAACACAATACCTTAATCAAGAGCACACACATACAGTATAACAAAATTGACCTTGAATTTGTATCAATAAACCAAAATCCATACCAATGCAAATTTCCATGACATATTCCTCTTTAAATGTAAACAAACATTTATAAACAATCATTTTGGGAATTTGGGCATAGTTCTCTCCAAACTGCTTCCTGCTTTTTCTTGGGTAAAGTAATTTCTGGGGGTTTTCATGTCAACCCTTTCAGGGGGTCTTGGTTCATAAAACCACTTTAGTCTGGAAGGATTCCACAGGTTCTCATCCTCTGTGGAAACAAAAGAAGAACCTCTTTTCCAAAGCAACATATCTGTAGACCCAAATTTTAAAGTCAAGATACCTCTATGTTGGTTTGTCTTAGCAGCCCATACAATGAAATGTCTCTCTGTAGTTAGCTCCTTCACAGACAAATAATTTAAAGAAAACACAATAATATACATAATCCAGACGTTCTGTGTACATCCCATCTTTATGTGGCTATTTTTCTTACTATATTTCTTTTCTACATGTTTACTCTGTCTCTTTAAAGACTTTGTTTTATTTATTTTAAAACAATGTACCTCTTTTTATAACTCTCTATACACCTTTTCGTCTCTCTGCCAAGTCTACATACATTTATCCAACACTGTGATCCATTTAGAGTTCTTTGCCATCTGAATTTGTCTTTATTGTGTCTCTATAATCCTTTTCTAACCAGAACTGCTTCTTACAATGCTAAGTTCTTCTTTAAAAACTAAGCAGTGACTGTGCTAGGGCTTATATGGCTCTGCCTGCTTGTTTCACCCTGTCCAACATGGCGGACGTCCTTCACTGCCTATGAGACTGCCAGGTGCTAGCTGTCCTTAACACCTAAACTCTGATAACCAGTTGGCCCATGCTGTCACCAAGTAACTTTCAGCACACTGCACATAAACCCCATTTAAGTGCTCATCCTTCTAAAAGAGTCGGAGCTCGTGCTGACAGCATGGCCTAGAAAGCCGTCATTTCAAAACCTTGGCTTTTTTTGCTGCTACTGCTGAATCACAAAGACCTCGTTAGATGGAGCTGTGGGCATGCTGTCAGCAAAGTGCTGGCTACCAAGAAGTTATGTTTAATTCTATTCTTTTGTGTTTAGGACTGCTTTCCAACCTCTCTCAGGTTTTAAGTGAATTTAGTTGGCCATATTGGGTGCCAATATGTTGTAGGAGGCCACTTGTTTGTTTCCCGGCCACCCAGACTCACAAAATAACCACACAGAAACTGATGTGGGATTTTTCTCTGTATGCTGTGATTACCATTGATGAATTAAAAAGCTGCTTTGTGCCTGATGATAGGGTAGAACTTAGGTAAATAGGGAAAACTAATCTGAATGCTGGGAGAAAGAAGGGTGGAGTCAGAGAGATGCCATGTATCCCTGCTGGAAACAGGTGCCGGAACTTTAGCCGGTAAGCCACAGCATGTAGCAATATACAGCTTAAAAAAATGGTTAAATTAATATGTAAGAGTTAGCCACTAAGAACTGTTTTAATTAATACAGTTTCTGTTTGATTATATCAGAGCCAAGCGGCCAGGACAAACAAGTGTCCTTCTGCTACAAAAAACTGTATTAATTAAATCATCGCTTGACCTATTAGCTCTAACTTCTTATTGGCTAGCTTTAAATCTTAATTTAACTCATTTCCATTATTTTATATTTTACCATGAAGCTTGTGGCCTACCATCAAGGTTCCAGTGTATCTGTTTCAGGCGGCAGCTCCATGGCTTCCCTCTGACTCCAACTCCTTTCTTCCAGCATTCAGTTTACTTTTCCCCACCTAGCTTTACTCTACTCTATCATAGGCCTAAGACAGTTTCTTTATTAACCAGTGGTATTCAAAGCATACAGAGGGGAATCCCACACCAGGAGTTAATTATTGGTTATTTAATTCAAGTTGCTCTATCACTTTTTATTCAGACTGAAGCATGTCTGAGAGTGAAATGTAGCATTGCATATTTATCGTGCCCTAGAAAGGCACACCCTCTTTTAAATGTAGAGAAAACAATTGGGATTCAGATCATTCCTTTCATTGATATCTTTACCCAAGGCTACAGAGAAACTTATTCTACAAAAGCATCATTATGTAAATATAAATCATTATGTAATATGAATCATTAAAAGATTTAATTTCTGAAAATTTGATGTGTAAAGATGTTTGTAATTGCAAATTGTCATAAAGCTCCTGTCATTCCTGAATTTATTCAATAAATACATATGATTTTTTCATAAAGTATACATGGAATTGTATCTCCTGGTAAAGAGCTTCATTCCCAATAAACAGACGGAGGAAGAGTATTGGGAGGAGATTTGGAGAGGTAACATGGGTGGGCTTGCAGTCTTATATCATATGGTAAGACCATCATTTTCTATAGTGTGCTGTATTCCCCAGTGAATTGTGTAGGCATCCAGGAGAAATTCCCAGCTGTTGTGTCCTGCAAATACTGAGTGACCCATGACAAGTGACCAGTGACGAAAGCATGCTGCTGCTTCTTTCACTTTGAGTTAAAAGCATGTAGCAGACAATGATCATAGTCTGAAGGTGCATTTTAACTTTACAGATATTAGGTGTCTGCACAAGCTGCTATTGAGGAGATGAGTAAGAAATGGTATTTAATAGTCTGTTGCTTTTTAGGGCATACTACTCTAGTCTCATGCTAAGTTTTTCAGCACAACATATAATTCGTTCTATTTATCTGAATTTATGCATCAAGTAATACAAAATTCATGTGTGTGTGTCTTTATGTTTCTCTATGTATGTATGTGTATGCCTCTATGTGTTCATGATGCTTATGAATGTATGTGTGTAGTGTGTATGTGTGTGTGTGTGTGTGTGTGTGCAAAAAAGCTCTAATTTTTCTATTTGAGAGCACAGTTTTATCACCATAATTCTTATTTTTCTTCTTTGAGAATAAGATTAGACTATTATGCTGATCAGATAGAATAAGATCCATCTCATCTTTGTTTTGCTAGAGAGTTTCAATTATTTAAAAAGTGCAAGTAATTAAGACATTAAGAATTAAAGTGGTTCCAAGAAGAGTTATGGAACCTTGGGAGTGTTGCCTGGGTTTCTGAGTTACAATTTTATCAAAAGTGAGAGGTCTGGCTGTGTGGTTTTTTTTTTATTTATTTATTTTTAAATAAGAGGCAACAGGTTGGAAACTATATAAACTTTAGGTATCTGATCATTGTGTTTTCTATTTGTGTCATCTACAGCTCAGTAAAATGTACATGTTAC
This sequence comes from Microtus pennsylvanicus, assembly GCF_037038515.1. NCBI lineage: Eukaryota > Metazoa > Chordata > Mammalia > Rodentia > Cricetidae > Microtus > Microtus pennsylvanicus. Next base: position 189,849,036 of record NC_134579.1, read on the forward strand.
TTTATAACTTAATGGCTGATAGTTCGATTATTGTAGAAGTAAGGATTATTTATGCATTTTACTTGTGTATGAGAGAGAAGGAATAAGAGTGAGCATCCCACATGAATTCTTTTAAAGCTTCATTTCCCAATGATAGTTTTAGCATGCTGGTGTAGTCAAGAATCATAAAGAAATTGCCAGTAGTATTTCTTTTGTCTTGCCAATGTTAAGCAGCTTCCCATATAGTACAAGTTCCACCTCAACAGAAAATTAGTGAGAACACAGGATTTCTTATAAAAATCTTTCTATGTTATTTGAGTACTATGAAGATATCCTAATGGCCACTCCTATTTATCATGAAAAAATATAATTTTTGAGACAAAACCCACTTTCCATTCATTTAAAATTTTTTCATCTTCATTTGCCTAAGTTTACAAATTGTTGATTCTTTCTTTAAAGACTAACCTTTCCAGTTTTTTAATTAGAATATCATTCAAACATAAGATGCATCGGCCATCCATCCGTTAAAGTCCCAGTTCTGTAGCTCCACAGTGAGCATAGCTTCTGACATCGGAAGGAAACAGACAAAACTTAAAATATTTGAAAACCTTCAACTTCTTTTGATTTTTTTCTACTCTAATACAATATATCCTGACCACAGTTTTTCTTCCCAGTTCCTCCCACACTTCCCCTCTTCCCTCATTCTTCCCAGCTCCCCCTACATCTCCCCTCTGCATCCACTCCCCCGGTTCCACCCCACCCTTCTACTCTCTCCTGACATTTTTTGAAGAAGTTGATGAAAATACCATCTCTTGATTTTCCACTAACTTTGTTAGTTTGTTCAGTTTTAAAAGATTTTCTTTCTTACAGAATATATGGTTGTAGTTGCTATTTGTTGTTATGAATTACCTTTTCTTTTTCAATACGATAAATCTCTACAATCATTCTACAAACCTCAAATGTTTGGAAAATAGTATATCAGTGAAAATGAAAAATTCAAAAATAATACTAGATAGATTTTGCTGATACGAAGTGGTTCCCAATAGTATAGTTCAGACACGGGGTTAAGTCCTCAAGAATACTTACGGAGTGAGAGACTGTGTGAGCTTCCTTAAGTGGGGATTAATAGTAATGTAATAGTAAAGTTTTCATCAGAAATCAGACAACGCCTCAAAGAAAATCAAATTAATAAACCACGCCTCTTTTTTTATGCTTTCCTAGTTTTTCTTGGACACACACTCTGCATATTTCAGGGATGATTTCAGCCGAACAGTCTAGCCTCCTTACAGCGGTCAGCACATGTACTCAGCACCAGATTAGCTCATGAGGGACAAGTGTCCACTGTGGGACTTGGAGATCCCCACAGCAGGTGGGCAGAGTAGTGTTAGTGCGGCATCAACATGTAGGCAAGTGCCAACAAAGCAGGGAAGACAGATTTATTCCAAAAAGAGTTGACACTGTATTGTGAAAGGTACATATAACGTTGGAGTATGAAAGCTATCATCTAGCTAACTAGCTGTCTGTCTGGAGAAGTGGACCATATTGGTATCTAATAATAAAATGCCTATTGTTTGTGCCCCTAATTCTCTGATCTGACTGATTTGGCTGTGCTATATGACAGTGGCATGGTCTGTCTTTTCTAGCATCACAATTTAAATTTTTCATTGTTCCACCTGTTTTTATGTGTAAGTTTGCCTCTAGAATGACTAGTATGTCTCAGGTAGGCATCGACCGACTTCTTCTGGAATGGGTCAGATAATGGAAGTTTCTGCTGTAGACTCTTAAGTTGCAATTGCTCGTTTCCGAAGTTGAGGGAGGAAAGCACCTACCTGCTAGGTGACCGTGGGTGGATGTACCTTTCGATGCCTGTTGCTTTAGCACGAACACGGGAGGGATAGACTGCAGATGTATTCTAGTGCTCTCAATTGGTAGCTATTAGTGTCAGAGGCACATTGGCAGTGATGCCGAACCTGCAGGTAGGGCGGACTACCAGTGCCTCATGAGATTCACAGACCCTCCTCTCCAAAGAACCTGATGAACTCTTAGACCAGTTTGCACCTTCGTAGTTAGATAGGAAGTACAGTCTCTTTGTGTTCTTCCTCCTTTTCTCACATATAGAGGCCATGCTGTCCTTCGCCTTCGGCAAAAGACAGTCTGGTTCCAGAGCCAGTCTTGACTAAAGCTTTGTGCCTAAGAGCCCAGAAACTAGCAGGGTGGAGTGAATTCTGTTGGCACAGTTGAGACCAGGTAAATCTGTTGTTATACCCTCCCTTCCCCTTCCACAGAGGTGAAACAACATCTCATTGGTGTGGATCTTTTTGTTAAGTCTCAACATTATTATTGTTCATAAACAATATTTTGGACCTTACTTTGTAACTGACCTGGTCCTTGCCCCTAGGTACACAAAATCTTGTTGACCTAGTGGAGAGAACAGGTGGTCACGGTTTTTCATAGCTCAGGGTCTCGTTTTTACATCTTCCTGTGACCTCTGAGCCTGCAATCTATGCCTGCTACTTACTTCCACTCTTTGTTCTTCCTTTCTGGGCACTCAGTGCCCACCCGAATCAAGCATCTTTAGGTTTCCTTGCTGGTGCCGTCTCCCATGCCTTTGTTCCTGCACTTCTTCTGGGTACTTGCCCTGCCTTCCCCCACAGACCAGTGTGAGTTTACTACAGTAGGATCACATTTATTCTTTCCAGTGAGGAATCATATGACTCAATATGTTGTTGACATACTTATATTCTATAGTTGTCACTGATTAAATCACAAATAAAACTTATTCATGTTAGACTTTAGGAGACTTTTTAAGGAGTATTATGGTATTTGCTCAAATATAATAAAAATAAAACAAGGCTATTTTATTGAGCAAATGATAAGAAGGGTGTTGTGTTGGTCATAATGGAAACTGGGAAGTTTAAGATTAGCAGTAAGACTTAACTATGTGGGCTGGTTTTCCTGAATAATAATTCTGCTGCCAGATTGCGTTTTACAATTTTAGAGTCAAAATGCTTCTCTGATCCAGTAAATGGCCATCTATGAGACCGACAATGCTCCTCCTTCTGCATGGAGCATTTATACAAGGGACACCCAAGTGGTAGCACTCACCTTTGCCAAAATGAATGCAAACAGACTGTTCCTGGAAGTGTGATGAGAAGATTCCATGCCTTGAGGCCAGGTCAGAGGCCCCTGCTGAAGTCTGCACAGTAGAGGCAGCCCAGTAAGATAGGGACTGTGAATGGAGAAAATTCTCAGAGACTGAGAACAGGCAGCTTCCCTTTTCTAATGACACCCTGGAGGACTTTTGTCAAGATTAGGATCACTTAGGAAAGCAGCTTAATCATCTGGGGGAATTAGTCTTGGGAAAGGTAGCTATTTACCAAAAATATCAAGGATTCAAACTTGTTGATGTCAAAGCCCAGGGACTTAATAGCAGGAGGACAATTTACTCTCATTGTGCTTAGCTTTCTAATATTTAAAGCAGTGATACTAAAGGTAACTAACTTCATAGAGTAGGTTATTTAAGGACTAAGTGAGATAATAGAGGTTAGGCATTTAGAACACATAAAATATCATTTGTATCTACATAGGTGTAGGTGTTTAATGCTGGCATTAACATTTACAATAATGGGAATATTAACTAAAGTAATTAAGTATCTTTTTGTTCATTGTGAGGGTAAATAATACCTGTTCTGTAGGATGCTTCAGGAATTTATTCACGTAAGTAAAGTTAAACTTCTAATTTATGCTTTCTGCTCAGTAAATGATAGCACCCACTATCATTCTCTGAAGATAAATATCTGATATAAATGAGCTGGCTATTTTTAGGAAGAATATATACATATATTTAATATACAAAACATTTTTATGGCATATCATTTATTTTAATTATATATTCTCTAGATAAATGTTATAAAATAAAATCACCAATTAAACACAGTTTAGTATTTTCTTGGAAAAATAATTAAGAAACATTAGAAAGAATATATGGAGCTGCCTTTGAGAGATGGCTCAACAGCCGAGTGCCTCCTAGTCTTCCGGAGGATTTGGGTCTGATTCCCAGTACCCATGCTGGATGGTTCACAGCCACCAGTAACTCCAGCGCCAGGGCATCCAATGCCCTCTTCTAGCTCTGCAGGCACCTGAACACATGTGTCATATGCATGGGCTCAAGTACTCACGTGCTCATATGTGTGTCATTAAACACGCATAAACATGCCAAGAGAGGGGGGTAGATGACTATTTTAAAGACTTATACTTTTGAAATTTTAGATTTTGTATGTTGATTGTTTAGATAATTCCACAGATTTTCAGAAGGTACTATATTTACTCTATTGTCACAGGAGAATATTTCTTGTAGAAACATTACTGATAGAGCTCCATTTGGTGTTAAAAAGCATGGAAATCAGACTCAGTTCCACATAGAGGAGTGTTGGGTACCCAAGACTGTACCCATTCTGGCTTTTTTCTATGCACTCTTTTTTTCGTTGTCTAAACCTTATAAAAATGATTTTAATAAGGAGCCTGTGTTAGGTCTTGGAGTGACACAGTTGAATTCTGAAGTCCCTTTGCTCAAGCTGTAAGTGCTCTGGGATTCAGTGAGGTGTCAAGTATACTGTACCCTAGCTTGATGATTATCTCTGTGTTTATAACAGCTAAACTTTTCAGAGCAGTCAACCCCCTCCCCCTTTCTCCTTCCTATCCACCTCTTTCCTCAGGAGGACACATCATGAGAATCATACTGCACATCAGCAGACTTATTCTGTAGTTTGCATTTCAAAGCTATTGAGTAGTCCCAAAATTGTCACAAATACTGGGGATTGGAATGAAACAAAATGACACTTTATAGCAATTTGTGGGGAAAAAAAAATAACCTCAGGTTCCAGTTGGAATTTGGAGACAACAGTTTTTCCCAGTCTACTGATTTTTTTTACAGTTATGTAAACTTAAAATAATAGAAAGGCTTTTCTGTTGTGGATGAACAGTCCATGAGCACCGGTGAATGGGAACGGACCAGGGATAACCTGTCCTCATTGGATTGTTAGAGAATAGAGTGCATGCACTAACCTGTGTAATCACTTCTTTTTGTTTAGTCCTAGTGTCTGGTTATAAAACTGCTGTGAATTTTCTGCTAGACTGAAATATCATAGTGCCTGGTACCCTCAAAAGACCCAGATTTACAAACTAATTGATCAGTTTCCTCTTCCAGTGAATACTTTAAAAATGTAGCCGCTAAGTCCAGTTTAATTACCTGGTATTCTTTATCAAGTAAGTTAGAAAACACAGATTCCCATAAGCTCTAGGGCTTCAGATTTTGAAAGACCATCACCATAATCAATATAAACAATATAAACCTGCATATAAACTGTCATGTTCCAAACAATAGAATCACAGTTGAAATTAATTACTGAAATGAATGATGGTGATGGTATCAAAATTCTTCTCATATGTTTGGGACCAATTCTAAAGAAGAGACATGGTTGACAGAGAAGTCTTGGGTAGTTGGGACTGGATGACTGCTAAGCAAGAAAAGTAAATCGATTTGCCTAGAGTCAGGAGAGATCATTACATGAACCAGTGAGGCAGGGGAAGGAGAAGGGATAGATGGTTTAAATGACCTGGGAACATATACGCCTTTTTTTTTTCTACTCCTGGCAGCTGACTGAACATGGAATAGTTGCCCAGCAAAATTGTGTGTGTTCTCCAGTAGAGAAAGCCAAGTCAAGAGTGTCTGCTGGCCAGAGGTTAAACAAGGAATTCAGACACTGGGTAGGAGGTAAAGGATGTTTAGCTCTGAGCTATGGTGACCTTAAGCTGTATCTCGTTGATGATCTAGTCCATGCAGTCAGTGAATGCCATGACAGTACAACAAAGTGCTTTGTAGTCACGCATTCCCTTCCTGAGTCAGAGCCATTCACTTGTGGAGGTTCTTCAGTGGAGTGGAGCTTTCTATAAGGAAGAGTATGTGGAATTTTCAAACTCTACTTCCCAAGTCTCACATATGAAAATCAGGAGGAAAACCAAAACCTTTTCAGACAGATTTTAGTGTAGAGGTACCCTTTGAGGAGAATCAGAATCACTAAGAAAATAGTACACTTAAGATCTCTATTTTACAACTTTGCGTGGAATCAACTTTGTCAGAAACTGTCACACTAAATAAACAAGCAAACGAGTCGTCAGTAGTATTGTTCAGCGGGAGAGAGCTTGTCTACAAAGCCTTACGTCTGATCCCAAGCACCAGTAACACAAGGCAAAATCAGTTAAACAAACAAATAAATAGAAACGTATTTACCTTTTTACTTACAGATGGCATATATTTTATAAACGATGACATGGATGGTAGCATCTGGGAGCCAGTTCCTTATTTTATTAAATATAGATAACTAAACAAACAAACAAATAAATGAAATATCTTCCTGACCATTTTCTTCTCCATTAGTCTGGTTGAAGTAATCAAGATATGACTCCACTATGCAGTGTAGGAGTAAAGTGCATGGCATTAAAAATTGTGGCTTGTGATGACTGATGATGGCAAAGAAAGAAAGAAGGAAAGAAGGAAGAATGAAAAATAAGAAAGAAAGAAACAAAGAAAGAAAGAAAAATCTACCTTTATGTAGGATTCTTTCCAAGTTACCTCATGTAAACAAATCAAACAAATTCCAAAGTTCCATTTGTAATGCTGTTTGGCTCGTTTGCATAGTTGAACTTATTTGAACCAGAAACAGTGCTGTAATTAGAATAACCCTTCTCCTCTTTTCTTTGGAGTTTCAACTTTAATTCTGAGCTCCTTTGATATGCCTAGTCTATGAAATTCATAGGTGTCTTAAATCGAGACTTCCCCTAAACTAATCCCCAACACACTTATGAAACAGTTAACAAATTGGAGACCCTGCATTTCCATTAAAGACTTGTGAAAATATCAGAAATCTGGGGAAAGTGTGACTTTGGGGAAGGTTAATGCATAGTGGTGATCGATAGCATTTATTATCAGCACGATGGCAGAAGCCAATAAATAATTCACTCTCCTAAGGCCCCACCGATACCTAGCAAAGCCTCGTGTCATCATCAGCATTATTTAAAAGATGGCATGGAAGGTAACATCTGGGAGCCAGTTCCTCATTTAATTAAATTATCCTGTAATGAAATCTTCTGTAATGAGATGAATTTTAATTATTCATTGGGAGTTGACATGGGCCCAGGTCGCATGAATAATACATGAGCGCTTTGTGTGTTCCATTTCTAAGAAAGGACCTACTTTACAGCAACACTGCTTTTCTGCTGAATCCTCAGCTTGTGCTCACTCAGAAGCTGGCTTGATTTTTATTTCAGAAGCTAGAGAGAAAGTAATCGGCTCTTCCACACAGATTCGAGTTCCAAATCTATACATTCTTAGCACACTCATCAATTTTGAGTTGAAGCGGCTTCTGATTTTTAAAATACTTGGAAGGTGACAAAGATAAAAGATGTTTTTAGAGCAATTTATGGGATATTTCTAATTTAAGCACGAAGATGTCTCTCTTATTAAGGCGAAAATTGGCAGCTGTACTCCTCCGTTGGTTTCAGCTTAAAGTATGAAACTAGGTTTGCACGCAGATGGATGGTCTATACTGACTAAAATTTCTGCCACTAGTTGTCAACAACCATGTCTATCCAAGTCTTTATAGGCAAGACTGGTGAGCTGGCAGATTTTCCCACAACCTACCGGGGCTTCAGCAGTACATTTTAGTATCAGCCATCCAAATGCTACCAATCGGCAGCCTCTCTGGGGTTCCTGGCTCTATATACTCATGTTTGTCGACTCTTTTTTCTTCAATTACGCAGATAGATGTCTGAGTTCTGTTCTTTGTAACCTTAGAAAATGAGGTTAGGGTTTGTATTAACAAGTAAACAGATGAGTCTTAAAAAGAAAAAAATAAACTGTACTTGATTATCTCACCCTCCCCATTAAAGCTCCTTTGGAGATTACTCTTTTTATTCCCATTGAAGGAAAATGTCCTCAGGAAGCCCTGTAAAGTAAAGTTTGTCCTGACTTCACCTGAACTTCCTTCCATACTGATCCCTCTCACACCTCTAGAAATCCCCTCACCTCTGCTTCCTCTCACTCCTCTGCCCTGCAACTCCTACCCCTTCACCCCTACTCCCCCCACGCTTGCTCCCTCTCACCCTGCTCCCTCTCTACCCTCCCGTCTTCTCACCTACCTGAAATCTTTGTGTCCCTGTATTAATTTAGTCATAGGAAGGGGCTGTGCTTTTCTCTCTATTCATACTTCTTGACCTTTTCCAAATGTGCCTATGATCATGTCTCAGATCTTAGCTCGAGGCTGCTTCCTCTGAGAAGCTTTTCCAGAATTCTCACTCAAATTTGGTTACAGTCAGCATGGTATCTTCTTGGGTTTATAAATATTGTGTTCAATTATTTTAGCCCCCCCTCCCATATTCCTCTTGACTTTTTCTTTCTTTTCTGTAGTAACTGATGGTTTTCTATGATGACGGATTTCTCATTCCCATTATACAAGAAGCAATGAGAAGACAAAAGGCAAAGGGCCTGCCCAAACCCAGCACACTGCCGAGGACATGTTAGTAACGAGGACCTGACCAATGAATGAGCATAGCAGAGTGGGGTTCTTAGATTCCCTAGTCTGTCACACACTAGAATGAGTTCCACAGGCTAAAAGGCCCTTTTTATAACAGGGATGCTTGAAGTAAGTGAGCCAACTCTGTGTAAGTGCTCGCCCCAGTGTGGATTTAAGCATCAGAACAAGAACCAAAATAGATAAATAAAGCATTTTAATTTGATTCTATATAGTGGTCATTTGAATGTCTAGAAAATTATAAAAATATATAAGGCCTGGGTAATTATCTTCTAGCATTTGCTTTATTTAAGGCATTGGATGTTTTATTGATTTAGTCCCTTTGTTTATTAAGAGCATGTATGAACACCAAGGTACAGCTAGTCTTTCTTAGTTTTTTGGATTTTTCTTTTTTATTACTATGTTAGCAGAGTACATTTCTTAGTATATTGGACAAAGGAGAGGATAGTTGTAGTCAGACCATGTTCTAAACATCACATTTTGTGGGATTATAGAGTCTGAGGGTTATACTATATAAAAACACAAAGTTCCAGGTAAGTACCCAGGCATTTTGGTTCACATAAGTAATACCAGCACTCGGAAGGCTGTGGTAGGAGTCACTCCACAAGTTCAAAGCCTATGAGTTTCAGGCCAGCCCGGGCTACAATTCAAGGACCAGCCTGGGCTATGATTCAAGAACGTGTCTCAAAAACAAGCCAACAAAATTCAAACAACCACGTTAATCTTGCCATCTGAAAAAAAGTCACTTTGTTCTGAAGACTCTTACTGGTGGGATTACACACACACACACACACACACACACACACACACAATGTAAGTTTTGGTTGGCACAATTCCACTGCTCTCTGTTTATTAGTATGTGGGGAATGTGATTCTTAATCAACATTAGAACTTAAAGGCACATTGCCTTTGAATCTACAGGTGCACATGCTAAATTTAGAGCACTTTTTTTCTGGTTTACATGACTAAATTGTTTCTGATATGCTTCAAGGAGACATAGGGACAGAATTCATGCAACAATGGCCTCACATTCCTTGTGTATGAGGGAAGCAATCCAAGCTTTTAATGTTTTTCAGAAACTTAAAACAGTACAGCACAGAATAGAACATTTCTTTCAGCGGAATTGGTTCCTGTGCAGGTTGGTAGCAAAGTGTGACTTTCAAAGCAGAAATTGTGCTATGCTTTCTTGGGGGTATCTGGAAATTGTTTTAGTTGTCCCGAATGTATTTTTCTGTTGACCATGGTCCAGTTGGCATGGGTCACCAGGCTGAGAATTTTAGCACAAACTAGATGTTGTATTGTGTTTCAGTAGTTTTCCTATGTGAGGCTGACTGTGTTTGCCAATCCACTTATCTGATCATGCCTAGTGAGGACAAAACCAAACCCAAACTTACTAATTATCACTAAGTTCTTTATAAAATAAATATGCTCTTTTGTCCAAGTTCATTCTGCTAAAACTATCGTAGGTACTCTGAGTGTCTTAGTAAGTATACCTACATATAAATAGTTCAGGAAGTTCCCACTTAAAATATTTTGTGGTCTGTTTATATTTGGTTGAGAATTTGCTTCATTGCTGAAATTTTGCAATATATCCAGCAAGTGAGGTATACACAGCTCCAGCCAATAAGTAATAAACTTTAGCTACTTAGGCATAGAATATCCTCCAAATTCTAATAGTCCATTTACATGCAGCTGTTGCTATAGTTCTCTGTGCATGCTATAATGGAGAATGCCTTACTTTTCAAACAAAAAATGAAAGGGAAATTATGTTTAGAGCTGGATGAAGGATTGGTAGAACATTTGTTCATTTTGTGTTATTAAATTCTTATTTTGTGTCCAGTGTCTTGATGACTGCAAAATAAAAACTAGTGTTTAAACAAAAAGAAAATTGATGGAAAAAAAACCACCTAAGTCAAAAACCACCTCAGCCATGTTATTTCGGGGGCCTTGGGATATGTTTCTGCTTTAGCTAACCATCGCTGCACTTCAATAATAATCAATCACTGGACTTCTCAAGACTTTGGTTGCTAGTTCAAATGTTTGTTTGGCTGGTTTTGAATATAATTGCTCTCTCCCCGAGTACTTCCTCTGTTTTACACTTGACACCATTCGCTGTAGGTTCTGCTTATTTATCAGTCACCCTACTGTGTGTTAGTCACTCTCCTGGTAAACATCTCTTCTTGTTTCCAGTCAAGTCCAAAACAAATATCATGTAAATAAATACAAAATACAACTGTCTGAAGACCTGCAAAGCTAGATAAGTAACTTTTCTCTGAGGAAGTATTTGAGAGAAGACAGTAACTGATGAGTACAACGAGGAGAAGGACATTCCAGATAGTATCCATACTCCAGAGGTGTAAGGAGGAAGCATGGCGGGTAATAGCACTCCGAGAGCAAAGCATTATGGGTGATGAGGCTGTCCTGGTCAGTGCAAACCTCAGTTAAAGGCACCTACAGGTCTCCATAGAAAGTCCTGAAACTGTTAAAATGAGAGTGTTGGAGTAAGGTTTGCATTCAGAGTAGTTGGCTCTGGCTGTTTTATAGGGCAACAAATGGCAACCCGAATGCAGGACAGAACGTAACGATCATGGTTAATTGCAACAGATGAAAGACGCTCCCATGTATAAATTCACAAAGATGTTCATGGTTAGGGTGGCATGTTCATCAGCTGCTGCTTCTCTGGAAAACTTAGATAAGGAGTATTAGACAGAAGAGGTGTCTTTTAGCTTCTGGTTTTGGAAGTATTAGTCCATGATCGTTAGATTCTATTGCAGTTCGTGAAAGAAGCACGTGGTACAACAAAACTGAACCCAACCTGACCTGGAAGTGAAAGTGAAGCTGAAGAGCATGCTGGGGAATCTCTTACCTTCAGTGGCATACTTAGATGCATCTAACTCCCCTTCCCTGGGAAAGCCATGAGTCCCTCTGAGGGCCTCCAGCTTCTCAAGAGCTGCGGATTGTAGTCTGGTTATCCTTTCTATCTAATATCTACTTGTGAGTGAGTACATACTGTGTTTGTCTTTCTGAGTCTGGGTTACCTCACTCAGGATTTTTTTTTCTAGTTTCATCTATTTGCTTGCAAATGTCATGATGTCATTTTTATTACTTTTTTACAACTAGTACTCCACTGTGAAAATATACCACATTTTCTTTCTCCATTTTTTTTTCAATTCATTGTTTAAGGTCATCCCATTAGACTTCATCTTGTAAAGGGTTCTCTACCTCCCAGTATTGGCAAGTTGGGAACCAAACATTTACAGACGTTGGGCAGACAGAAAAGGTCCAAATTATAACAGGTAGACTTCAGCAAACATTTTAAACCTAAAAATGCTAGCTATTCAAAGGAGAGGGAATGATGGCTCCCATAGGATAACAGAGGATGCTAGGGCATCTCTTGGGTATATTCCCAAGAGTGGTATTACTGGGTCCAGGGGTAGGTTGATCCCGAATTTCTTGAGAAACCACCACACTGCTTTCCAAAGTGGTTGCACAAGTTTGCATTCCCACCAGCAATGGATGAGTGTGCCCCTTTCTCCACAACCTCTCCAGCAAAGGCTATCATTGGTGTTTTTTATTTTAGCCATTCTGACAGGTGTAAGATGTTATCTTAAGAGGTGGATGGTCCTTGGACTTCCCACAGGGCAGGGAACCCTGATTGCTCTTTGGGCAGACGAGGGAAGAGGACTTGATTGGGGGAGGGGGAGGGAAATGGGAGGCAGTGGCGGGGAAGAGACAGAAATCTTTAATAAATAAATAAATAAATAAATAAATAAATAAAAATAAAAAAAGGATAACAGAGGATGATATCAATAACAGATACTAAAACTATAAATATTTATTGGAGAGTTCTCATTGGTCCTATGTTGCCAAAATATCACCCTGAATCCTACTTCCTCATGAGAAAATAAATAAAATAAAATTTTTGAGTGGCAAGATAGGGACATCACCATTTTAACCCAGGCATTCATCTTTAGAGCTGAACATTACAGATGATGAGAAACCCTGAAGTGACAGAGTTGTGATCTAAGGGGATGTGAAGCACCCAACCTCACAGGAAAAATATTTCTGCAGAAAAGTGAGAAATCTACTTCACCAGCCATAACCCAGCTCTAGACTGAATTCTGCATTAGAAAGAGAACATCAGGAATGTAGTGTGGGAGCTGGAGAGATGGCTCAGCAGTTAAGAGCATTGCCTGCTTTTCCAAAGGTACTGAGTTCAATTCCCAGCAACCACATGGTGGCTTACAACCATCTGTGATGAGGTCTGGTGCCCTCTTCTGGCCTGCAGGCATACACACAGAATATTAGCCAGGCCGTGGTGGCACACGCCTTTAATCCCAGCACTTGGGAGGCAGAAGCAGGCAGATCTCTGTGAGTTCGAGACCAGCCTGGTCTACAAGAGCTAGTTCCAGGACAGGCTCCAAAAACCACAGAGAAACCCTGTCTCAAAAAAGCAAGAAAAAAGAAAGAAAGAAAGAAAGAAAGAAAGAAAGAAAGAAAGAAAGAAAGAAAGAAATGTAGTGTGAATTAAATGAAGCCAGCGGATGGAATCTTGACAGGAATCCTGACCTAGATGTTATGAAAGTTTGCTGTCCCAGATAAGAAGCTGACAAAGCCATTAAGTATTAAAAATGACTGGAGAAACTATGGAATGTCTTATAAATGTCCTGATTGTATTTTGGTTTCACAAAGCTATGTGGAGGTCTTTCTTTTGCCAGGTGGGGTACTGGGTGACTACTGTAGCTTTATTTCTTACATATGGGATAATAATCCTGATCATGGGGGTGGCGTGTTTAAGATGAAGCATGATGCATCTGACTTTACTTCTAAGTGATTTAACAATAAGGATAATAATGCAATAGAAATGAGGATGAAGCAAATATAAAAAGATGTTAAGAATTGTGGCATCTTAGTGGCAAAAATGCCCGTGTTTGTTTTACTAGCCTCTCAATATTTGATTGCATGTAAGCTTTTGTAATAGAAAGGAAGGTGGAGGATAAGCTGAGTCCTCCTTGAGGCAGTGTTGGCATTTGGTGGCCTTGGGTGAACTACAGTTACTTTGCCAGTTCTATAGAGGACATGTACTGATGTCAGCAGTGTGTGTGGTATCTCTGAGACTATGTGAACCTCCATTGAGAGTCGGGGATATCGAGCAGATAGCAGCAGACAGCGTGTGCCTCTAGAAATAACCCATAACACAGGGATCTGGAGCACCACCGAGGAGACGGGTCCAATAGACCTGCTGTTTGTTAACGTGATAGCTTTGTACCAAGTTCAAGGTGATGAGAGAGAGGGTAGAGGATGTGAGAGATAAATAATTGATAAGAGGTACGAAATGATCAGCTCTAATATTAGATTGTTAATGGGGGTAAGTAAGAAAGGTATAGGAGTGGCTGCTAGGTTTCTGGCTTGGCTGAATAGAATGTTGGTGCCAGACACAGGCGTTCAGAACTCTAAAAGTAGACAAGTTCGGGAAAAGACAGCTTTAGTTTTAGATACCACAAGCTCTGAGATGTTTAGAGAGGTAAATAGAAATGTATCAGTTGATTGTTTGGAGTAGTGAGTTTACCAGAAAAGAAAATAGAAAGAATTATGGTTTTTTTTTTTTTTTTGCACCAAACAGCTCTGACTTCCTGTACCTCTCTTTGTGTTTTCACTTACAGCAAACAAATGTATTTGTGTCTCGTCAGTACTAGGGATTAAAAGTAGGGCCTCCATTCCTTTTTATTTATTTTTAATGAGACACCTTTGCTGAGTTTCCTTGCAGGTCTTGAGCTTGCCATCCTCCTACATCAGTAGCCCCCACCCCTTATATTATAGATACTACAGGTCTGTGCAACCAGAACACACACAATCATTAAAGAGACACAGACAGCAAGCATTTTCCTGCATTCTTTATTCTCTGTGAAGCTTTACTCCATGAAATGGCACATAATCTATTATTCCAGATTTTCTTCATCTAAAAGTAATGGATTTTTAAGATTAGAAGAGAATCAACATATCTATATATTTGAGCATCTAGTTACCCACCAAAGTTTTGCTATGATATTCCTACTGTAAATAATACTTAATTTGGAAACATTTACAAAATTATGATGAATAAGGAAAAAGTCACTTGTAAATTTACTAGCATGTGGCTATATCATTTATGCATATCTTAAGCTCAAATTGCATTACTAGCTAGGATGTATTAAATTAGATGATTAACTTTTAATTATCTGTGGATATTTTACTGTATTCACTAGATAAGAGGTTCCTGGATGTTTCGTTCAATTTTGTCTTTGTGTATATGCTTTCAAGATGATTCTGTTGAGAAGGCCTCCACTTATTCAAAGTGACAGAAGTTTCTAGAAAGCAAACCTCTTCCCTCTTGCTGTCACTTTGGTATCACAACCATTTCATGATGGCTGAAGTTGTATTGATAAACAGAATGATTCACCCTTTTATAGCTACCCGCAGGCTTTGCTACAGTTAGGTCTTTGGTTGTATTCTACTTTAAAATACCCCAAACAGTTCCTAAATCAACATCATGACAGCCCTAGTTGGTGATGTTTGGCTTAGCTAGAGCATAATGAAGGGGTTGCAATTCTAGTCCTCACTAAAAGTAAACAGCATTTTATAAACATATGACGTACATACAATAAAAAATTTAAAAATGTCACAAAATTGTTGTATGCTATAAATAGAAATCCTTGGGAATCATGCATTTTTTCTTTTCCTGTAAAGACAATATTTCTTGGCTTTATTTGGTTCCTTCATAAATTGATAGTTAGAGTCACTTTCATTGTTGTCAGAGAATATTATGAGGTGCTGAAATTAGTGCTGGGACTGAGAGTAAGGTTAGGGACGTCTGAGCCAAGAGCATCTGTGAGGCAGAGGTTCCTGTTGAGAGGAACAAAATATGTAAGGTAAGTGAGAAGGAGTCATCTCAGCTTTTGGTAAAATTAGGTTCTGAAAGGGCGAGCCACAGGGTCTTGGTTGCCTAATGAAATTGTGCGGACGGAAGGGTCTTCTTCTCTCTGAGGCTAGAGCAGAATGATCAAGAGAAGTTGTAGTAATATGGAGCGGCGGTGGGGCTGCGTCCCCAATACCCCAGCCACCTGCCCGGCTAGGTTTACCCGAAATAATTACACAGACACTATATTCTTTTAATCACTGCTTTGGCCCTTTAGCTCCGGCCCTTACTGGCTAATTCTGATATACCGATCAACCCATCTCTAATAATCTGTGAGCACCGGTCTTACCGGGAAGATTCTAGCCTATGTCCATCCTGGGTCAGAGCTTCATAGCGTGCATCTTCCCTGGAGCGGGCAGCATGGCGTCTCTCCTGCGTCTGCTCCGGAGAGGAGAGCTCTAGAGTCTGACCTCACTTCCTCTTCCTCCCAGCGTTCTGTTCTGTTTACTTCCACCCACCTAAGGGTGGGCCTATCCAATGGGCCTAGCAGTTTCTTTATTGCTTAGCCAATGAAATCAACAGATTGATATATGACACTCCCACATCAAGAAGTGGGGTTGTTGAACAGTTAGCTAATAGAGACTCTCTAAATATGGTTTTGTTGAGAGCTGAACATTTGATAAGTTGGTTAGTAACAGCTATGAGGTCTGCGTAGGTATTCTCTGGAGGTTAGAGATGAATTTGAAAGACTTGGTATCTACTAACAGGGCATTGATTCATCGAGGTTGGGGGTTTCAGAGGTGTGTGAAATACACGAAGAAACCAGTCAAATGTGGAAGTCTGTCATAGCTTCAGTAGTCAACCTGACACACCTGGGAAGAGAGGCCTCAGTTGAGGACTTTTCCTTCTGCAGACTGGCATGGGGTCATATCTTTGGGCATTTTCTTGATTGCTAATTGACAGAGGAAGGCCTAGGCCATGGTGAACAATGTCATCCCTGGACAGGTGGGCCTGAGTTTTATGAGAAAGGTAATTGAACAAACCAGAGGAAACAGAAGCCAGTAGGCAAAGTTCCTCTGTAGCCTTTGCTTCAGCCTTGTCTCTGGGTTCTCGTCTTCCTTCAATGATAGACCATAACCTGCGAGCCAAATAAACATTCTCCTCCCGCAAGTAGCTTTTAGCCAGTATTATACAACAGCAACAGACAGCCAACTAGGACAAAATTTAATCCTAGAATTGAAGACTTTAGCCACCAGGGGGAACAAATTTAAGGTAGTGAGAGAGGTTAAGAGAAAAAGAGATTTTTTTAAAAAAAAATTTTATTGAGAAAAAGAAAAAAAGTTTCCGCCTCCTCCCAGCCTCCCATTTCCCTCCCCCTCCTCCCACCCTTCTCCTCCTCCCCCCACTCCTCCCCCCCTCCCTCTCCAGTCCAAAGAGCAGTCAGGGTTCCCTGCCCTGTGGAAAGTTCAAGGTCCTCCTCCCTCCGTCCATGTCTAGGAAGGTGAACATCCAAACTGGCTAGGCTCCCACAAAGCCAGAACATGAAGTAGGATCAAAACCCCATGCCATTGTCCTTGGCTTCTTATCAGCCTTCATTGTTCGCCGTGTTCAGAGGGTCCGGTTTTATCCCATGCTTTTTCAGTCACAATCCAGCTGGCCTTGGTGAGCTCCCAATAGATCAGCCCCACTGTCTCAGTGGCTGGGTGCACCCCTCGTGGTCCTGACTTCCTTGCGCATGTTCTCCCTTCTTCTGCTCCTCATTGGGACCATGGGAGCTCAAAGATTTTTATGTCCTGATACTAGAAGTTGTCATAGGGATTAAAAAAAAATCATTTCCACTGTTAGGACTATAAATGGACTTAATATATTAGAGAGTGGATGAGAGTTTATTCCATACCCTTCCTGTTTATATTGTGGGGATTGTGGTTATAGATAGAAGAAGAGAAATTAAAAGGAAGGAGAATGTTGTATAATCCTATACCCTCTTGTTTGCCAGTTGACTTTAGACCAGTCCTCTGGAGTCAAGAATTATTTCTTACCCCTTTGACCCATAACTGTGACAATTGAAAGATGGTGGAAATGCCTGGCTAGGTTGTTGTCAAGGTCATCCTAATTTCTTTCCTCACATATCCATTATATGATCTACACAGGTGGCATACGCAGTCACAGCTTCATTTTCTAGAATCTTCTTTGGAACACTTAGTATCTCAAAATCAATCTCTCTCTCTCCCCCTCCCTCCTTCCCTCCTTTTCCTTTAGCACCCCCAACCCCTTTCTGGTTCTTTGTTTAGAGGCACAGTGGTCTCAACATCAACTCTCCTGTCCCACTTTCCCAAGTATTAGAATTACAGGTATAACACACCAGACTCAACTCAAAGACCTTCTCTTAAAATGCAAGTTCAAGGTCTTTTCTATAGCATGTGGAAATATGGACAAATTAAAGATATAAATTTCTAAGTTTATCTTTCCACCATGCTAAGTAATTTCTAATTGGAGCCTAGTCCACAAGCAAATTGTGATGTCTATGTATTCTAGATCCACACATGTTTGAAGAGCCGTCACTCCCTCTGATTATACTTGATGGGTGGCACAGGCTGGATGTGTTCTTTTTTCATACAGCACTGAAGTTTGAAAAGTTAAACTCATCTTGCCATAGTTCTGCTTTTATCACCCAGTGGCTTCCCTTGTGACTCACTGGAGCCGAGGTCTTTATTGACCTGCAGGACTCGACAACAGTAATTTCACCACTCCTCCTGACCTTAACTTCCAGGTCCTTTTCTTACTCTTCTCTGCCTATGCATAACTTTCCTGCTGCTCTCAAATGCAGCTTCAGAGGTGGCACAGGTCCTCCCTGTGGAATTCCCATCTCCCGCCTGCAGGCAGAATCCTTGTGTCTCTGAATTCTGTAGAAGTTGATCATCTTACCAGGGTCCATGCCCATCCTTCTGGACTCCTTTCTAGTCCCACTTTTCTTATTTCACCCTTGATGAGACCCATTTTATTTCTTCACCCATGTTTTCTTTTCTAAATCCGAGTAAGTGTTGGCAACACCACAACAGAGGTTTCTTTAATTTGTTCTGGTCACCTTGTATCTCAGAATGGCTACAAAGTGTCTGGAACTAAGTGGGTACCTAGTGAGTGTTAATAGGACAAACAAATGGTTGAAAATGGACAGGTGGATGGCTTTAGCCCTCATAGTAATTTAAATTATAAACATTAGCAGAAAATCCAGGATTTACACTTGTCACTTTTTAGTCAAAGCCACCATTCTTTCTATCTTCCACTGTGAACTAATGTGAGACACGTGAACAAAATATCAACAGCAGAGCCCTTTAGATTTTAAGTCCCAGATGAATTTAGCTTTATAAATTTCCAAATGCAAATTGCCTAATAAAATTGTAGTTTGAAGGTGTAACATTGAACAGAATTAAAAAAAAAAAAACACCTTCTATGATTCCAACAAAAGACGTTTGCAATGGTTGGGTTAAGAAAAAAACTCGAGTCACACACAAACAGTTAGGGGAGAGGAGGGTTTCTAGATAAGCAGGACAGAGATTTCCAGGGTTTCTCACCAACTATGTAGCTAATGGGAATGATGGCTTTAAGCCAACTACCACTTAACGGAGGAAAAAAAGTCCAAAAAGTGAACTGGTGTGGGAGGGATAACATTCATCGAAATTTGATATTCAACAGTCTCCCCGAGTGAATGAATACAGCTTCTACCCTGTTTACTTCTGTAACGTGTCTTCACAGCCTCGCAGTCAGGGTTAATTCCATGACAGAACTGGTCTAATGGGATGAGAATTTCTCAAAGGTATCTTGAGCGATCATGTGAATAATGGTGGCGCTCTAAAAGAGCCGACTGCCTTAGCAGCAATGGACCTGAGCCCGAAACCCAAATCAGAAAATGACCTGAAATTGAGACTGCTCTGGATGGGGACCTATATGTGTGGATTTTTATCTGGGACGGGGTGAAGTCAGATGCTGATATCATACAACAGTTTGGATCCTGGCTGATAGTAATCTAAAAGTGAAGTCTAGCCAGGAGGTAAGTAAGGTAGGAAGAAAGGACACACAGATCCCCAAAGACCTTCATAGTCTGGCTATGTTTTCAGGTCCAGCTAGGTGGGCTGAATTTCAGGAGGCTTTTATGTTCTCATCTGAGGGACAGAATCACAGACTTGTTCATGAAGAAGAGGGGAGCACCTCAGGTTTTGTCATTTGTTACCCACATTGGAATATATATATATATATATATATATATATATATATATATATATATAGTGTCTACTGTGATTGGTAATATTTTTTCTGGGTTTAACTGAATTTAATATAAGCATATATGAAATTTTTCAGTCTCAGCAACTCTTATTTTTTTATATTTGTCTAAGGAGAACAGTCATCATAGAAGGATTGGGGAGTTTTGAAATTTCCTCTCTTGTACCATAATCATCAAATAGCTTAACATGAACTACAAACACATTAACTGACTTTAATGCTGAAAAGTCCCCAGTACTCTGTCACTGATGCTTCTTTATGATGATATAGATTTTACTTTTTTATGTATTTCTTAATAGCTCTGTACTGTGAACATGTACGCTATTAATGTAGTAGTTGCATGGACTGTTGTGATTTTGATAGAATAAGCTTGTATGAAATTCAGTCTATATATTACAGGGAAGGAAAATTGCCATTAATATGAAAACTTGGACATCAATGGTCATTTTGAGCTATTTGACGTACTATTTTCTACTCTGAAGACAGAAAATCAATTGATCTCTGAAATGCTATATGGATAATTCTAAATGTGTACAGGACTCTTGGAAGTTGAGGAGTAGGCTTCCTTTATGAAGAGATGGATATGAGTTCACCTGATAAAAGCAAAATTGTAAGGAAGGCCAGAAGATCAAAATGGTATTTATTAATGGGAACAGTAGCCAGACATGGCTTCTCAGATGATTTTACTGTAAAGGGTCTGTGTGCTCTGGATTTTTCTATTAAGATGCTTTTGAAAACATAGCTTGAATCTATATATCCATTATAGATGGTACTGCATTATATAAGTACGTTTCCAAATAAGTAAATGCTATAGGTTGAGCATGTACCCACTCGTTTCCTCCTTCTTCCCATGTGCTAGTCCCACGTATCCTCCTAGGCTGTTTCTTTTCTACTTTCACATATTACACAAGTATGCTATTGTATTTGGTCATGGAAAATCTAGAAACTATTTATAAGAGAAACATGCTATTTGTCTCCCTTAAACTAGCTTAATTTACTTAATATGACTATCTATTTGCATCTGTTTTTCTACAAATGGTGTAACTTCATTCTTTGTGGCTTCAGAAAAATCCACTGTGAGCATATGCTGCATTTTTATACTTTCCTCTGTCTTTGGACAGATAGATTGGTCCAATACCTATTGCGAATGGTGCTGCAATAAACATTAATGCTTTGTGTTGGCACAGAGTCTTTTTTGTAAATACCTGAGTGTAATAGCTGAACAGTCTTTGAAATTCTTTTAATCAGATGTTTTTCTTTAGTCTTGATATGCTGTTTTTGTACGTATGTGTTCATAGAATGGTTGGTCTTAGCTATCTATCCTTTCAAAGTAAGTGATTGGAATGAAATGGTAATATGTTTTCTGCATCACGATAGTATTTTTTTATGCCCACACCACAAGCCAGATCAAGCTGAAGTGTAAAAGCTAAAGAACAGGTTTATTGGAGCAAAGCAACTCCCAGGTGACTTCTCCAACCCTAGAAATCCAGGCAGGAGAAGTCACACACCCATACTAGAGGAGAGGTTCTATAGCTTGTAGGCGAGGGGTGATGACATGTTTGCCACAAGCTGAATTTCTGTCTAAGTATGGTCAAAAGCTGAATGCTTTAGGTGGGGATTGGACTGCTGTCCTCTTCAGGGGAGGAGCTGCCATAGCCACCAAGAATGCAGAACTGGGCTTTCTGGCGCCTTTTCTTTCTTGGAGATTCTCTGAGAGGGTGAGGTTTGGAGAGAGAGGAATGAAGCAGGAGTGAACTGGAGGTTCCAGCCAAACAAACAAACAAACAAACAAACAGTGTGAGACAAGACCAAGAAACTGTAGAAATGAGCTATGAATGAAGTAAAAGCAATAGGCATGTGCTTTCCATTTACTATGAGAGTTTTACTAATTAAATTCAAGAAAAGTTGTAGAAATAATGGCATCTTCATTTCATTTATTTATTTTTAACTTTTCAAATACAAGAGCTCTCTTGTATTTAAATAAAACAACTAGGCTACGCACTGGGATTCTAAGCCAGTGCCATCATCACTCAAGGGCAGAAATGATGGGTTTTGACTGTTTCTTATTTTAAAGCTATATTTTATGGTTTGGATTATTTAAATGAACTTAATTTCAAAAATTCCCTAAAATACAATAAGGCACATGGACACTAACTATTATTTATATGCTATTAATTGTTGTAATTTTAAAAATGGGTATGCAGGAGAAAGACTCTTGAAACAAGGCTCAAGTGAAGGTTTTTTTTTTTTTTGAACTGAGGTAAAGGAAATGGGAATAAGTGGGGAGGAGAGGAGGAAGACAGGCCTCCAGAGACAGGAAAGAGACAGGAGAGAAGAAAGAGGCAGGAGAGGAGGAAGACAGGCCTCCGGAGACAGGAACAGCAGAAGAGAAGAAAGAGGCAGGAGAGAGAGAGAAGATAGAGTGTGTTGGGGGAAAAACAGACAGAGAGAAAAAAAGAAAGACAGAGAGAAAAAGGGAGGGATTGAGAGAGGGGGAAGGATGGAGGGAAGGAAGAGAAAGATGGAAGAAGGACAAGGCCCATCTTTTAAAAGGGAGCTGATCTTAGAGGCTACAGTTGAGAATGCATGCTGTCAGAACTCCAAGGGAGGCCAATACTGATGCCTGAATGTTAACAGCTATATTTTATAGACTTACAAATATAAAAGTTTTACTAGACTACGTTAATTAAAATAATAAATTCCCAATTGGCACATTTAACCTTAATTTTCAAAGAAATATTATGAACTTAGTTGATTATCAGTCTCATTCCTCTCCGTTCCAAAATCAGCTGAGGACGGAGAAGAACTCTTAGAGCATGCTGGGAAATACTACAACTGAGCCACACCAAGTCTTAACAACAGCATAGTGAAAACTGAGACGCATTAAAATGGTTCACATTTAAGTTAGCAAAGTACGGATTTTAAATATATATTTGAGTGTGTCTTAGAATTAAAATTGAGGGCTAAGGCGGTGGCTCAGTGGACAAAGTGCTTGATTCACAGGCGAGGGGACCAGAATCCACACATAGGGACTGGTCTGTAATCCAGTTGTTCAGGAGGCAGAAGCAGGGATCCCCAAGGCAAAATGCCGAGCTAGCTAATCCTAATTAGCAAGCTTCAGGTTCTGTGAGACCCTGGCAAAGTGGAGAAGGATGGAGGAAAATGCCCTGGGCTCCTTACACATGTGTGTACATGTACATGCAATGCACCTACACACAAACATGCATTCCCATTTATACGCATGCAAACACACTCATGCATGTATGCTTACCCCATTCATGCACATGCAACAGAGTAAAACAAAAAAAAATACAGTTTAGAGTAATGATAACTAAGGAGTTAATTTGTGTTTTTTAATAGTCAACATTGTAATGATTCTGAATAAAAGGCTGGAGTTATTAAATATAGTTTATTTGTTACTAGTTCCCTTTGGACTTTCAAGAGAAATTGTGTCATCACCGTGAGTCATTCTGAGGACAGCATACTTCTGAAGACCTTTCTATAATAAATGCTTAAGGGATCATAAGACATCTTTAAAGTGCTTCTAATTCAGACTTACCTGAGCAACATTCACCTGGAAAAGAAGACCTGACTGCTTCCAGGCCAGCAATTAGAGCAGGAAGGACATACTCTAGACTCTTGTAGGACTTTCCCCTGCTTCAGTCAGGGACACCCCACTAGCTTTAAATGCAGCTCTGTCTGGCTTAGGAATTCCTCAGCACTGGCTTTAGGAAGAAACACTTGGAGTTCCAAAAGATCTAATACCCCGTTCTGGTTTCCACAGACATCAAGCATGTATGTGGGAACATATATACATGCAGGTAACACACTCATATTCATTAAAATGAAATAAGTAGATCTAAAAAAACTCCCAATTCATTTATTTATCAACTTTATTATATTTAAATATTTTTATGAGGAATGGGAAGCTAAGAATTAAAGTTTGGGGATAGTCTAGAATCAATATTTTAAATATTTATTTTATTTTTAAGTATGTGTATGTGTGTGTACAGGTGGCCACAGAAGTCTAAAGAGTGTACTGGATTCCCTGGTGCTGGAATTTGAGAGAGCTGTGAGCTACCCAAAGTGGGTGCTGGGAACTAAACTCTAGTCCTTCCAAAAAGCAGAAGTTCTCTTAATGGCCACAACATTCCTATTGTGAATTATGATTATCACTTTTTTTTACATTCAGTCTTCATTATTTCAGTTTCTTTCTCTGTAATTATGATCTAAATGATTCTTATTATCTTTAATTTTTTATCTTCCTCTCAGCATTGCTTGAAGAATGCCCAGGTTGCTGCTTTAGTCAAAACATTTGTCTTAGGTTATAAATATCTGCCCTAGATCTCCTTGCTATTGACAGGATGAAGACTTGCAAGGAGTAATCAGACTGTAGTTCTGTGACTTAACTTTACACCCTCATGGGACCAAAAGCATGAAATCTGCATCTGATTCAAATGTGAATTTTCTGTTGCTTCAGTTCTGTATCGTATGGAAGCCGACATATTGTTTTAATTCAGTGAGATGTGACTGAATTATACTTACAGCATCTTTCATAATGCTGGCATTGTTAGGATAAATAACTATTTTGTTCTCAGACACTCATGGCTATCAGAATGAATTTAATGGATAATTGTAGTTCTCAAGGCTCAAAAACATTAAAGGTCCCAGTGAGGTTCAGTGGGCAAAGGCTTGCTATCTCAAGCATGAAGACATGAGCTACGATTCCCAACACCCAAGTCAATGCTGAGTGTGGAGGCAGAGCTTGCCTATGATACCAGGACTATGGGAAGTTAGCGCAAACTTGGTTTCCAGGTTCAATAAGACCCCCACTTCACAAAGAAGAGGGTGAAAAGTAATAGAGAGACTCTCAACATTGACCCCTAGTCTCCACACAAGTACACATCAAAGCACATTAAACAAGCAAATATGGTTTTGCTGTGGGAAATGGTCTTTTATCCTGTCACTTGTATTACTTTTAATAAAACACTGATTGGCCAGTAGCCAGAAAGGAAGTAGAGGAGGGGTGCCCAGGCAGGAAGTAAAGGCAGGGCAACAAGAATTCTGGGAAGAGGGAAGTTTCAGTCTGCAGTTGAGACCCAGATGCAAAGGACACCGGATGTGACTGCCTCACCGAAAAAGGTACCAAGCCATGTGGCTAACACAGATTAAGAATAATGTGTTAATGTAAGATGTAAGAATTAATTAGTAAGAAGCCTGAGCTAACAGGCCAATCAGTTTATAATTAATGTAGACCTCGGTGTATTTTTTTGGGACTAAACGGCTGCAGGACTGGGCAGGGCAGAAACCTCAGTCAACATGTTTTGTCATAAGTAGGGCATCATAGAAGAACAGATGCTTGGGATAAGTGAAGAGCAAGAGTTTCTACTACTTTACATGATATTCTTTTATGCAACTTTATTCAGCATTTAGAGACACTTTAAAAATACAAATCCACATGAATTTCTGATCACCATACTAGTTTTTCTGCACCTGCCATTTCTTTCCTGTTTTATGGTAGTGGACATTTATTGGCTTTTATTTTCTCCCTGTGAATATATAATAACATTGATATTTTAGTTTTAAGATTCTTGAGCAATTATTTTGTACTTTTTTCTTGTATATTTCCCCTCTATCTTTGTCCCTCAATATAATTCTGATACATTTAACTCATTTAAAAGATAGGGACTGGGAGATGTCTCAGTGGTTAAGAAGATATACAGCTCTTATAGACAATCTGAGTTCAGTTCCCAGAACCCATATTGAGGACTCACAGCTATCTGTAATTCCAGGTCCAGAGTATCTAGTGCCCTCTTCTGGCATCTGCAGGCATAAATACACAATCTAGATTATATTTCAGAAAGAGGCCTTCAGGCAACCTTGTGGGTTAAGAGCATAGTGTCAGCAAAAGAAGCTTACAGCACACACACACAAATACACACATACACCTTAGTACTTTAGTTTAAGTATAAGCACCTTTATTAGGCCTAGAATACTCTAATACTTTATTTTCTGTTTCACTGTGTTGAATTTCTAGTTTTGACCTTATGACTCATACCTTGCCATCTGTAGAGTAGTATGCTGTAAGGATTTTTTTCTGGTTTGCAGACAAACAGTGACAAGTCAAGAGTAAAAGCAGGAAATTGTGGGTGTAGCTCAGTAAAAGTGTGTTTGACTATTGTACACAAGGTCTTGAGCTAGCTAGATAGATAGATAAAAAGACAGAGAGACAGAAACAGAAACCAGGGCAAGCACAGAGAAGATGTTCACAGTAGGAAAGGAGGTACATTACAGTTGCTTAGCTCAGGGCATCACTACGCTGATAGAGAGATATAATGAAGAAGGTGGAATAAACATGAGAGATACTTTTTTGAAAAATCATATTTATTGTATAGTAATTGACCTGAAATAAAGCACAGCCATTAAAACTGCTTGATGTGTTTGATTCATGTAACTGCCATAATAATCAATATGTAGAGCATTTCTACTATTCGAGAAAGTTATCCATCTTCTGAAGTCAGTCCCCTCTCTTCAGGCAATGATAGGTCTTACTGCAACCTTTGATTAGTTTTGACTTCCTTAGAATATCTTCTGTGTGAGCCTCTAGGTGCGTTTTCTTTGACTGGCTTCTTGCTACAAGCATGACGTTTTGGTACTACAGTTCATTCTTGTGAAAATCAGTGCTTTCTGCATTCTTTTGCATAATGTGTAATTGTATGATGGCTATACCACAGTTTATCTAGGGTCTTAGTTTTCTTGGATAGATAGTAAAGTTGTTGGATCATATGGCTACTGAGTATTTAGCATTTTACCATCTGCCAAGCTAATTTTCAAAATGGCATCTACCTCTTACCATACTCAGCGATATTGGCTAAGAGTTCCAGATGGTCAACACCTTCACCAACACTCACTATCTCCTTGCAGAGTTGACCTGTGTGCTCCCGTGTTAGCCTTCACGGCTGCTCGCGCTGGTGAACATTCCTTTATGAAGTACTGAGTGCTGGCTGTCTTTAGTGCCTTTTAGAAGGAAGAATCTAGTTAGTTCTTTTTCTCAGTTATTTTTTTGCTTCATTATTTCATTTATTTTTAGCACAAGGGTTCTCTTTACCTATTCGGGATATAATTTCCTCTTTTGATATCTACATAGGACATATTTTCTTCAACATTGTGATCACAAGTACCATTCAAAGAATACAATGCTTTTAAATTTCAGTTCTCATCAAAATTGGAATTTTTTGATATTTTTAAGGAAATGCTCTTCTGTCCCCACCCTTGCTTTCTTTCCCTCAGAACTTCACACATGTTAGATAGCTTAATTTTATCCCATGGGTTCTCTTGGCTCCACTATTTACCACTCACTGACCTTAATTTTTTTCTATGCTTCAGTTTGTTGCAATTTTTAAGTTTCTAATATTTCTACTTTAATGTGGGATATGCTCCAATTCAATGAATTCTTTTACAATTGTTGTATATTCTCCCTTTAGAAATGCCACTTTGTTTTCTGTAAGGATAATTTTCATTTTTCTTTTCAGTTGTGCTCATGGTTTCCCTTCTAATCTATTTGCGATAATTGTTTCAATATAAATTTCTCCAAATTATATTATCTCTGTTATTTCTGGGTCTGTGTCTAATGACTAATATTCCACCTATCTACACGTTCTTTTCATGACTAGAAACATTATATGGGATGCTGATTATAAGTTATTGTCAATATACATTTTATTGTCTTCATGGAGTTTTAGATCTTGTTTTAAAATGCCATTATATGATTTCTAAAGCAGTTTGAGTTTTAGATGCTTTTTTTTTGTTAATCAGTAATTTTACTATATATTTTTTTGATGTCAGCTTTGAACTAATTGAGAATTTCAGGATCTCAATAGAATGTTCCAGAATGTGTGTGTGTGTGTGTGTGTGTGTGTGTGTGTGTGTGTGTGTGTGTATGTTCCTGTGTGTGCATGTGTTTTAAACAATATCATTCCTATGAATTTATTTACACATTTATCTTAAAAATTCCACACAGGGCTGGGATTCAGTCCTTGAGCTTTGGGCATCTTTGGCAAGTTCTGTACCATCAAGCAACATCTCCAACCTTCAAGTATTTCCAGTCTATTATGTATATGTAGCTTATATTTGAAAACTGTGTAGTTGAGACCCTGTGTAAATCTCTGAAGTTCATTTGTCCCCAGCACCTTGCCTCAGTGGATTCTAGGCAACCTAATCTTTCAGAACTATATATAGAATAGCTTCTTAACTCAGGGACTGTACTCCACACATTGCTACTGAGAAAGTGGCTCCAAAGGGCAGTGAGGATGTTTGGTGTGTTCATATTTTTATCCTTCTTTGCTGGATCACAGTCCCCTAATGTCTTTGTTTAATATCTTAGAACTATGATTTTATGTATTTGTCTCAGCTTCTATATTTTTTAAATTGAAAATTGATCATTTTTCACACTAAATAATCTGGTCACAGTTTCTCCCCAGCCACTTCTCCCAGATACTTAACCCTCCCCCACACTCACACAGACTCAAATCAATTTTTTTCTTTCTCCTATTAGAAAACAAAAATATTTTATTACAGGCAAAGTTTCTGCTACAAATTCTTCAACATCGGGAGTTTTATGACTGTCCTTTTCCTTTGGCATCTTATTGTGGACAATTTGAAATGAATAAAAAGTAAAGGAGGAACCTTAGTGAACCCTTAACATTTATTTTAACCATTAACTGCAGAGTGACAAACTTGTTTGCCTGACTGATTCTCTTTGCCCCTCACCTACTTAAATTATTTCTAAATAAACTTATGTCTAAAATAAATAATTTAAGAGAACACATGGTAAGACTTAATTCTGTGTTAAAGAAAAAAATGGCAGGAGAAAATATAGTACTTTCTAAATCTCTTATTTAATTGATACTTATTCTTGAACAATGATTTGTTAATCTCTTATTTTAGAAAATTTTTAGCTAAGTTATTTTAGGGGAACCAAGTTCATTTAAACTATGCATTTTGATTGTGTCTTTATCTTGATACTGCACAGGCCCTTTGTAATTGGTTAATAATAAACAGTGTGTGGACCTTAAGCATTGTTTTGTGTATGTGTGACCTGATTTTCTGGAAATGCTGTTCCTTTAACAATAATCTCATGTCCACGAGGATATTTATGCTGAATATTTTATGGAAATATGTTCTGAAAGGAAAAGGATAACTGTGAGACAGCATGAAAAGTAGTCTAAAATGACATAATAATGCAAATCAATAATTCTAGAAAAACTAATTATATTAAACATGTTTTTGCAAATTCTAATTCATCATATTTATCCACATTTTAAATAAACAGCAAAAATGTTGCATGCACACTTAAAAAGTGATGTAACATTAGGAGACTATAGTGTCTTACCCTTTACTTTTCTTTCTTATTTTTCCTATTGCTTTTTAGTGCTGGAGTTGAACTCAGGTTCTAGTGTGTACCAGGCAAATATACCACAGGGCTACAGCCTCAGCTCTTGGAAATTACATTAAAGGGAGTGTAGAGAATGGTAATATGCAGATTTTTTCTAATATATCAGTCATAATGTACATATTTTTCTTGGAATAATTCCCATCAGCACTGTCTCATTAGTAAATACAAACTGAAAATAAACAACAATAGATCTATTATTCATAAATGGAAGCTTGCTTAATTGAGTGAGCTGCTGCGAGGAGGCCCGAAATACAGCTGCGTCAAAAGGAGGACGAGAGACAGAAGCCTGAAGTGAGAGCCAAGTTTCACAAAAGGAGGACCCTTGCAAGACAGCATAGAAGTTGGAACGTCAACCAGCCATAGCCAAAACAACAAATCCAATACCTCTAGGGAAGCACCGTATTTCACTTACAAAGTACGACAGTTGACATGTGGGAATAAGTTAATTATCTTGTTATCCCAATGCTAATGATATTTAGGACATGTATCTACATGTCAATGAGTCTATAAAATATTACAAATGAAAAATGTATCAGAGTACAATTCTACTGTGGACAGTAAATTCTTTACTTTGGTGTAACCATCACATGCAGTTTTTAAAAAATCATAGCTAGAATTTGCAATGAAGATATCAGTTTCTCCGCCAGTGGAGAGAAATTTCCAGAGTAGTGTGCTGGGAATGAGGTTGCATCATTTCTCCTGTCAAACAGAAACTTGACATTTTCAATTATCTATTATTCAATATACCATTTAAACATCTTCCCAGAAAATAGCATTGGCTTATTATGCACATGCTTTTGTGGCAGGTTTCTTCCTGATTGTGGTGTGTGTGTGTGTGTGTGTGTGTGTGTGTGTGTGTGTAGATCAAAGTCCTTTAGGGCTGTTTATTAATACTGAGATATTCCATTCTCCAGACCAAACTTCAGTTCAAGCTAAAAGTGAGAGAGGTATCAAGCCAAATTATACCATATGTGTAGAATTTTTTTCCCACATTCATTAGCAAACACACAGAATTGTTTCCAGAGTTTGCTGTAGGTTTTCAGAAATTGTAGCATCAGGTCCCTTTTAAGAAGTTGTGAAAGCAGCAACTAAGATAATTTTCAAAATTCCACCCAGGATTTCCTTTAAACCATCACAGTCTTCTGTATTCATGGCTTTAAAATGTCAGAACTCCCTCATTTCAAGGACTTTATGTATGTAAGGTAGAGCATTTGAGTACAGTGCTTCAGTAACCAAATTCCTTTGCTGTTCACAGTTCTCCCCATCTGAGACTATTTCTGTCATTCAGAGAGCTAGTCAGAAGGCCACCACTACCATCAATGGAAAGCCATGCTTAACATCAGCTGTCTATTTTTAAAATGGTGCTTCCTAGTGAAGATTGAGATCCAAGAAGACTTACAGTAGCAACTGAAGTGAAGTGATGTGAAGTGATGAAGGCGGTGTCTCTCTGTTCCAATCTTATCTTGAATGCTTGGAGGGCCTAAATCACACCAAAATCCAAGCACTTGTACTAATCTACTGCATTTTCACAGTATGAGATTGAAAGCTGAGAAAGCAAGGTAACAGCGTTTGTATTTGCAGTAGTCTGGATTATATAGATTGATTGTCCCTCATATGAGAAAACACACTCCAGACTCCCGTGCTGGTATTGAGTCCAGGCTTTGTCTATAATCAGCAAGCACTCTACCTGTGTACTGTTTTCTCAAACCTCAGGATCCAGAAGCTTTTGAGTGTTGATGTGACAACATAAGCAGAAAATTCAACACCTTAAAAACTTGTGTTAGCCACAAATAATTAAAAAAACATTATATAGAATCTCTTTCATGCTCTTCATGGGAAGTGAATTGGAAACATAAAGAAGAATTTCATGCCTGGATTTGGGTTCCATTTTCAAGAGATTTCAAATCCAATAATCTCCAAATTCTAAAGCCCTTGTTGCTCCAGATAGTTCAGGTAAGGGCTGTTCAACCCATATAGGCTTCACAGATCCCTGTTTATAGATTCTGTGACCAAATGCCACACAGATTTCTTGAGTGCATCATAAAAATAACTAAAAACTCTAGACAGATGCCACTATAATCTTTAACCATCAAGAGAGAACATTCAAAAATACAGTAGGTGCCATTGTAATTATCATTGTTTGGCACTGTGGGGGTAATAGATGTCAGTTTTGAAAAGCTATAGTTCCAATACTAATCATAATAGTCCTAGTAGAGGAAGGAGCTGGTGACTATCTAATGTCATGACTGTATGCTCTATGGCGTATCCTAAGCTCATTATTCACTGCAGTAACGAAGGGTTTGCCGTTTTATTGTAATTTTTCTGTTGCAGAATGTCACATATTGTGATACAAATTTTTCACTCACCAATCCCAAATGTGTCCACATTTCATCTCCCTGATACTGCTGCTTTTTCTGCCAAGTCTTTTATAAGAAATTCCATGAAAAATTAAAACTACATTCCTGGGAGGGCTTTTGGAACCAGAGTGGTTTACAAAGGAAGACAGGAATCAAGTTCTGCAATTTATTAAAAGTCATGCCAGGGAAAAAATAAAAATGTGGAAAATGTTTCTGTTTATGAAGGTATTTAGCTTCTGTATGAAGTGAGGACACAAATCCATTGAAAACAGATTGAGCTAGGATGTGTGTGTGGGGTGCAGTCACGTGATGCTTTGGGAGTAAATCTTAACACAAGGTCTTTTCTTCAGAACATAGCTTTTGCCTAGTGCCCACTCAGCTTCTTGCTATGACTACTTTTTGACAGTGGTCTAGGTAGTCTTTCCTTTGAGTCCATAGATATCCTAAGAAAGGTTTAAGCAAATTGTTTTGATCAAAGGTTTCTTCAATGAAAATCCATTTTATTAAAAGTATGAAAATTATCCTCCAAGCATGTTTATAACCAATATATTGACCATGAATGAACTTTTTGTTTAGGTTTGGTTTCATTTCCCAAACAGTTCATTAGTTTAATATAAATATTTCAAAAATACACCAACATCTGAAATTGTAACCACTTCTGATTCTAAGAGCTTTAAATACTAGGTGCTATTTCTTTTAGAAAATTAGTATATTGTTTGATACTTTCATGGATATATATATATATATATATATGTGTGTGTGTGTGTGTGTGTGTGTGTGTGTGTGTGTGTCTGTGTTATATGTGTATTATATTATATACATATTACATTTTGGTCACATTCATTCATCTACACTCTTATCTTCCAACTCACCAAACTTCCTGACACCAACTCTCCACCCTGCTTTCATTTCTCTTTCATTTTATTTTTCCTTTGTGACTCAGGTTTAACCAAGGTTACTCACATGGGCATGGTGAGCAGCTATCAATGGGCTCACGGGTAACTCACCAGTGGTGAAATCACTGAAGACAATGGCTTCCCAGCAGCCCTGTTCCAAGCTTCCTTAGGTTGGCTTATCCTAAAACTCCCTTTAGTAAAATCTCTAGAAATCTTTGTGTCATTATTTATGACTGAAGGTTCAAGTACAGAAAATATTTTTAAATTATTTCAATTTTGGATCTTGACTGTAGAAAGCAATAAGGATAAGACTGAATACATGCTTTGACAGAAGTGTAATTCTTAATGATAACGTACAGTAAGTATGTCTTCCTTGGCTCAGGGTGATGTCACAATATATCTCAAATGGGGCAGCTTAAGTTTAAACAGAAGGCATTTATCACCAGTTTGGAATACCGCAGATCGGCTTCTGACTCCTGCATACTCAGAGCTCTCTTCCTAGATAGTAGAGGGATGCCTCAGCTGGAGTTACGAATTTAGGGGAGATGTGAGTTTTATTCTGCAACATTTTCCATCAACATTTTAGTCAAGGGTAGTTATCTCACAATATTTGATTCAAATAGAGCCACAGATACAAGTTATAGAATGTATGCAGTTTCACTGTAATGCTACGAATGTATACGGTGAGACCTATGATAAGGAAGTAGTCACATCAGAAAAATTAGTGTTTAGATAGACATCTTTATGCAACTTTTCCAAAAATTTTTATTTTTATCCTGATGCAATTATTTATTTTACTGGCTACTGTTACAAAACAAAAACAAACAATCAAGCAAACAAAACTCAAGAAGATAGGTGACATGGATTGCTGTGGCAGTAAGAGATTGTAAATAAATGATAGTGGTTATAATGAAGTCAGTCATTCCAGTGGTGTAAGACCAAATTGTATGGTGATTTTGAAGGAGATTTATCCATAAGCTTACTCAAGGCTAGTC
The DNA here is from genome assembly GCF_037038515.1 of Microtus pennsylvanicus. Classification (NCBI taxonomy): domain Eukaryota; kingdom Metazoa; phylum Chordata; class Mammalia; order Rodentia; family Cricetidae; genus Microtus; species Microtus pennsylvanicus. The sequence continues at coordinate 189,882,478 of NC_134579.1, forward strand.
TGCTAGCTACCAGGAACTAAAACACTGTGAACTATGTTTTAAGGAGGGAATGAAAAACACTGGTTAATACATTGAGGGGTTTATTTTTTAAAGGAAGAACTTCTATCACATTATGTTACCATTATCTTTTCCTTTTTATATTTATTTATTTATTTAGAGACAGGGTCTCATACAGCCAAGGCTTACCTCATACTGGCTGTGTAGCTAAGGCTGGGCTTGAACTCCTGATCCTCCTGCTTCTACCTCCCAAGCGTTAGAATTACAGGAATGCACCACCATACCATGGCAGATGTAATAAATTTCTAGTAGGAAAAATGGAATAAGGAAATAGTAAATATGTACTCACTTAGTTGTTACTGAATCACCTTAGCTATTTATTGTAGCTAATGTGTAGTCAAAATTTTTTTTCAGTAGGAAAAAATCCCAATAAATTTAGTGATGAAAAGATTCTTCTATTTGTGAAATCAAATAATAAAATTAGTTTATTTAAATTGTGATTCTGGGCTCAGATTTTTATTTTAATTCATCATTTATTAAAAATTTTGTTAAGAATTAATATAGTAGAACCAATGCATATACTTACTGATTATTTTAAATTTTGGTTCTTAAATCTGTTTCTTCATTTTTTTTCTTTTTCCTTTCATTTTCTTTTACTTCTTTTTCTTGTTGTTAAATTAAGCCTTTCTATTCTCAAGTGACTTATTTTAGGAGTTTGCTTTGTATTATAACAGGACAGAAAGTCCTACTGATCTTTTATTCTGCATTAAAGCCCCAGCAGGTTCATGTCTTAACCAATAAAGTGGAAGATATTATACTCTTCTTAAAAAAAAGACTTATTTATAGAAATGTCAGAATGTCATTAAAATAGCCAAGTAAGCATTAGAAAGAGGAATTTTCCCGGTCTAATCAAAGTGATATTTAACCCTATGCCAAGAGAATTTCTGAACTGAAGAAATTATTAATCATTATTTCTATACTACCTTACCATTCTTACTTTGTACTTTTCAGAATTTGACACAATCCCAAACAATTCCATTTCCAGGTCAGGTCAAAGACCTCCAGTTTTTCATTCAATGTTTTTTTTTTCCAGATGCAGGAGTTCACTATGCAAAAGGCTGCCTTTCCTCTGTCTAGTATTCATTTCTTCATGCCAGTAGTCACACACATATGACCTGTCTTTGTGGGTGTTGTTTATCTGGTAGTAAAGGGAAGGAAAAGGTTTTTTTAATATTCTTTCATGGTGCCTAGATTTTATATTTTGTTAATACTTAAAATCATTTTAAAAGGTGATATTTTAATAGATAAAATGTTTATATAACTATATAGATATCTTTATATAAAGTTAAATGTATACAGCAATATATGTATATATATACAGCATATAAATGTATTGGGGAACAGTTATGTGGTGTATCTGACTGTGTATGTATCTATAGCTATACAATATTAAACCCTGTTTACAGGAGGTAGTGTGAAATCTTGCTGCCATGTAATTTTCCCTTCAATATGGTTTGAATTAAGGCAAATGAACCCCACTATTAACTTCATAGCTGCTGTTGACTTACTGTAAATTTTATTGAAGTTTGTGCTTCAACACAGCAGAAACCATGGGTCTGAAACTAATTTGAAAGTAAGAAACTACAATGTTCTTACTTAGTTTTTTTAGGAAAGCCCTCTTTAATACCAAGCTGGAGTGCTGGGCTGGCAGGTGCTGGTTTACATTAAGATCCCTAAATTTGGATCTTGACTATGGAACATTTTTTTGTAACTTCAGATGGTCTCTCTCTCTCTCTCTCTCTCTCTCTCTCTCTCTCTCTCTCTCTCTCTCTCACACACACACACACACACACACACACACCACCTAAATTTTTCAAATGATCTTTTTCAGTGTAACTGAGATAATATTCCAAGGACTAAATAAAAGCTGATTAGGTTAATCTAAATAATATTTTATATAGTTTGGAGATGTATTCATAGCTACACTTCTGTGTCAAACTCTCAGTGAAAATCAATTACTGGATTTTGAGGTAGGTTGACTCCCAATTTTCTGAGAAACCACCATACTGCTTTCCAAAGTGGTTGTACAAGTTTGCACTCCCACCAATAATGGAGGAGTGTTCTCCTTACTCTACATCCTCTCCGGCATAAGCTATCATTGGTGTTTTTGATATTAGCCATTCTGACTGGTATTAGATGGTATCTCAGAGTTGTTTTGATTTGCGTTTCCCTGATGGCTAAGGATGTTGAGTATTTCCTTAAGTGTCTTTTGGCCATTTGAGATTCTTATGTTGAGAATTCTCTGTTTAGTTCTGTACTCCATTTTTTCATTGGGTTATTTAGAATTTTGATGTCTAATTTCTTGAGTTCTTTAGATATTTTGGATATCAGTCCCCTGTCTGATGTAGGGTTGGTGAAGATCTTTTCCCATTTAATAGGCTACCTTTTTGTCTTATTGACTGTGTTATTTGCTCTACAGAAGCTTCTCAGTTTCAAGAGGTCCCATTTATTTATTATTGTTCTCAGTGTCTGTGCTACTGGTGTTATATTTAGGAAGGGGTCTTCTGTGCCCATGCATTGAACACTACTTCCTCCTTTCTCTTCTACTAGGTTCAGTGTGGTCGGATTTATATTGAGGTCTTTAATCCATTTAGACTTGAGTTTTGTGCATGAAGATAGATATGGATCTATTTACATTCTTCTACATGTTGACATCCAGTTATACCAGCACCATTTGTTGAAGATGCTTTCTTTTTTCCATTGTATATTTTTAGCTTTTGTGTCAAAAATCAGGTGTTCATAGGTGTGTGGATTAATATCTGGGTCTTTGATTCAATTCCATTTGTCAACCTCTCTGTTTTTATGCCAATACCAAGCTGTTTTCATTACTGTAGCTCTATAATAGAGCTTAATGTCAGGGATGATGATGCCTCCACCAGCAATACCACTCTTGGGCATTTACCCAAAATATGCTCAATCATACTACCAGGACATTTGTTCAACTGTGTTCATAGCAGCATTATTTGTAATAGCCAGAACCTGGAAACAACCTAGATGCTCCTCAACCAAAGAATGGATAAAGAAAATGACATTTTCAAATATGCATGCAAATGTATGGAACAAGAAAAAAACATCCTGAGTGAGGTAGCCCAGACCCAGAAAGATGAACATGGTATGTATACACTCATAAGTGGATAGTATATATAAAGCAAAGGATATTGAGCCTATAGTTCATGATCCTAGCGAAGCTAAGGTAAACCCTAAGAAAAACATACATAGATCCACCTGGAAAGGGGAAACAGACAAGATTGCCTGACAAAATTGGGAGCATGGGGGTAAGGGGAATAGAGAGGGTGAAAGGGGAAAATGAGGGGAGAAGTGGAGGGGGGAGGAGAACTTGAGGTAACTGGATGGTCGAAATGGAGGAAGGACAGAGATGAAAGCAAAAAAAAAAAAGAGAGAGAGATAGCTTGATTGAGGAAGCCATTATGAGACTAGCAAGAAACCTGGCACTAGAGAAATTCCGAGGAATCCACAAGGATGACCCCAGCTAAGACCCTAAGTGATAGAGGAGAGGGTGCCCAAACTGGCTTTCCCTGTAGTCAGACTGATGAATATCTTAAATATCATCATAGAACCTTCATCCAGCAACTGATGGAAACAGAGGCAGAAACCTGCATCGGAACACTGGACTGAGCTCCCAAAGTCCAGATGAAGACTGGGAGGAGTGATAATATTAGCAAAGAGGTCCAGACCATGATGGGTTCACCCATTGAAACAGTTTACCTCACCAACTCCAGCTAGACAGGGAAGGAAACAGCATAGGCCCAAACTAGTCCCTCTGAATGTAGGTAATGGTTATATGGCTGGGGAAGACTGAGGGGCCACTGGCAGTGGCACCAGATCTATCCCTACTGTTTGTACTGACTTTTTTGTAACCTATTCTCTTTGGATGTATACTTTGCTCAGCCTAGATATAGTAGGGAGGGCCTTTGACCTTACCCAAAGCAATGTGCCCCTTACCCTCTCTGAGGAGTGGATGGGGAGGGGGGTGGGAAGGTTAGGTGGAGAGAAGGGGAGAAGGGGAGGGAGTGGAGAATGGGATTGTTAAGTAAAATGAAAAAAGTTTTTTTTCTTGTTTAAAAACAAAGAAAGAAATAAAGAAAATCATTTACTGGTTTTAATTGGGGCTTCACATATTGCACTTTTAATCCATTCAACACACCAAACATACTTTGTTTTAGCTAAAATGCCTTTACAGTTGAATATTTCCTAAAAAATTATTTCATATATGTCTGCTTTGGGGAGGGCACCAATATTGTTGTCTCACATCTATGTTTTTTTCGTTCAGTCATTCACAAGCAATTCACAACCAATTGTTGAATGCTAGGCCTGGCTTCTCTAAGAAAACTGACAGAATAAAAGAGAGACCTTGTTTTCACAGAATATATGCTTAACAGGTAGGGAGATATTAGACAGGCAAGACCACAGTTAAAAGTAATAAAAATAACTGGCATTCACATTGTGGTTGTCAGGAAGAAAAGTGAAATGGCCCTGAGGACCAGAGGAAAACTGCAAGGCCAGTGGTCAGGAAAGCAGTTTATCCAGAAGTGAAATGTAAGCTGAGGTCTCAAAGATAGCTGAGACAGTTTCACAGAACACAGGGAGTGTCCCAGCTCGTGCAAGGTGAGAAAAGAGCACTGTTTGCTCTTGGGATGCTGGCCGAACTCAGGATGACTGGAGCACAGCACCCTGGGGGCGGAGTGGTCTGACATCTGATGAAGGACTCAGAAAGTTTGAAAGGCATGTCCCTCATCTTTGTTTCACCTCGGTTGCTGTGATAAAATACTCTGACAAAAAGAAAAAAAAAACAACAGGGAAGAAAGGCTTGTTTTAGTTCACAGTTCCAAGTTCCAGGCCATCACTACAGGGAAACCAAAGGAGCAGGAAGTTGAAATAGACATATTACATCCACAGTCAAGAGCAGAGAGAAATAGACACATGCATGCTGCTGGTGATTAGCTCAGAAAGTGAGCTTTCTTCCCTCTTACACAGTCCCGGACCAAAGCCCATGGAACAGTGCTGGTCACAGTGGCCTGGCTTTTCCAAAATTGATTAACATAGTCAAGACATCACCGCAGACACACCCATAGGCCAACCTGTTCTCGACAGTCACCCCTGGAAAGTCCTTCCTTGATGATTGTAGATTGGGTCACTGACAATTAAAAGTGTCACATTTAGAGAGAGTGTCTTGCAGCAATCGATGGAGATGCAGACGACTCCAGCTTCATGTCTGTGTGTGAGGACAGGGAGTAGTGATCTTGCAGTTCTAAGGACAGATATTGAGAGCTAAGGATGACCTAGAATTTGGCACCTTGACCTGAGACATCCTGTTGACATCACAGTCAGTTAATGCTCTGAATCCTGATAAAGGGGGAGGGTGGAGACACAGTCCCCTAGGCCCAAAGATCTTCTGCAGTTTTATATCTGAATCTGGGTTTTCTGCTCTTGCCGGTCTTTCACTCGCTGTCCATCCTTCCCGTGTCTGTATTCAAGGACTGTTAATATGGAAATAGTTTGTTTTTTTTCAATGCATGTGTAAATCAACTCTGAATAAAAATCAGTGTGTTGTCCTGATTGTATCTTTCTTTGACTGCTCTGTTTTTGCTTATCAGAAGGCAGCCTTGGCCTTTGTTATCTTCTCCAAGTAGGTAAAAGATAAAAGGGCTCAATATTAGATAGGTGAGATATTTTTGGTATTTATAATTGGGATGGCATATCTCCCAATATTCTGTTAATTTAATGGATGAAACAATGCCATGCCATTTTTTTAAATATAAAATTGGTTTTACTTTGAAACATGTATCTATGAGATGCAGTCCAATGAGGGACATACTCCTTGTGAAATTAATATGTGAGAAACTATTCTCATCTATTTACTTATTTTTTTTATCAATTGTGAACAGTTTCAGAATGCATTGTTGATAATGCCAGATTGCAGAGCCATATTGGAACTCAAGACCTGAATAAATCATGCTTGCTACATCTTTATCCGTGAATTTAACAAATAAAACCAGGTTTCTATCATCAAACACAGAAGACAGAAGGCATGCATGGTGCCAGCACCTTGCAGACAGGCAACATCTAAAGACAACAGCAGAGAGGGGGCTGATTCATCCTGCCAGGGACCTTTTCCTCTTACTATTTATAACGAGGGGTATAGTACCTAATACACACATAAAGGCATCGAGTAGGACATAAATATGATTTAAGGAAACAAGCTGTTTCTCCAATATTGAGGCAATACCAAATCATGTGATTCCATTTAGACAGTGTTTCACCGGAAAGCACTGCGTTTTGTGTTAATATCAGGTAGGATAACTCCAGCAGCATGGTTTAGGGGCCTAGGGGACCAGAAGATTTTGTTTTCTAAGATTGTTATTGAGTACAGTCCATAGCAACATAATGAGTACTGGTTTCCTCATTTATCATAATGAGGGCTATAAATACATGTTCAGTCTGCGAAAAAAACAGATATCTGGATAGGAAGACTGCGGGAGAAAGACAGTGGCTCCGGGTCCCCTCTGTGCTAACTACTGCTTCAGGTTTCTGTGCTAACTACTGCTTCAGGTTTCTGTGCTAACTACTGCTTCAGGTTTCTGTGCTAACTACTGCTTCAGGTTTCTGTGCTAACTACTGCTTCAGGTTTCTGTACTAACTACTGCTTCAAAGTTCTTCCCTTTTCAGAAAACCAGCATCTCACACAATAACGATTCTGAATCCCTCTCCATTTATAACAGATAACAGTGATGGCACAAGGAAGTGGCCTGTTACTTACATCCCGGTGGTTGATTTTGGGAGCGTATGTCTCTACAGCAAGCTGACCTGCACATCCTTCCCGAATGACCTTCTACGTCTCAACTAAGCAAAGAGCTCAATGAGCTTGAGTCTTTTTTTGGTTTGTTTATATAATCACAGGTCTAAAGTTCCTGGAAAAGACGCTGGGGCATTTAAAGGATACTGAAAGGAATAACATTTCTTGTGTTAAGGCTGTGATCTTAAGTAGATAAGAAAACCACAGAAGCTTCAGGTTAGCATACTATGAACATACTCATCTAAGACCATTCTCTATTCATCCCTTACATTTCTGCATGTCTTCTGATGAAGGTGTTGGCTGTCTTTTTAAAGACGTTTGTGAGTAGACTTGGAAGAAAGTAAAAAAGATAATGCCCTCTTCTGTAGCAAACTCTAGGCTTATTTACTGAGCACTGCCAACTAGAAAATGTTCAGTTTTGGAGTAAACAGCAGGCATGGTCACTGCTCATCATAAAATATTTGAGTTTCTCAACCTCAGCATTGTTCGAAGGAAGTCTGTCATATACACACATGATGTATATCTATGCCATATTAGCATATGGGAATGTGAACTTGGGAAACTGCAGAAAATGGTCATCTTCTAGCTTCTATTCTTGATCTGAGTAATAAAGTCTCTGACTCAGAGGTCTTGTACCTCTGCCAGTATCTGTAAAATAATTTCTGGCTTGTCTGTTATGTTTTGAACAGGCTATAGCCTCAGAATTGTCTCAGCCTCACTTCTTGGGGTTTCAGTGGCAAAGAAAAGATGCCAATAGACTTTCTGGAATTGCATAGCAAAAGCACATGGTCCAAATAATAGGGATCCAAAGACCGTCTGTCACCATTAGCGAACACATTGATCAAATTGTTTGATTATTGCAAGATACAATGTCCATCCACCTTACTGTATTAATGAGGAAGAATTGAGATTGTCATTCAAGTACCTGAAAGTATAGCAAAGTAAACTGTCATTAAGATGTGCTGGTTGTTGCTAACTTTACTTCAGCTGTAAGGAGAAATTCCTTCATATTAGGGTAGGAAGCTTGATATATACTTGTGGTCCAAAGATCCACCCAACTACAAAAGAAGTTTCTGACTGCTCTAAACAGTTATGATATCATTCTTTGAGCAAAAAAGAAAGAAGGTGGCAATGATTATGAATGTTTATAAACTAGTTCACACAGAGGATGAAGGATGGATAATCCTTATTGAAGAAATATTCATTTTTGAAATTCTGGCATTTCGGCATATTTTAGTGATTAGCACTTTTTTCAAAGTGTGTTTTCAATGTTAGACTCATAGGAGACCAGAATATGAGAGACTTAGTTTCTTAGAGTGGGTCTGGGCTTCTTCTTCTTCTTCTTCTTCTTCTTCTTCTTCTTCTTCTTCTTCTTCTTCTTCTTCTTCTTCCTCTTCCTCTTCCTCTTCCTCTTCCTCTTCCTCTTCCTCTTCCTCTTCCTCTTCTTGAAACAGGGTTTCTCTGTAGCTTTGGGGCCTGTCCTGGAACTCACTTTTGTAAGATAAAGCTGGCCTCGAACTCACAGAGATCTGCCTGTCTCTGCTTCCCGAGTGCTGGAATTAAAGGCATGTGTCCAGCATGTCTGGGCTTCTATGGGGAGTTTTGGCTTTCTTGGGAAGTTTCTGAGAAAGAGACAAGGTCTCATAGAAAATTGCAGGTGAACTATCGACTAATATTGAGCTTTTTACTGTCCTAGAGTGGGTAGTCCGTTATTCCAAACCAGACCTATTGTGAAATGAGAAATGGACCCATAGAAATTCTTGGCATTATCTTGCTGCCTTGCAAAGCTCCCATCACCCCTATGATGAAACAGGGGACAAACTAACATGTTATCATTCTGACAAAACAGCTTCAGCCTTCAATAAAATCAGATTCCATAAACGTATCTGTTTCTGGGAAAATCAGGCTCCAGTCAACCGAATAGAACAACCACCATATGTATCACCAGGAAATGGTTTTGATAGTTAAGTAAAAAAGTTTGCAGATGAAGTAGATGGTGTTGACAATGGTGATCTTCCTGACAAAATATGAAACATAACACGGTTTGAAAGCATTAGTCTTTAGATTGAGCCCTGAGCCCACTGCCAAGTCAAAGCTGAAAGCATATTTAATGAGCATAAAGTTTGAATGGCTGAGTGTAATGTGTGTTAAATAAATATGGAATAGATGATGTTTAAAAAATAGAAAGTAAATGCACCTTGTTTATTAATATGAAGCTATTTCTTGTCCTGCTTCACTTTCCATCCTATTCCTGGGTTCTTTAATAAAAACTGTGAACAGGAAAAGGGCTGAAGTTTCTGGATGGTAGCTTGATCACAAGAGACACAGAACAAATGTCACACTTATTCTGGTTTTGCCATTTTAATTTTGTTGGACTGACTGTCCTAGATCATATTCATATTGATCCTACAGATGAGGAAAGGCATCACTGAGTATCCCCACGCTCTGTGCATTAGTTATGCTTCTCACTTCCATGAACAAATATCTGGCAAGAACAAACTAAGGAAAGGTGTTCTAGTTTCAATATGTTGCTTTGGCAAAATACTCAGAACAAAAGCTACTTGGGGAAGCAAGGCTTTATTTGGTGTGTACGTCCAGGTTGCCACACACCATTGAGGGAAGTTGAGGCAAGAACCTCGAGACAGGAATCATAGAGGAACATTGCTTAATGGTTTACTCTCTAGCTCACTCTATGACCCATGCTTAAGTTAGCTTTTTTTTATAATTCAGTACTATCTACCTAGGATCGCAACCACGCAAGGGGGTATGGTCCTCCTGCATCAATCCCTAATAGACATGTTTGTGGGACAGTCTGATGTAGATAATTCCATCTGAGATTTTCCTCCTGGATGACTCTAGTCTGTGTTGACAACTAAAGCTAAGTAGTCAGAAGTAATCTTTACTTTGGCTCACAGTTTGGGGCTATCATCCATTGCGCATCCTGATCGAGGAGCATGGTACCAGGAGAAACTCAGGGCTATGGCAGCAGTGATGTGGGGCTGCCTGCTCATATTTTCATGGATAAGGAGGATGGGACAGATGAATGCTACATTTATGCAGTTTTCTCCCTTTCTGCTTTTATTTAGTCTAGGACCTAGCACACAGATAGAAATATTCCCACCTTGTCTGTGTCCTAAGTGTTAATTCAATCAAGTTGACACTGGTCCTAGATGAGTTAGTGCAGAGGCATTATTATCACTTGAATCTGAAGCATCACTCATAGCCACAAAGATTGAAAGCTCAGCCTTCAGCTTGTAGCACTATTTATATGACCGTGGAGCCTGTAGGTAGTAGGGCCCAGGGGGCAGCAGTAGCTAAGTAGAGCAAGATCTTAAGGGTTATAGCCACTTCCAACTTTGGCCTGATTCCTGTGATTCCTGGTCTGCTAAGCCTGGAGACACCTCTGCTACATGCTCTGACCACCATGGAGTGAGCCTGTCTGCCTTCCCCACTTTAATTGGCTGAAACTTCAGAATCCATGGGTGAGCTGTCTGCCTTCACCACTCTGATTGGCTAAAACTTCAGAATCCATGGGTCAGACAAATTCTTCCTTTCTCAAGGGGCTCTGTCACAGGTTCCTGCCACTATGACAGGGTATGTAAATTATCACAGGGAAAATGTGTCTCAAAGACTAATAGAGGAGGTGGTGGCGTGCATACAGTCGTGATTTGTTAGTTTCTGTCTGAATAGCAGGCTCCCCTATACTGTCACTAAGGATTCACTAGTCTGGGAGGGGTAGTTACTGCCCTTCAGAGAGACCACTGATTGAAGAATATTATATACATATATGAAATATATGTGAATATAGAAAATAAGGATATAGCTAATACAGTTGGCCTTGTGGTGAGAAGATACCAAGATACCAAACAGGGAATGATAAGAGCTAAGAAAATGAAATTAAAATAAGAAGGTTACCTAGGTGATGGTTGTAGTAACCACCCAGAAGCAGAGAATGGCTTGGACTAGTTGAGGGCTGAGGAATCGGAGAGAGGTGAGCAGAGTGAAGGTTAAAGAAACTCTTTCTGAAGGTTCAATTACATATAGAGTTGTAGTGAGCATCCAGTAACTGCATGTTTGGGCTTTATTTGTGTGGGAAAGAATGTGCAGAACAGATAAGCTTAGCAGAGAAACAACAAAGTACTGGTGCTGAAGGTCTTAGAGTTGGGATGCATGGAAGATGCTGATGTAGTGATAAGAACTGGGCAGGAAGATGTGAGAGAATGGATCTAGTTATAGAACCTGGAAGTCTACTATGCATAGAAACAATACTGAATATGTAAAACAATATCAATTATCTGGAGAAGTATGCCATTTCACTGATTTGAGGCAGTTAAGGTTTTGACCACCCTTCCCTATCCCATTTCAGTCATTAAAATTATCACTTGGGTTTCCCAACATTTGTTGAATGTGTCAGTCTTAAAATGAAAAGAAGATTAAACAAATATAACCATTTCATTTATACCATGTGGAGATGACAAATATAACCATTGCATTTATACCATGTGGAGTTTGTTATGTCGCGCCATAAACATGCTTTGCTAAAAGTTTATGTATAAACAAGTTCCTATGTCTTGCGTTTATATCATGTAGACACCACATTAACTCCTGCCTGAAGAAACTGGGCTAGTTTGTGGCTTCTCTTTAGTTTTTATTCACACGGTCATTGTAAAGCTAGCATTTAAGGACTTTCTTGTACAGGTATCAAATTTCAGTCATTTTCTCTTTGTCATAATTTCATAATTGCTGTCAAAATTATGTGACTACACTATTTGTCACCTTGACTTTCCCCTGGTGGTCCTAATCTCAGAATTTCAAACATCTTTTCTAGGAATTGTCTCGAACTGTGTCTTATAGTTGGTCATGAAATGCTCCAAAAGACCTTGGAGATGTTCCATCATTTTGGATAGGAAAGTTGTCAGATGGTGAAAAAAAGTGTCACAAAGTGGTGAGGACATAGAGCATATGAAATGTTTGGGCATCTATCATAAATAAGTCAGAGACACGGTGAAGTGGGAATAAAGGAGGCGTACCGTGAAACTGTAGTAAATGAATTTTTAAGCAAAAGTTGTCAAGACTGCTCAAACATGACAGGTTTAATGATTGACTAGATTTGATTTTACTTTTCCTATTTCTTTGAAGGAAAGTCAAGCATTTGAGAGACGCTTGGGTGGCCTCATAATGTGCAAGTCACTGCCATTTTGTGTGCCAGCTGTCAACAGTTTGTAATATTTTACTCTTATCTAATGTGGGGTAAATCTTTGCCCTCGCTGACGGGACTTAAGACATTGGCAGATGGAATCCGAAGGACTATACAGCTTTTTGGATCAGTATGGTAGTTTCTATATTATAAAATATAATGGAAATCAAGCAGCACTTTACCTAGAAGAAGGCCTCACTGCTTTAGATATATCTAGTTCTGTTAACTGTAATTACTTTAATAAGTCACTTGTCCCTATAATCTCACTGTAATCAGCATCGATTGACAGCTAGATGCCTAATTTTAAACACATAGCATAATGAAAAATATTGTTAACTGAGACATTTGATAGATGAACGCTTCAAAATTGATTGTTTAGGTTGGAAATCTAAATAGGATCCCTCCAGCATTGGAGATGCTTTCTAAGTGCTAGTGACCTTTCCACCAAATGGAGGTTTGCATCTCTACTGCTAAAGGGCATGTTTCTTTCTGCCCGTGGGTTAGCTGTTGCCTTAGACAGGGAAAGATATTGCACTAGATTCTGTTCATAAAGGGTTAACAAAAGCCAAATGTCATTTTTCTTCTTGGGTATAACAGCATGAATAAAGACAGATCACTCACTTTTATATGGCATGATGCAACAAATAAGGTTTCATTTCTCATCAGAAAGTTTACAGCTGCTCGTGCTACTTGAGAGAAACTGCCAAAGACTTGTTTTCATGCTTGTATTTATAAAAATTTTCATCCCGTTCCCCTCTTGTCCTCACTTTCTTCCTCTTCCATGTGGTTAAGAAAGAAAAATTAGAACCCACCCAGCCTTCCTTAATGCATGACTTTATCCTCCTTAGGGTTTTAGGTATGGTTGAGCGGGTCCCTATTGTATCAGGAACAGACATGTATTCTGCTCCAGCAAATGCTGCCAGAGCTCGTAAACATTCAGCAAATATTGAATGACTTATAATCCCTTTAAGAAAGTAGCCATTTCTAAAGAATAGTCTCTTGATCTTAAAAAAATATAATTTATAGCACAATACTCAAGAAACACTAATCCTTGAGAAGATTTGAATCTCAGACATTGTCTTTAGTGACCCCAACCTGACTAGGAGCAAAGAACTGCCCATGTCTAGGTGGGCTTTCCGGTACTCCCACAGAACAGACACTTTCGTGAACGTGAGTACAGTCAGACAGAACTGTCTGTCATTCAAGCTTGACAGTGACACAGTGTGGAGGCCGGACTGTCTCCTGCTGCAGCACTGGCTGGGAGACAGAGCGAACTGGGCTCTCTGTCCTAAGGCGCAGGGTTGAAGTGGGGAAAAGCCTTTTACCAACTCCTCCCTAGAAAATGAGATTCTCCACAAACAATACCCGTGCCTCAGTTTATTCCCAGGAGGTATTAACTCCCTGCCTGGAAGCCGTGCAATCGTTGAGTTCCAAGCTGAAAAGACCAAGAAAAGTGAAAGAAAAAGAAATTTATCTGAGAATTGTATAAACTAATTGAAGACGGTAATTCCCTCAATGCCTGTAAATGCTGAGCAGAAATTTATGGAGAGCTTAGGAACTGAATTTTTCTTTATTTTAAGTTGCATTTTTAAAGGTATGGGTTATATTTTTAAAGAGATGACAGGGGCCAGTGACATGTTAGTTTCTGCAAAGAAAAGAATGCTCTTATATTAGGGGAGAGGGGATATTGATGCTAAATAGTAAACTTATGTAGAATTCAGCTCTTCCTGGGTTTTCCTTCCACTCGATCCTATTGCGTCCTTTCTCTCTTTTATAAATATAAATGGATTTTATCTTAGAAAACTCTTAAATAAATGGATGACTTGTTATAGATCATCCTAATTGCATGAATCTCTTCTTTTACGCAAAGAGAACGTGAATCAAAAGTGAGTTAAAGAGGAATGGAAATATGCTCCCATTTTGTAGTTTGTGTCCTAAAGGGGATTTTTTTTTGTGAGAATTGCTGAGAATAATGAAAGTGAAATCTCACAGTCTTTGTCTTCCTTCTGAAAACACACCCCAATACAAATGTAGTCTGGGGAACTCTAGTGAGTGTCGTCCTCACCGAGGTTGCCCTGAACCATATATGGCTTGAAACAGACCTTAGAGTGACATCTGCTTTTGTGCACACTGAATACAAGGTTTTCATTTCGAGAGACATGATAACAATGGACTGTGACTGTGTCGCATGACAGCAGGTGAACAGAGCCCAGGAGTCCAATACATGTATGCGGCTTTGTGAAAGGACCTCTGGATAACTGCTGCACGGCAGAGCTTACAGGGATCCGGGATCTGGGATGGGGCTGACCTCTGCCAGTAAGTCATCTTATTCTAAACAGAAGGGCGTGGAAAGCCAGGGGCCTGAGCCAAGAGCGTGGAGTCTGCAGGCCTCCGACTCCTTTACCTACATCGATGGGCTGTTCAGGGAGCCGGAGCATTCACACCCCAGTAAAGTATTTTTAAGGCTACCTGAATGTCGACTAGGGACCATAAACCTCTCAGTGTTCTGTAATCCTCGGACCAGGCATCGTTTTCCTGACATTGCTGAATGGAATTTATTGGCTGTTGAACCTCACACACCGACATGCACAAAACTTACTTCCAAATACAACCGGAATTTGTTTCAGGTGTTTGGAATTCGAGGTAAGTTGTAGTTAGCGTTTGACAGAAGCGTTGTCTGTACTGCTGTGATGTGGCACAGCTACTCCTGCGTTTTTTTAGCTGGTGGCATTTCTATTTCAGGGGTGGATTACTTTTTTTCTAATTAAAATGGATATGTTTAGAATCGAGACGATGGAATAAATATGTCTAGAAATAGGGCAAGGAAGTCAATCAGATAAAATTTTTAATCTTCTCAGTAAAATGTTTAATCTGTTCATGCTTACAGTGGAAAATGTAATTTGTTTTTGTTTACAAAACCTCACCCTTTCTAATTGTATTAATGGTGGGCAAATACAGGTAAAGGTGATAATTGATAATATTACACCATCACATAACAGACAACTTTAAGATTCTCTTAACAGTTACAGGCTACAAGCTTTTAAAATCTCTTCCCTGTCACTTAAACTGAGGACATTTTTTTTCCTTAGGTCATTTGTTTGGGACTCTCCAAAGAAGTTTTGACTTTCATGAGATCTGAGATGCATTCATCTTGATAACTAGCTCTTTCTAGGCTTAGAATAACGTGCTTCCCTCTACTTATGATATCTTATTGTGCATATTTTTCTGGAGCTGCATTGTAAGAACAAGTTTAATTTCTAGCGTCTTAAAAGATTTCATTGACTTTCATGTGGGTTTCGATATGGACTTCAGCATGTACTTTGATTTAAAACTTCGATGCAGAAGCACTTGAACTGCTTTGCCTAAGTCACTTGAGCACGGCCTGAAGTTTGTGTCCCACTGGGTAAAAAGAGCACAGGCTGCTGAAAAAGCGGGTGAATCATCACGAGAGTAGTAAAGAGTTGTTTGACGACACTTCAAGGGAGGTGTGCTATTGGTATTCCTTTAGTGTCTCTGTGCACACACATACACACACACTAGAAATAGGAAACACAGCTCGAGGGAAGAAAATGTCCCCGGTTCTGAGTATCCGTGAAAACTGATTTACTGCCAAACTTAGCGTGTTTAGGGACCTTAAAGGCAAAAGGGAGAATAAATTAGCCCAGCTAGTGAGTTTCCCACGTGGTCTGCAGTGGAGTTCACTGAGCGGTTCACACGCAACCCTGCTGTCTCCTGCTTCTCTCTGAGCTGCAGTCATTATTTTCCAAAATACTGTGCGTTATTTTGATTTTTCCCTTTTAATCAACACTTTGCCAAACTACTAAACTATGCTCCTCAAAATGAGTCCAAAAAAGCAAATACCAATAACTATATACTCCTTTGTGTTCTATCTCTTCCGATTTTAAGTTCTCTCGAGGAGCGTGAGTGAAAACAAGACCGGCTGATCTTTTATCTCTGCTTTCATTTTTCTCTCCCCTCCTCCACATTCGTTTTAAGTGTTTTTGGAATGGTTTAGAATTGAACGGCATAACAGTCAGAGCAAAGCGCCATCCCACAGAAAGGAAAAGTCCCTCTGTGGGTCCAAAAGTAGCCACAGCATTCACCTTGGGGAAATGGTCCAAGGCAATTTTAAAGGTAATGCAGCTGTTGAAGAAGTACAAAAGCCAGATGACTTCAGGCATGTGCAGGGAGGAAAGCTGATAAATTGTGCTTAGACCCAGATCTCGGAAAGCCATTTTGATTGAGGCCAAAATGCGAACAAGTGGAAGTGTTTCTTAGTTGTTTATTAGGTGTACCTAAAGTGAGAATTTCCCAATAGATAGACCTAATCTATAGGTCCTATACTCATCAATCATTCTGCAGTGTGCATCTATTGTACAGTGAGGAGGCAGTGTGTACCCCAGTATTTAGGACCAAAAAATATTTAGGGTGAGGAAAATTGTGACATTAACTGACTGAATACCACGCCGTTGAATCAACCAGCTTCCACTTTTAAAGGTTTATGTAGTACGCTACATACTTGTTACTTGCGGTGATATGGTTAATGATATTCTCTCTTCTTGTTCACTAGTTTTATGTGTGAAATAACGTGTTTCATGGGACTGTTTCTTTTTACGCTCTTTGCTGGCAGGTAATTCAAGTTGTTACTTTAGTTTGATAGAAAAGTTATTAAACAGAAAACACGTCATCCGTGGTTTTCAGAGTGTAAATTATACTGTCGTCTGTGTTTTATTAACTCTGTCAATGAAGAATTTCATTTTTAGATTAGGACCTAGGGAGAAAAATGATTTATAAGCTTTTTATAACAATTGCCGTTCAAGGAACATTTGATGAAAAATTGCCTTTGAATAGATTCCATAAATTTAAAGGGTTGCATAATATTGCAGAAAATAGGTTAAAATGTACCACGCTGTAAGGACATGCTTTTTGTGTAGTGTAAATTAAATGTAAGGAATATAATACTAACAGTTTAGAATTATTTCTATTTTAAAATAGCCATTTTAATAGATCAAAAACAAAATTTAAAAATGTAGGAGTCTTTATGCATTTATATAGTTTTAAATCAATATTATACAATTAATACTTGCTTTGTACATAAGTAACTTTATAGATATACAATTTAATATTGCCTTTAAGTTTTTCTTTGCACTGTGTCAACTTGTTTTAAATGTTAAACTATTTCCTAGTTGCTTTTGGAGTAATAATGCTTCTATTTGGTGCATTAAGAGGGCTTTTAAAGATATAATTTGAAAATGTAATTTTTCAAGTCCATACAAGTGGGGAGTAGAGAAACAGAGACAGACAGAGAGAGAGACAGACAGACAGAGAGAGAGAGAGAGAGAGAGAGAGAGAGAGAGAGAGAGAGAGAGAGAGAGAGAGATTTGAAAATGTAGTTTTTCAAGTTTATACAAGTGGGGAGAGGGAGAGAGAGAGATTTTAGAAACATAGCATATGAATTCAGTGATGTTGTAATTCCCCTGTAGGAACCAGCTGTCCAGTGAGTTGTCCACATTGGGAAGGGCAGTTATGAGTTACACATATAGGTAAATGATGTTAAATGCACTAAGACATTTTACACAGTGATTGATATTTAAACTTGAAATGTGATTGACATCTAATCTGTACCTGTGACCACATTCTTTTGGCGCTTCCTGACTAAGCTGAGATGACTTTGTGAAGCGGGAGAAGGCTTGGTAGTCTGGGTCCTGTTGTGCTTGGCAGGTCAAGATAAATGGGAGAGTTTTTCTTAATCTTGTGGCCATAACATTCCAATATCTTGAACAGAGCAGGGCGTTGTGGGGTAGAAGATGTTGCCAAAATATTACTGAATTTTCTCTACTTAGGGGTTGGGGATAAATTCTTGACATTACTTTAAAACATTAGTCCTAAGACGTCATGTTTTCACTTCTGCAGAGGGAAGCCTACCCATGAAGATACTGATATGCAAAAATGGTGGAATTATTCTTCCCTGGTTTCTTGTGACATGCTCGATCCAATAAGCAATTAGTTTCAGCAGATTCAATCAAATTTATAATGTGTTTATTACGCAGCACTTCACAATTTAGACAGGATATCACACTTTTTTGTTGTAGTGTGTTGTAACTTTCTTATGACACAAGGGACTTTAAAAATAATGGTTAAATATTAGCATACCTTTAAAAAAGAAGACAAGGAACATGAAGAGACAAAGCTTTGATATTTACTAATTATATGATTTTTTTTCTATTTTTTCTTTTTTATTGATTTTATTGAGCTATACATTTTTCTCTGGTCCCCTCCTTTTCTCTCCCCTCCTCTTCAACCCTCTCCCATGGTTCCCTAAGCTCCCAGTTTACTCAGGACATCTTGTCTTTTTCTACTTCCCATGTAAATTAAACCAATGTATACCTCTCTAAGGGTCCTCATTGTTATCTAGGTTCTCTGGGATCATGATTTTTAGGCTTGTTTTCTTTGATTTATGCTTAAAAACTACTTATGATAATTGTTTTTCTGGTTTGGGGTTACCTCACTCAATATAATGTTTTCTAGATCCATCATTTGCCCACAAATTTCATAGCCAGAACCTGGAAACAACCTAAATGCCCCTCCATTAAAGAATAGATAAGGAAAATGTGGTACATTTACACAATGGAGTACTACACAGCAGAAAAAACAATGACATATTGTACATATTTTAAAGGAAAAAATGAATCTATCTAAAAACACTTACCTGAAATATTCATGTATACTGCTAAAAATGGATGATTGAGTCTTGTTTCCAAACTTGGAGGGAGGGGGGGCTTTCCCCTGATCTGTAATATAATATGTTAAGATGTCTCTTGGTTCCTCTTGTGGCACTTTAAGGACTGAGTTACTTTTGCCATAATGGGTGATAATGAAACAGCAGACCATTGTGAGGGGTTGAAATATTTCTAAATAATGGTTAGCGCAAGTGGTGTTTCTGGCAAATGACAAGAAACTGTGGTAAGCCAAGGGGAAAATAGATAGAGGAGAGTTTTTAAGGTTTACAGGGTTTGACACCTGTTCCATGCTTACATTCAGTACATCTGTAATTAGGCTTTATTTTCCTGTGCTGCTTTACTAAGTTGTTTTGCAACCATATGAAGCCTTGCAATAAACTCTATACATTGCTGTGCTGGTTGTAGTTGATCGAGAGTTATAGACTACAGGGTTTTTTTTTTTTCCACTTAAACATAATTTCTCCCTAATGTGTGATTTTGTCAAATCCCCCTCCCAAAGTCAAGGCCCCTGCATTGAGACTAGAAACAAATACTGAAGAGGAAAAACAATTTCCATTTTCCCAGTTTTCTTCTACCAACTTTTTGGGTTTTGATTGTGTCTTTTTTCTTTTCTTTGTGTGTGTGTGTTTGTGTGGCATGTGTGTGCATGTATATGTGTTTGGTATGTGTGTGTGGTATGTGTGTGCATGTATGTGTGTTTGGTATGTGTGTGTGGTGTACTTCTATGTGTTTATTGTCTTTTCTTCTTTTCATGTGTGTAGTACACCTGCACGTGTGCATGTGAGTTCATGTGAAGGTGGGTACGCATGTATGTGGGCACACATGCATGTGCAGTATTGTAGTATGCACACACACATGTGCATCTAACACTACTGTTTTTAATCGCAATGCTTCTTTTGTTGAATGTTGCACTTAGAATATTCATTTGTATCTTTGACATAGCACTTAATGGGAATTGTGTCAGTTTTTCTTGGACTGAATTGTTATGTAAATGAATGGCATTTGCAAACTGGCCTTCAGTGGTACAGGATGGAATCTGGGTAGGAACTGGTGTCTAATGTTGAATGGAGTAGAGCAGGGAGGAAAGAAGGCTTCCGAGCTCTATGAAACAGATTTCAGAGGTGTATACTTTTTAGGACTCTGAGATTTGTATATATAAGGGAAAAGATGTTTTAAAATCACTTTATAATATGTCATAATTAGACTTTCAGAGTCTATTTCTAATTGCGATTACTGATTGACAAAGTGGCATTCTATTTTCCATAGAAAGCCTTTCAAATGACTACGAATGTTTTAAAACAAACTTTTCAATGCTCTTTCTGGCAGCCTTTGTATTCTGTGTTTTGAGTCACTCAAGACCAAAGAAATGAATGATGACATTTAAAATATCTTTTAAAACATCAAGCAGATTTTGTGAAGGAGTGCTGAGATGCTTCAGTTTGGTCAATCGAGACCATACTTATCTAATAATGCAGACACAGATCTGGTAGTTCACCAGTTGTATGATGAGCTTCCCATGATACATTGTATTGTCTGCTTTGATATACAAATGTTCATAGGCTATCATATTACAATTTATATGCATGTTTAAGTTCCAGGTTGATACTAACTTGTAAGTATTATATTTAGGAATGTACATAGATTTAAGTAAATTCTGGAATGTTGTTTGGCATACACCTATATTGTAAAGTATATATTTGGATTTAAAATGTTATAATCACATTTATATTTTTTATGTTATATGTACATGGTGAGGCAGAATAAAAAAGGACATATTTTAATTCATATTTACTGAATTCTGTGAATTAGAAATCAAGGAAGCCCTTCCAACTCCTAGCAGTTGGTTATCAGTTTTCTAAAGAAAATTGATTAAAAGTAAGGTCTTTGATTTAGACTCTTAAATGAGAACACAATTAAATACTTAGGGTAAGATGGAATAATTACTAGAAAGTGCTTTTAAGTATCACTGTCTTTCTTAAAATTTAAATATGATCAACTTTGTATCAGGAAATATGAGTCACATAATCATTGTTGTTTCAAGATGTATAATTTTCACTACTTCAGAACAGAATGAATTAGAATCAAGTGATATTCTGCTGCGTTAGGCTATTCCTCAGTCATTATATTCTACACAGTCACAAAATGCACATTATGAAATATGCATATATACATGAAAGTTTTGCTTCGCAGTATGTTTTATGTATCATTTGTTCAGTCAGATCCACACTTAGAATATTTATGTTTGAAACAGAAGCAAATCTAACAAGTTTAAATTATTGTTGCCAATAGTTTCTATTTTATTTTCTTTGTTTATACAGAGTTTTGTGTACAACAATGTACATTTCACAGGTTTAGAACAAAGTCTCTTCCCACCTATCTACATGTGCAAGTGTGTGTTCTTAAATAACAATATGCACAAATACTCTCCACACATATCAATAAATAAATACTATCTCACAGCCACCCATAAAGACACAGTAGTAACTTGTCCATTGTATTGAAAAACTTTCACTTTTGATGTCTTTTGTCTCAGATTTACAGTTTAAGAATTAATCTAATTTTTCTCTATAGAGAAAGTTATGAGATGTAATAAGTTTACTTGAAAATGCTGAAAATTTGAAAAATGGTCTTTCTAAAATACCACTTTCTTTTTTTCTTAGATTATGCTTTATCATTAAATTTTCAGGAACTTAAAATGAAAATATAGGGTAGGAAATAGCTGTTAAAATTGATTCCAGCTTTTTGAAAAGACTATTAGTGGGATTAAAATAAAGTTTGTTCTTATTTAGGCACTTTCTTATGGATTACTTCTCTTTTTTCTCAAGAGATTGTGAGCTTTTCAAAACACCTAGGTAGGTTGATCTTTAGAATTCAAAATGCTTGTCATAATAGAAAATATTCTATAAATTACATTTTCTAGATATTAAAAATACTCACTATTTGCAATACCCAATCTCATATTCTCTACAATGTATCTTATACTATTCAGAGAATAAGTTTCTTTTCACATCACCTCTTGATTATAATTAGTGCTTATAGGGTGCTTATAGGGTGGATGCTAGAGACACCTGGATAATTTGTAGGCAGAAGTTAACTGTCCTGGAACTACTTCATCGCAAATACCCAGCAGTCACTTTTCAAATTACCACACAGAGACTTAGTATTACAAGTATACAAATGCTTGGCCAAGAGCTCAGGCTTGTTATTAACTAGCACTTAATTTTTTTTTTTTTGTTTTTTCGAGACAGGGTTTCTTTGTAGCTTTGGAGCCTGTCCTGGAACTCCCTTTGTAGACCTGGCTGGCCTCGAACTCACAGAGATCGGCCTACCTCTGCCTCCCGAGTGCTGGGATTACAGGCGTGCGCCGTAAAAAATGTTTTTTCCTTTTTAAAATTGATTTTATTGAGCTATATATTTTTCTCTGCTCTTACATTTTAACTTAATCCATATTTGCTATTTACACTCTGCCACATGGTGGTACTTTTTCTCAGTACGGTGTGCCTGTCTTGCTCTCTTGGCATTTGCCCTCATTTTCTGACTCCACCCTTCTCCTTCCCATCATCCTTAGTTTGGTTGCCCCACCTATACTTTCTGCCTGGCTACTGGCCAATCAACATTTTATTAAACCAATTCAAGTGACAAATCTTCACAGTGTACAAGAGGATTATTCCACAGCAATAATGATTGAGATTCCTTCACTTTTACTTATCTTGAATTTGAATGTTGTAAGTTATTTACTTAAAAAAACAAATCACTTATTTCAGCAGACTTACTTAAAAGATGTGTTTAGAAATTGGTGATGATAGGAAGTCACAAGTATGTTCTTCTTTGGAAAGTGTTCATGGAACTTTAATCGTAATGCAGGAAGTTTGTGAATCAAGGGTGCGAAGTTTTAGTTAGGTAAGATAAATAAGTTCTTAAAACAGTTGTACAGTGTAGTGTCTACAGCTAACAATAGACTACTATACTTCCTAAGAGAGATATTGTGTTATGTTCTTATCCTAAACACACAAAGAAATAGGATGAGAAGAGATTTGGGGAGGTGATTGATATCTTCATAGTAAATTATGATGATGATACCATAAGTATATTCTCATCACAGACTCATCAAATTGTGTACATTAAATATGTACATTCTTTTACTTTAACAATACCTCTTAAAGGAAAAAGGAAGGAAGGAATTAAAGAAAGATGAAAAGAGCCGGGCGGTGGTGGTGCACGCCTTTAATCCCAGCACTCGGGAGGCAGAGGCATGCGGATCTCTGTGAGTTCGAGACCAGCCTGATCTACAAGAGCTAGTGCCAGGACAGGAACCAAAAGCTACGCAGAAACCGTGTCTCGAAAATCCAAAAAAAAAAAAAAAAAGATGAAAAGAAGAACAGAAGGACAATTTTTTTTAAAATCAACTTGCAAATACAACATAAAAGAGGAAAAACTTGATGTATAACTTTATTTCTAATTCCTGATGAGTTAATGCTAGTGCTGGGATTTGGGCATGGTGTTTAAGTGATTTGCAACTCAGCTCTTCATTTTCTTCTTCACTTTATCCTTCCTCTTCTAACCTATCTTCTATCATCTATCTGTCTGTATGTCTATCTCCTATTCTATCTATCACCTAACTATCTAGAGTCATTTGTTGATCTATCTATCTACCTCTTTTTCTTTTCCTTTTATTGATTATCTAGTTGATTGGTTTGTAGAACAAGACTTTCACTATACCTGTAACCCATGCTAGCTTTGAACTCTCGGATATCATATGAAAACCAGGGTTTACACTTAAATTATGACCATGAACTTCAATCTTATTTCTAGCCCTGCTTGTTTCCACGTTGTTTAAAACAATTTAAAGTAACTTGGAATTATACTGGAGATAGGAGTGGTGCATTCTGTAAGAATATGCTTACTTCCATAACCAATGTGACTCCGTGGGTGCTATTTAAGTAGAAGAGCTAGTCCAAAGCAGGTGAATTGTGCAATTGGTATCTACTTCCATTATCAGGGGACATAGTAAGCTTAGCAACTGTCTAAGTTTTTTTTAAGTTCCATTTAACTGTTTTCTGTTAATTAAGAAGTAAGACAGAGGCTGGATATAGCTTAGTACTAAAACACTTGCCTGCATGCCCCAGGTTACAGGTCCTGATGCTGAAACTGATATATAAACAAATAAAAATTAGAAGTCATCATAAAACAGGAAAGGTTTTGGACTTTTGTATAGCTATAGTTTCTCAAGAACAGATATAGTTTTCAGATCATATTAGTACTTCAGTCAATTACAATATTCAACAGTTTTGCTCAGAAATGTCTATACAAACATCCTTTCATTTCTCCCTTAGCTCTTATTTCAGCTTGGGTCTTCCCTATCCTCACTGCTAAAGTGCTGACTCACATATGAACAAGCACATCCTCAATACTGGGGATATAATGTTGACAAGGTCAATGGCATCTGTGGACTCAAGGAGCCTAGACCATCTATCATTTTAGAAGACTCCTTTCTACCCATCAACATTCTTTTTATCCCCTTTCCACATATCTTCTAGGTCATCTCCACTGCACATGTATCTTGAACTTTTCAATAGGCTGTCCTGCCCAAAGGTAAATTTCTAAGTTCTTTCCATGGTGTAGGGTTTGTCTAGCAAACCCCATGTTACCCACCCTTAGGTAGACAGAGTCTTTACAGTTTACAGGCTCTAATGCTCAGTTCAGTGATCAGTTCATTACTTCTTTTTTATCCCCTTTTGGCTCAGTTAGTTTGTTCCTTACATACCTACAATGCTTTTGCTCAATTCTTATTCAGTGCTTACACATCCTAAAGATGATTCTTTCCTCATCTGGCCATGAGAAAACTGGATACAGTATTAATAACTGTAGTAAAAGGCTACTTGTTTGTTCCTGGCTGCTCAGACTTGAAATAACCACTCAGAAACTATATTAATTAAATCACTGCTTGGCATATTAGCTCTAGCTTCTTATTAGCTAGCTCTTACATCTTAATTTAATCCCTTTCTATTAATTTGTGTATTGCCACATGGCTGTGGCTTACCAGCAAGGTTCTGTCCAGTATCTGTCTCTGACAGGGCTACATGGCTTCCCACTGACTCTGCCTTCTTTCTCCCTGCATTCAGTTTAGTTCCTCCGCACCCCTCACCTAGCTCTGTTCTGCCATGTGCAGGCCCAAGACAGGTCCTTTATTCATTAACCAATAAAAGCAACACATATACAGAAGGACTTCCCAAACCAAATAACCACTGAGGTGGAAATACAACTCTAACAATAGCTAAAAAATAACAATTTTTTTTTCTTATGGGTGTAAATGGTAAGCCTGAAAAAAGTCTGTGCACATGTTACAGGAAGCTTGTTAGCAGTCTCTTGATTTGGGGTGGGGTGTCTCTACTGTTATATTCTGATTTGAGTGTGAGGGTCTCTTCTATTGTATTCTGGCTTGATTGTGCAGGTATATCTCTACTGTTGTGTTCTGGTTTTATTGTGTGGGTGTGTCTCTACTGTTGTGTTCTGGTTTGATTGTGTGGGTGTGTCTCTACTGTTGTGTACTGGTTTGATTGGGAGAGTGTCTCTATTGTTGTTCTGGTTGATTGGGAGGGTGTGTCTCTATTGTTGTGTTCTGGTTGATTGGGAGGGTGTGTCTCTATTGTTGTGTTCTGGTTTGATTGTGAGGGTGTGTTTCTACTCTTGTGTTCTGGTTGATTGGGAGGGTGTGTCGCTACAGTTCTGTTCTGGCTCTACTTTGATCACTCTTCATGTCATCATGTTGAGGAAAGTGGCATTTACTTTGGAGTGATTTCTGTGGATTCATCTGGTAGCTCTCTACAAGCTCTGGTGATGAATCATAATGAAAAATATCAGTGGAATAGGAAATCTGTATCATAATATTCTTCCCTTTAGTTTTTAATTTTCTCAGACAATGAGGCTATCAAAGACTTCATACGGGAACTAAATTAAATAATTGTGTTTTAGAAAAATAATTACATTCTGTTTTAGAAAAATAACTATATTAATCCAGTGTGTTCTTTGATAATCTCATAGACGTGTATTGCAGTGATTACTCTAATTCCTACTCTTTCTTATCTTTCCACTTTCACCCACCTTCTTCAGAAAAGGAGGAAGGCAGAAAAATGTTAGCTTATAGGCATTACACAGCTGGAGCTATGTCTCCTGGGCCTGCATAACACTAGCTCTCTCAACAGTTACAGAGGAGAACAGGGCTCAGAGAACCCTAACTCTGCTGCTGGTCTATTGCATACTGATATGTTCTTGGAAAGGGAGAGTCATTGTCTTCAATTACATACCCATTGTAAACCCAGGCTTCAGTGGACAGTGCCAAACCCAGTGTCACATGGACAGTCCAGGAAAAGCATTCCTTTTTCCTTTCTATGTGTATTTTCTCTTTCTTTTTTTTTTAAATTGACTCTTTGTGGAATTTACATTCTACAGTTCACGCATTCCAATCCCACTTATCTCCCTGTCCCCTCACATCTGCTCTCTGCTCTTGCAACCCCCCCCCGAAAAAACAAATCCAAATTTAAAAGAAAAACCAAAAATCAAACAAAACAAAGCAAAAAATTAAAAAAACAAAACAAAAAGAAGCTGGTGTGGCAGGTTGAGTCACACAGTTTACCCTTTAGTCCATTCGGCTTTACTTGCAAGTGTTCAACACCACAAGTCATCAGTCTGGCTCCAGATCTCTGGTTTCTGCTCCACCACCCATAATGTGCTCTCACTGGGGCTCCTCTTGGATATCCTGCTGTCCTGTGTCATGGAGATCCTACTGTTTTGGAACTGTAGGTTTGTCCCCTTCACATGCTCCAACAGTTCATAGATTTGGTGGGTGTTGGGGTAGGTCTACTCAAAGCTCTTGTTCTGGGCCTGGTGTTAGCTGGGTTGGTCAGCTCTAGCTTTTTTTCATTGTCACTGCCCAGATGAGCTCTCGAGCACTGTCTCAGGTAGCTGAGTAATTTCTCTTCTTAATTACCTTTGAAAATATTTCGTCACCCCTAGATCTTTCAGTGCTAAAGTCACATAAGAGAACAGGATGACAATTTCTTTGTTAGTCAGTGTTATTCTCGTGTAGAGAAAGTAAAACAGAGGGTAGTGCTGATCAATTAAACCAGTGGTTTCCGAGGTAACAAACACGCCTAGGCTAAGAAGTGAAGCAGAAGTCAGAGATGTTTGTGAGAAGTTGAGTGTTTTGTTTTTAAAGCATTCTTCTGAGTCAGCAGAGGAAGAAGGAATTATATTGTGAGCTTGAAATCAGTAGTGCAGCCTAAACATTCAAAATGTCCTTTTAAGGTGATCTATATATATGTATTTTTTTGCAATGTGCACAACTCAAATGTAAGTTTGTCTTATGTAGACATTCTTTTTTCCCCTCCAGGTTACATATTTGAAGTTAAAGCTCCCTTGATCCTATAAACTGCACAGACAGACCTCCACAATATGTATATCCATAATATATGACATGAAAATGTATATTCTACAGTCCTAATATGGACTGAAGGATTTTAGAAGGATCTCCTGCAATACAACATTCTTAAATGACCACAGTAATCAAACTGGGTATTGTAGCACACACCTGTAATCCCAATATTTAGCTGATAGAGACGGGGGGGGGGGGGAGATAAAAAGTTCAAGGTTATCCTCAGGTACAGAGCAAACTCTAAGGCACCATAGGTTCCATGAGACCGAGTCTCAAAAGCCATTCCCACATAAAGTGATGCACTTTAGATGGGTGTCTGAACTTGAAGTTAAATGTAAAAGACCATGGATTTGTGTTTTGCCTTACTTGAAAAGGTGAACTGTATATTTCTACTCAGAAGGGGATAGCAAACCGTCTAAACAAATGCTATTTTTATTCCTTCCTTATATTGTAGATTAAAACCCTCAAATTGATCTGGACTTTGTGCCTGGTACTAACTGCACACATGTGTGGAAAGTCGACGATCAATGCGCAAACTTAATTGACTTGCTGAGAATCCATAAAATACTCAGTAAGGATCAAGAAGATGGAAAATTAACACAGGAAGGACTTCACGAACACTATTTATTATTGTGTGCTAATGGGAGACAGAAGCCATGTCCGCTGGAGACACATTCTCAGTGGACTGAGAATAGTGTGACTTCCTAGTTCCTAACTGGGAAACTTGGTTCTTTGGTTTCTTTGTTCTCAGTTAGGCTGATCCCCAGCTATTTTAACCAAACATTTTGCATAGTAATGGAGCCCAGGGAAGTACCTTTGGCAGCTGGTCCCTTGACAGTAATGAAATGTGGTATCTAGTACTGCACACCATTGCTATAAAGTGGAGAGAATTTTACAGAGATGTTGGTGAACAGAACTGTAATCACTTGGTATTTAAAGAGCGTGTGACCCTGAGTGAGAAAGTTGCATTTTTTTTTATGTGAATGACCAGTGTTCTTTTTTTACAGGTAAAGAAAACGTGCCCAGAATCCGATGTTTCAGAACCTCAGAATTCCAGGTATGGGGATAAAGTCAATATTTCGTTAAGAAAAATTGCAGTTTTGACAAACCATAAAGTCATTGCACTCTAAACTCAATATGAAGGAGATTTGAAACACTGAGAATTTTTAAGGTTGTGTGTGTGTGTGTATGTGTGTGTAGGCAAGGGTGTTATTAATCACAAAATTCATTTTAGAAGAACTTGATTGAAGTCAGCGTCCAAGAATAATACAAGCTCCTCTGGAAATACTTAAAAAGTTTTTCCATAGATATTATTTTGAAAAACCTTAATTTTTCACTCTAATTCTCTCTTCCACTGTACCTATTTATATCTGGAATTGTACTAGGTACTGAATCATGGAATCTGCTATTTTTTAAACACTGTATTTTTCTTTCCAATGAAATGCTACTAGATTTTTCAGAGGAATAACAAATTTAAAATTTCAAAATTAACAGCATTCTATTTATTGTTTGGGATACCTGGTAGAAAAGATAAATTGAGATAGCCTTTTTAATAAAAATGAAAATAAAATTAAATAATAAAAATAAAAATGAATTAAATAAAGCCCTTCAGTAGGACTTTAACAGTATTCAGTTGTTTGTGGATGGGCCATTTGCCCAATAGATTTGTTCTGGGCCTGGGCATTGCCAGTGCTTTTCTTCTCAGAGTCTAGGCCTCAATTTTAAATGGATGAGTAAGAGGATTATGAATACCATGACAATAAAAAGCACATGTCCTTAACATGTTAATTGTATGACCTACTCTATCTCATTAAGACACTGCTTATTATAACATGGATACTGGTGTATTGTCTTTTTTCTGCATTGGATGAATGTGGTGATTATTCCCAGTACACCAAAACAATACAGATCTCATTAACCGGCTAAGGCCACCATGCTTTCCTTTTGAAAAGTCAGTGTACATCTTGGGTCATCCATTTGCCATTCAAGGAATTCTTGTATGGTATGTAATTCTTGTATTCCTGTAATTTGATTCTTCTATATATTAAGTGATTATGTACTCTTTTTCTTTTCCTTGAAATAATTAATTGGCTTATAACATGATACAGAATTATTACATCTGGTCATTTCTCTTTATAATTAGTTGTTAAAATAGGACTGAGTGATTTTCATTTCTTAAGGCCTCACAAGATTGATAGATCATTTGGGTTTTGTTTTGTTTTTGCCTATAAAGCATAATAATCTAGAAGGTGTAGGGAGGAGTCTACAGGCCCTGTTTATTTGGTGGTACTTAATAATTTTTCTGCTTCTATGACTAACATATCTATGATTTAGTTTGCAAGGATTGTATAAATGATTAGATAATTATTATTAACAACCTGTGGAAGGGAGCTAGTTGAAAAATAGCAATATAATTTTCCTTAACACGAACATTTAATGCCAAATATTTCACATCTAATTCTATTTAGCATGTTTTGACATACAACTATTATTAAGTGCATTTTAAGTCATCAGAAAACTACAGCAACAATTCACTCTTGGTACAAATGGTGTCACTGGGCTAAAAAAGAAACAGACAAATTCAAAGCTTAAAGATTTCAGTTTGAAAACTAAATCCTTCTTTACTGTATGGAAAATCCTTGCCTTTCTTTCCATAAAAAATTTATTTTAAGTTGAGTTTATAGCTAAGTGATAAAGACTTCAATAACAGGCTTAGAGTTCTAGGTTTGAAATTCCCCCCCCCCCAAAAAAAGAAAAAATTAAAAAGCACAAAAGATATAATTTTGCTTTTAAGATGAATAATGGTTATTTTTAAAGATTAAAAATTAAAGTTATTGTTATATCCTATTATTTAATGATATATGTTGGAAGGAGGCCACTTAGCCCTAAAATAATCACACAGAAACTGTATTAACAAACTCACTGCTTGGCCCATCAGCTCTAGTTTCTATAGATATATATTTCTATAATTGAAAAGCATGTGGGTTCTTTAGAATTACAATTCTTTGCCATGGATTAGCTATTCCTTAAAATAGCCCATAAAGTAGGTAAATGGGGAAATCAATTTCTAAGAACTCTAAAGCTTGAAGTAAGTGAAAACTACAAGTCTTACTGAAACCCATGATATAATGGCCTTCAGGACAACCCTCAGACAGTTTCAGCTCAGGAGAGCCAAGCTTCTTGTTCGTGGCTGTTCATTTCTCTTGACTGATCTCTGCCCTCCCATTGGCATCAGCTTTGCTTGAAGTCTTAGCTCTAGGAATGCCCAATCTGGCACTGAGTTAATGGGGGAGAGAGAGAGAGAGAGAGAGAGAGAGAGAGAGAGAGAGAGAGAGAGAGAGAGAGAGAGAGAGAGCAGAGTTTTTCATCTTAAATTTTAGAGTCGAGGATTTTGTAAGAGCATTCTGAAGAAATATAAAAAAAAATTGAACTTCATATGGAACAATGTATCAGTATAAAATGTACACCAGGGAACATGCTGCCCCACTTAGAGCCTAAAGCAAATGTCATTCGTGTGTTTAGCTAGCTTTACAGAGTGTTTATTTGGGGTTTGGAATGATTAGAATAGATGCAGATGGGAAGTGTTTTTACAGTGGGGAAGTAATTAAACTGGGTGTGGAGACTTGTCAGGGGCGTTCTTGGAGTGATACATGTTTATCAGCAAATTCTTTGTCTTGCTTGGCCTTAACTCCTCTTTGGGGAAGAGATGCTTTGGCTGCAGATGTAACTGGTAGATCGGGAAAAGTAGAATTTATAAATGTATGCGGTGCAAAGTGAAGCAAACTGGGAAGCAAGGTTACGCATGTGTACTAAGAGCCAGATATCAGGGACTGTGCTTGTCGACGCCTAAAACCATAAACTCGATGTCACGTAGAAAGGGGAGAATGTGCTTTATAGAAAAGTGGGCGTTTCTTGAATATCGGCTTCTGCCTGCATTGTTCACCACATTCACAGTACATTGGTTTTTGCCTTTATTTTTACATCCTCATGTTAACCTTGAAAAGGGTGCATGGAAAAGAAAACCTAAATTTTTTTTTCTCATGTTTTACCTCATTCTATGATTAAGATTCAGGATGGGTAGGCCATCTTAAAACAAACTGACATGTTATTTTTAAAGTTGTTTTCCCTCCAGTCACCATGGTTACAGTTGTGTTGTTCTGTGCCTCAAATGAGTCTCTGGATCAATGTCATTCTCTTGTTCAATATCATAGATAGTTCCTGGACAAATGACTACTACTTTTTTCTGTAAATCACTGTTTACAAATGAATAACAACAACAACAAAACCCTAAACAAAAATAGCAAAAAATATCAAAGTCTTCTACTTTCTCCCCCCCTTCATCCCTGGTGGAGGGAAGAAAATAATTTTATCTCATTATTTAATTGTGTTTGTTACATATGTCTTAGGGGGCCACGATGTTAAAGCAACCCCTGTCATATCTGATAGATTTTTTTTTTATCTTCTGTTCTGGCCCTCTTTGCCGTTTCTATTTTGAGACTCTGACTAACTAATTTTTTTGGGGGGGGGGGCAAGAAGAAGTCTGAGACATAGGAGGAAATATAATTAAAACCGAGCAATTTTGTGCAATGATTGTTCTGTGACTTAG
Organism: Microtus pennsylvanicus; assembly: GCF_037038515.1. Taxonomy (NCBI): domain Eukaryota; kingdom Metazoa; phylum Chordata; class Mammalia; order Rodentia; family Cricetidae; genus Microtus; species Microtus pennsylvanicus. The sequence continues at coordinate 189,914,323 of NC_134579.1, forward strand.
AGAATGGTGGAAATATAAATTTTGGTGAAACTGGCTGTCAAACGATCTGCAGGAAAAATGCCAGCTGCCTTTTCTGTAGCAGCTTGGTTTCACCCAGACCACAACACCGTGTCAAAACTCCACTAAAGGGGATCAAAGAAGCATTATTAATACTATGTTATGGAGGAGCTGAGATGAGAGAAGATTTATAATCAATAAAAGAAGGGGGTGGAGTCCTCTGGGTAATAATGAGAATTGAGAATTGATTCTGTCCCACTTTAAATGTTAAAGAAATATTTTGCTTTATAGAAACTCAATGCTTGCCTGAACTCAGCAAGTGCCTTGCTCTGTCTTCTTGCCCCAGCCTCTGTTAACTTTGTGACTGTCAGGAGAAAGGGGAAATGAACAGCCAACTTTAGAGATGTGCTGGAATTCATTTCAGTTTAATCGCTAGTGTTTAAGAAGCCTCACCATGTTTATTTATTCAAGGACCATACACTCTTAAAAGTATTTAATTCATCTTGTATAAACAGCTATTGTCAAGCCATGTTACAGTTAAGGCATTAAGTTCTATACATCTCCCCCCCCCCCTTTTTGCTAGTAAAACAACTTTTTAGTGCTTCCAGGAGCCTTAAATCTTTATCTGGATATAATCCTCTGTCTAAAAATTAAAAGTTATTCTGTTTTCACAGCAGGGAAACCTCAGAGACTTTTCATTTCCATGAAATCCTGCATGGGAGTTTACCGTGTCAGATCAGAAGTCCATCTTGAAGGGGCTTTGACGGGCCTTGCCCTTCCTCCATTTCCCTTGTTTTGTTAAACAAGTAAATTACATTCCTAAAACTAGCCACCAAGGTCTATTCCTCTATTTGTCCACTTCCTCCCTGAGGCTAACTATCAATGTCCAACTATCAGAGTATTGAAGTCCAGCAAGTAAAAGCCTTCTTTTGACCACCCTAACTAACATGCCCAATCAATATTAAACACCTCATCCTAACAGGGGGTTTCCCCCTTTCCCCTTTTTCCCATGGGCCTTGTCTTTCTGTCACCTCTCTATCCAGAGAGAGGCTGTCCTTTGTCCCTCTGAGTAAATAGCACTTCCCATCCTCTCCCTTCTTCCTCTTTCCTTAACCCTCTTCTGTCTCCTGTCTTTGTCTCTTATTCCTCACTCTTTGTCCTTCTGCAACTAATTCATTTCCCTTGTGCTGAGAACTTGGTCCTGGGGTGTCTTGTGCCCTTTCACATCCAACACAATAGTCCGTCTCCCATTGGTATCTAAATTCATTATTAATAGCCTGCATTTCCTCACATCCTGAAAAGTTCAGACTGTGTAACCTGTTTCTGTCAGCAACACGATGTGGCTCTGGAACCTAAGCAACCATAAACCATTCCCAGCACATTGCTACGTTATGAGACTATGCCGTTTTTGAGGATTCAGAAAAATTGCTAATTGGAACACAAAGTAGTACACTCCTCCTACTTATTTAAGCCTCTTCTCTCAAATTATAAACCAAGCTTCCCCTGGAAATGATCGATGACTGACGGATGGATAGAGAGACTAAGACTGTGGTTTAATTCTCTTGTGGTTTAGTTAACTCAAGTCATAATACAGCTTAATCCCTTTCTCCCTATCTGGGGAATGTTTTGTCTCATTTCAAAGTCTGACCTCATGTGGATTTCTCTCCATTCTCTTCATTATTTTGGCTGGCAATCGCTGGAGGGTTTCTAATTCATTTTGCCTTTTTCTGGGCTGTGTTGACAGATTCCTACAGGTGTGGATGCAGCTGGAGCCTAGACGAAGACGAATGTTGTGTTCTGCCTTGGGGGGGGAGGGTCACTGTACTCACAACAGTTAGGATACCTTGACCTTCGGTCATGGGAGCAAACTGAGTAGATTTCTTTAAAAGTGTCTGTTAAATCTCTGGCACCAGTCTTAATGAAAGATTTAAATAAGCTTCAAAATTCAGATTTCTATGTGTTTTATCAAGTATATATCATCGTCAGTCGTTTCTTACATGTCACTGGAAGCATTTGCTGATTTATTTTCGCTAGTCAGTAGAGTGTAGAGCCAACGGTGTATTTGTCGCCTTCCTTTAGATTAAATCCTCTACAGAGGGTCTGCCAGGATTAAATGGGAAAATGAGGATTACACCTTTTTTCTCATGGAGACCTGGATGGTTCATCTGTTTGCAATGAGGCTGATACCATATTCCAACCCATGGAAGGAGAGGGATGGTCTACAACTCAGGCCTTGCTCTCAAGATCACATATATATATATATATATATATATATATATATATATATATATATATATATATATATATATATTCCATCGTGTCCTGGCTCTCAGACACCTGTGTTGTATGCTTAAGTTGTGGTCTTCTTTTCGGTTTTCTTTTTATCTTCTCCTGTGCATTCCCTAACCAGAGACCTAGGCATAGCTCATCAGACCCAGCGTGCTCTGCTTAGCAGAGACTGAGGCGGAAAGACGCACTGGGTACAGCTGACCAGCCGCTCCTGCCCTGGTTATGGAACTGCAGAGGAGGGTGGATATTAAGGTAAATTAGACAGAGTGTGTAGAGGCTCGGGTTCCTGCTGTATTCATTGGTTAACACTCGCTGGTTAGTGCTGCAAATATGAAACAGTTTAAGGAGAAAGGGAGCATTAGAGTTATGATTATTCTGTCTTTTTTTTTTCTAAACAAAAATATAAATGCTTAGAGTCCTTGGAAAGAACTGGCTGGCTCAGTCTGAAAGTGGGAGACCAGGCGCGAGCCCTTCTCCTCATTATTCATCCATCTCTATGCTCTCATGGTTGCCTTACTGCCTATGTGTATCTGTATATGAGCCACACAACAGGAAGAGTGTGAGCAAGAGGCTGGCATGGCATTGCTTGTGGTTTTATGAAATTTTCCCATTTAGTTTCACAGACATTAGAACCTTTTGTTAATGTTATTTTCCAAGGAAATAGGATGCTATCAGGAAGACAGCATCACAAATCATAAACGTGGCTTTTAGAAGCCATAACCTGAAGCCTGTAGCACACCAAGTGTTTCATAGACTCTATGTCTTTTCCTCCCAGAATGCAAAGCCTATTTATTAAACACCCACGTCCACATCCTTCCCTTTTGGTCCTCCTGTTCATATGAAGGAAGCTGAAATGGCAGGTTCTTTCTTATAAAATACAACTCTATGGTTGATCATTCATTTTGCTAGGATGGAGATTTATTTCATAGACAGGCATTCATGAACTGAGCTATCCAGACTAGAGATTGCTCAAGACACATCTTGAAGTGACGTAGCAGTCAAAGATAAATGTAGAAACTACTGGTGCCATACGTCACGTCTCTTTTTGTAAACTTTTCCATCAAATGTCCTGAATCTATCCAAACTGACAGGATATTGTGCAATAGACCAGTCTCCTGCTTTCAAAAAACTATGAATGTAAATGACTCTCTTCATTTCCTGTAATTAATCTAGTTGCTAGATTGTCTGATTAACACTCTTTAGATTCTGGATTAAATCACTTCCCTTTCCGAAGGGATACTATCAAAATTAGCATCCAGGTTTGGATCATCATTATTGCTGTTGTTATTATTATTATTTTTTTTGTAACGAACCCTCAGAGACTCCTGGTGTTTGACATGAATACAAAGAGCTAAAATTTAAAGTTGTGTCAAGCCTTCTTAAAGCCATGGTAAGTCACCAGTGAGTTTCTGACCAGGTAATAACATGATTAAATTTGTGCTTTTGGTGACAGATCAGCTCAGAGACAGGGATGGCAGCTCCAAGATTTGCTTTAAAAGAGTGAGAGGAAATTAGCCAATTGTGCTTATCTGGGAAAGGCCCTGGGCACTTTTTCCTCATGTTTGAAGCATATTTTCTAAATTTTCTACACTGAATATTTTTTCTTTTGTCTTAAGGAAAAAATAATATATACAGCATGAAATGGCCAATTTGGCCTGAAATAGGCGTGATGGAAGAGGGAGAACTCTTGCCACTTCGTCTTGACAGCTTGCATTATTCTCCAGCAATGAGGAAATGCCTGACCGTCCCACATGTTATTAGTGATTAATTGCAGAAGCAACTTTGTTTCTGGTCACCCTCTCCTGAAGTAAATGGAGCACCTCAGAAATCTTATGCAACAGTATTTCTGGAGATTGTCAGTTGCTTTGCACTCATTTGGTCTAAATAATATACCCAGAAAGTACTATTTTCTAGTGCCTTGTTTATCTATTTTAATGCTGGGAATCAACTCTGACCTTCTACATGTTAATCCATCCACTGAGCTGTTTCCCCAGCCCTGTCTCTAGTGACTTTTATACAGAGAATCTGAGGAGCTAGTAAAGGACTCCATATTTTCTCACAGGGATAACTGAATTGGATGGGATGGCAAGTGTGTGTCTATGAGCACATACCGAGCCTAGTGTTGCTCTATTCAGAAATTATCAGTACTCGTACATTCTTTTTTCAAAGATTTATTTTAATTTTTTATTTATATGTAAGCCTGCCTGTCCTATATGTTTGAACTCACGTGTGTGTGTTCATGCATACTGTGTGTGTTGACACCTGTAGAGGCCAAAAGAGAGCATCAGATCACAGGGAACTTAACAGGAAGTTGTGAGTGGCTGTACCTGAGTGTTGGGAGTTGAACTCAGATCCTCTGGAAGAGTAATGGATGCTTTTAATCTCTGAGCCATCCCTCCAGCCCAAGATTCCTACATTCCTGTGGTAATTCTGAACCCAGGGCATCTTTAGCACAGAAGTTCTAGATTCAAACATAGAACATGAGGACGTTGGTTTCATACTTCATGTTAGGTCAGACAGGTGGAAAGGTACAGCGGATGTGATGGGTTTTCTTTCAGCTATAGGAATGTTTATTCATGCCCTAATGCTACTGCATATGTGTGTCTAAAGGTGTTTAGAACACTTTATTGTACAAAATGAGTGCCTGGGATGGATGGGTAGGGCGTGACTGAAGGCAATAGATAGGGAATAAAAAGAGAATTGAATGCATTAAAAGGAGAAGATTAGGTTCTTAGACTGGATGATAGTTGAAGGTCATGAAATAGTAAGATAATAGAGAACCAGAGGAAGTCCATCTCCCTGGCGGTGGGCCAGCACACAGACAGGTCAGTAGAGGTCTGCCTTAGTACATTGCTGGAGCTAGGAAAGAGTTCTACTTCTCTTCAGGGGGATGCTTGACCTAGACAGGGTGGAGAGCGTCTCTGAGCCTATGCTATGCTGTCTGCTAGTCTATTTAGAAAGCTCTAGCAACACAGCAGGCAGGGAGGGTAGCATGGCTGATACCTCATGAGCGCAGTGTTTAAAAATAGCAAATACAGATACTCTACTATGAGCCATTTCTTGTCTTTCCAGGATTTTGGAAATATATATGAGGAATTTAATAAGTGAGTTGCAGATAACTATTTGCCTTATTCATATCTATCAAGTGCTGTAAGATGAGGTTGTACCCCAGCAGGACAGCTCCCTACCACACCATCCATACCCTCCAAAGCCAGAGCTTTGTTCTGCGTGGAAGTCTTAGTGATCCTCCCATAATGCTTCAGCTTTTTAAACACTAGCACTCTTAAAGACTCTGCATGACATAGAGGGTTTAGTAAAATTCCAAACATTTGATTTCTAAAGACTCAGAGATGCTGCTCATTATTTCATCATATAATCATCATATCTCGGTTGTCTTAGTGACCTGCCATGTTTTCATTTGTTTCTCAATTAAGTCAATGGATGAATGGGGGCTCTGTTCCTGTGTTTAGGAATTTCTATCACCTGATACCTGATGTCTTTGGATATGCTTACTGTGCCAAATAACTGTCTTTATGGTCTTAAAATTCTTGTAGCTAGAATTAAACTAGGCTTTTCCTTAAGATGTAGATTCCAAATGAGAGGATATTCAACCTGACACTAGTTGGGAAGATTCATGAATATACACTTTTAGATTTATGCTTTCGTTTCAATGGCAATTCATTTCCAAGACTCCACACACTTGGCAAACTTACCTAACAAACCTCACCCACACACTTCTGAGGCCCGGAAAGAAAGACAAAAGTCTGATGACAGAGTTAGCGGCCTTGTTTCCTTCCAGTGTCATTGAGGGTTCATGTGTAAGTCTACACTCTAAATGGAAGGAGGCAACTGGATTGTAGAAAAAAAACAAGGGAACTTCAATGCTCTTCCTACCAGACTGTAGAAATAGTGCTGAGACGAGACAGCCCTAGAACAAAGAGGAGAATGAAAACCAGCGAAGCATAAATGAAAGAACGCAGAGCGCTGAATCGTGGGACATTTTGGCATCCACACTGTAAACTCAGTGTGCCTTGGAAGTCCCCAGAGGGCTCCGATGTACCTTAATTGAGTGTGATGATTCCAACGGGTGTTAGTCATTCTGATGCTTTCAGTAAAAATTGTATTGTGTTAGAATCATTACATTTGACAGTTATTTCTATGCAAGATGGGCCACTATTAACTAGATGTTTCTTAAAATGAACAACTTATAAAGCTTGATTGCATGCTCATGTTCATCCCTCAAAGGACATGGATAACTCAGGGTTGTAGAATAATTTGTTTTGTCTACTAACAGGAAGAACTCCAGGGTCTATCTAGCTCATTTGGTTGTTTTTTAATTTTATTTTGATTTGGTTCTGGATATTTGGTTAATTCTGTAACCGAGCACAATAACATCTCCTGTAATTATCATAAGGGCAGAATAAGCAGCTGCTGTGTACTTTTAGGGAATGGAGAGAGCTGGTCTGGATTTTCCTACACAATTTTATCTAGGGTATGTTACTATGCACATAGTAACTAACGAACATTCAATGTTATATACAAATAAGGTCAAACTGGAAAATGACCTCTAAGGTTTCTGTAGGATCGTTTTGTAGTCTAGCTAGCTCAAATTTACAGCCCTAATCCCCATGTTTCTCTAGTGAGGCACACTTTATTATTTTTTTTTAAGATACAACGTTAGGGTCACCATCATTAAAGTCATCATGGCCTCAGCAAGTATTCTTAGAGAAAAATAGAACAATGGAACAATGTATCAGTTTCTCTTCCCCATCCTCCCCCACCTTCTCCTCCCCTCAGTCTTCTTCAGATGATGTTTGGAATAGAGTGCTGCACTCTCGGCTTCCAAACAGCACTAAGTGGTAAATAGTCCTTCAAACGAAGGAATTGGGGTCAACTTTGTTGTGCTTGTCTGCCCATTACTGCCGAAGCCCTGTGGGCAGGGGTCAGAGGAGATAAAAGGATGCTGAAAGCTCAGGTGTCTCTGGATTAGGAAGAGTTTTGGTGAACCCAAGAGAACTCCGCTAGCGAAGGCAAACTTGGGAGGGCGCGGGATGAGTCAGCTCATCCGGCTTCTCTTCAAGGCATTCTCCTCTGTGGTCGCCGATAGTTAACTGAGCCCTGACCCCTCCAGACACCTGATACTGCAGCAACGACACATCCTGGGTGCTGGCTATGAAGCAGAGCTCATCAATACCTCAGAAACAGCCCTCAAGGTCAGTGTCCCAGTAACAGACTTAAGTGCGGATGGGGCTTAGGCAGTCTGTCAGTTCTAGTCCCTAATGTAATATCTTTCCTGACCTTTGGAAAAGAATAATACAAGCTTTCAAAACCTTTTTAAAAAACTATTTATCTAGCACATTTTCATTCTTTACATTCTGATTCAGTTGATTTTTACTTCATGGAAAAAGTTTTTACTTTATGCAAAGAAATTAGTGATCTTTGAGGAATATTTGAAATAGCTGGCTTTTCAAACAACTGACAACCTCTTGTTCTATTGTTTGCTGGTAGAGTTCTTCTGAACAGGTTGGGAGAATCTTTGGAACTGATGTGTCCGCATGTGCATGTGTGTGTGCGTGTATGTGTGCATATGGGTGTGTATGATAGACAGTCAGTGCATTCATTAAGACCAGATATTGGAGGGCAGAGTTTGGTGTCTGAATGACTGTCCTTAGTCGCTTTACCACGTTAAGTTTTGAAACAGGGTGTCTTACTTAACCCAGGGACTATGGTGGCTAGAACGGCCCGCCAAGCAAGCCTGTGATTCCATCCATCTCTGCCTCCATGAACTGGGCTTACATGCATGAGCTAATACACCCAAACTTTTCTTTATTGGTTACTGGGAAACCAAACATGTATGAGCCAGCTCCCCAACTGACTTCTTTTACCTGTTGATAAGATAAATCCCCACATATTTATGGGCTAGATTTTCCCTGTGTTCATACATTGAAGAGCCATTTAATTAAGCAATCAGGTAGAACCTGTATTTATTAACTTTTCTGATATGTCTGGCCAAATAGCCAATAAGAAGCAACTCATGGTGGAAGATTATTTCAGCTTATTGTTTGAAAATCTAGTCCGTCATGATAGAGAAGGTATATAGCCCTGAGCACGCTATGGCTGGTCCTACTGTGTCCTGAGTAAGGATAAAGAGAGAGAAGGAAGCTGGTGCTCAGCTCATATTCTCCCTTTGGTTTCAGTCCAAGACTCCAGAATATGGAATGGTGTCACACACATTCAGTTTGACATTTCTCTCCTCTGTTAAACGTATCTTGGAAACGACCTCATTTTTCTAGAATTCACATCCAGAGGTGTGTCTCCCAGATGATTCTAAAGTCAAATCAACTTGGCAGTGAAGATCAGCCTTTATAGAAACTTAATGGTTTGTGCTAACCTGAGAAGTTAAATTGGAATAAAGAGGATGGAATGAGAAATCAAGTCAGGAATGATTCCTCAAGTCAGGAATCAGATAAAGCAATGTTTGCTTTGTGTGTATGCAATTCCTAAGAGCGACCAAACTGGCATTAGTGCTAGAAACTATGAATTAACTGTATGATTATGATAGGAGGGATTGAGTCGATTTATTGGAGGTATTTTGATTTTTTTCTTATTGCCTTTTTTACTTTCGCTACGCAATCTTACCCCTTTTCTAAAGGGAGTTGAGATTTAATGCAGTAGATTTTTTATTAGATTGAATTTTCACAGCCAAATTGAAGCTGTTATCAGTTGGTTGAACCTTGCCTGCTGAGTTAACTCTGAAGATAGGTCTCAGTTTCTTCTTATTCAGGGTGCCTGATGCTTTTCAGCTGTTCTTTTCTTCCCCTTCATATTTTTGTGTTGCTTTGACCCAGTTGGCTTTTCTGTTTATTTTGTCAGTAATAACGTTTAGACTCTTTAAGTCTGACATGTGTTTTTTATTTCAAAGCTCTTTTCTAAAAACTCTCGCTTTGCATGCTCGCCGTGTACAGAAGGGAAGATTCAGAATTAATACAGTCAGGATTGCCCTGAAAAGGTTGGCTTTTTCTTTGAGAAACTGGGCCTTCTGTAGAATGGGAAAGGCCACTTTCTAAAACAAAGTTCATTATAGCTGTTTGAAAAAAAATAAAATGCAGCTCAAAGAGTTAGCAAAATTTGGCTTTAAGTGAAGCTGATGAATTATGCATGTGGAAGAGAAACTTGCTAACTGATGCAAACTCCAGGAGGACCTGGATTATTGATGACTCCTAAAGCCTGGGGATGAGAGTGAATTACATAAAAGTATACAGTCTAACACCACTGAGGTTTTGCCTTGTCCTTTTCCTATGTAGACCACTGACAACTTCCCTCCTAAGTTGGTGCCCATAACAAATAATGCTTCCACCAGATCAGCATCAGAGAAGAATCAACCTGCTTTTCAAACAGACATTTTGTGTACAGTATAGACATGCTCGGCTTCTTTATTCCCCTTTGTCTCAACATTTTAATGTCAACGCTTTCTTTTATCCTTATAAACTACTTAATTTGAAACAAGCACGAATTACTCCTAATGAAGCCCTGGCAAACTGAAGGAAGTTACTTTGGTTAAGCTAGTAATTTAATATATTTTATCCCCTCTCAAAACGGGAGAGCCATAGCCACTATTATTCATTATCTGGTTAGCTCAAGATGTTGGTGGGTGGCGGTGAAAAGGGAGGAAAGTCAGATAGTTAAAGACAGGTTGATACAAGCTGCAGAGGGAAAAACAACTGGGGAGGCCACTTATGTTTTAAATCAAGAGTATGTTTTCAGTGAAAATATTTCTAAATGGTTCACAGAAGACGTCTGTCAGCGTGGACCGCATCTGCTGAGAATCAGACTGACAGGAGTCCCATAGCCTTGAATTCTGGCCGGAATTTGTACTCTGACATGAAACAAAGTCGCCGCCAAATGATAGTGCTTTTGTGCTGTCTGGTTCTAAAAGTAGCACCCTGACTTACAAAAATATTAGTGACATTTTGTCTTCATATGACAAAAATACATCTGATGGTGGGCATGTATGACTTTAGAGCAGCTTGCCTGAAATAATTTTGATGAGGATGTAATTGTTCGATGTTAACTTTTAAAGTTATTCCATAGTTTCAACACAGTGAGTGAGTGTGTGTGTGGTGTGAGTGTGTGTGTGTGTGTGTGTGTGTGTGAGAGAGAGAGAGAGAGAGAGAGAGAGAGAGAGAGAGAGAGAGAATTTGCACACCAGAAGGCAGTAATTTACCTGTATTTCTACTTTTGTTTTGCTTATACATCTCTCTTCGGAAGACGTTAATATGATCTCTCCTGTGTGGAATGCAGACTTAGTGCATGTACATATGTGTGATACGCAAGTGGAAGCAGGAACTGTATGCGGGGAGGAAGATGTCTAAAGGGAGAGGGAGAGGACAGTAAGAGAGAGAAATGGGGAAATGAACTTTATTCTCTTGTGTACAAAATACAGATTAAGCAATATATGAAATTTCATGACAGATGGGTACATATAAGAAAATATACAAAAGTAATAAAATGTAAAAACTTATATATTTATATTTATAAATATACATCTTATATGTATATATGTTTATAAAAATAAAATAAAACAAATAAAAAGAAGTCAATTATAGGGAGGAAGGGGATGGGAAACAAAGGAAGAGCGGATACAGTAATAACCCCTAGAATATGAACAGAGTGCAATATGCACATGTATAAAAATTTCACAGTGAAATTCATTAGTTTATGTGCTAATTTTAAAAAGTGCATGTTTCCTGTTCGAATGAAAGGCACCTAACACATGTTATATGTGAAATGTTATGCTGTTGATGGATGATTTATAGTGGTGATATTCTCATAGTACATTAGTAGTCTTTATTATGAGAGAATTAGCTGATCCAGAAACAAATTAGAAAACCATGCCAGCCTTCTTGTGAAACGTCAGATGTTGATTTAGGAAACCCATTGAATACAGAGTGGACGTTCTGCCTTGGGAAGTTTGAATGCTAACCCAGGGCTAGGAATATTGTTGTTCAAAATATTATTGGTTATTTTTAACAATGCTATCTTTTAGATACATGGGTGCTGTGTATTCTGGTTTACATGTAAACTGATTTCACTTAAGACCTGCTCTTTATGCTATGTAATGGAGTTTTCTTACTGGATTGACATATGTTCTAATTCTATGCGTGAAAAATCAAAACAACCTGAAATTATTCATATGTGCAACTTGGCTTTGAAATTACACTGAAGGACAAAACTTATGCTTTCCTGTTTTGTCCTATGACTCTTTTAAAAAACTATAGAATAAGAAAATATTAGACACCAAAATATCTGAGTTTGGATGACATCCCTACGGACATGGAGTTTTACATCTTGTTTTAGCATCATTTTTTGTTGCAGAAATCTGAGAGCTTCCTCTTCTCATTCCATGAAATCTAAATTACCTTATGCTCAGAAAGAGAGAACCTATTTAAGCGAGAGTTGCTCAGTTGGTAGAAGACCTTCTTCACAATTATGGGGATCTGAATTTGGTCCCCAAGAAGCTGGGTGTGGTGGACTTGTAATGCACACTTGGGAAAGCAGGCACAGGTGGATCTCTGGGGCTTGCAGGCTCCATGGTCAAGCTGAATCAGTTAGCTCCATGTTCAGTGAGATATCTTGTGTCAAGAGTGGCCCAGGAAGGTACACTCACATGTCTAAATTCATATATATAAACATGTCACACACACACACACACACATGCACACACACACACACACACACATGCACACACACACACACACACATGCTCTGTTCCAAGGTGAGAATCTAGCTAAGCATCTGGAAGCTTAAATGCAAATAATTTTTAGTTATGATAATAAATATTGAAGCAAGTACTGAAACAGGTTAGTTAACTTTTCCCTGAGCAGATTCATTTTGATGACGCTCTATGGGATGTTTTGCTTGTCTGGAATCAAGAGTCGTTGACTTGCATTCGTCTAGTGATCAGGGGGGTGTGCTGTACAAAGTGGCTACAAGTGCTCAGCCAGTAGGAAACATTGCTCTATAATCATGCCTATCACGTGAAGCCTGAGTCATCACTGAGCATGGTCTTTGCATGTCAGCTCAGGCAATAGTAATTAGGTTCTATTAGATAAGCCAAAAGAAACAGAATCTAAATCCCAAGGAAATAACAATGAATACATTTGAAAATGTAATCAAATCTCATTTTTAACAGAGGAACAAGCAGAGAGATGACAAGGGATAAGATCAGTAACAATTAAGGAAAAACAGGGATTATAGAATTACTAACCATGTAACATTTTTGCTCATTGAAAAGTGACATGCTACCGTGGTGGGAACATGGACCGACAAGTGATGTAGTGGGCGAGCCTAGCTTTTCCAGCATTAACGTGGACCTTGGACTTTCCTCTCAACCTCTCACTGGCCAACTCTGGAGAAAAGGTGGAAAGGGATAGATCTGGGGAACTCACCGGCCAGACAGTCTTGCTGAAACAGTGAGTTCTCAGTTCCCTGAGAGGTCTTGTCCCAGGACAGAGAGTGGGGAACAATAGAGAAGGTCATCTGATCTCTGACTGCCAAGGCACTGGCACATACATGGCCATACAAAATTCTTTTTATAAAAAGAGCTTAGGAAAAGTTCAATTTAGCTCCAGGACTTGTTCTTGATAACAAAACTGCATTTTTTGTGATTGTACTTCTCTGAAATTCTTTATCCAAATTTGAATATAGTAGACATATTTTATTGATTTAGTGAGAATATTTTTTATGAAATAAAGGAGGCCACTCCCTATGTATTACTTCAGAACTGAAAGAAATCCATATAATCAATATTTCTGGCAAAAATACTGCAGGAATTTAAACTCAAGTCTTGGTGCTGATTTTTCTGATTTTCTTGTTTGTTTGTTTGAAGTGTAGTGATTGCTCTCTTTTTTGCTTGTTTGGTTTTCTATTTTGTTGTATTTGAAGACAAGGTATCAAGTATCCCTGTCTGGCCAGGGACAACCTTGAAATTGTGATTCTCTTGCCTCTGCTTCCTGAAGGCTAGGCTTATAGGTGTGATGCCTAGTCTAATTTCTGAGATGGAAATGGAAATGTCCTTTCAGCTGTGCTGTCTGGTGCAGTGGGCACTGTCTACATTTGGCCACTGAGTGACTGAGCTATGGATGGTACATTGAGGAAGCCAATTCCTTCATTTTCCTAGTCTTACACAGATGAAGGCACAGGAGGTTACAGTTTACTGCACAACACAAGGCAAAAATAAAGACAAGACTGGGAGCAGTTATAGTCTTACACCAGCATCTCTACTAGGCTTTGCTTCTACCCTGTGCACTCACTTGCACAGAACCGGTATTTCTGTTTGTTAATATAACAAGCAGATGCTTAACACACAGCATAGCCCAAGTTCTGTCTTAGATACTGAAGGTACTTAAAAATCTATTATACATAGTTCTTGCCTCAGAGAGGTTTCAGAGTCCTAGGAAATGTAAAATACATACATAAGAAGTAACAGATAATGGGCCAGCAAAAGAAAATGAGTACTAGCAGAGAGTGACATTGGGACATCCTGGAAGAGGTAGCATCTGTTTGTGCCCTAGAGGTATGCAATGGAAACAAAATCATCTGTGATGATAAAAAGTATGAAACAAAAGCTGTAATCCATTATCTGTGAAAACAAGATCAGCCAGGAAGACTGGATTGGAAGGTCTTAATCCATGTCAGAAAAACTTGGAATGAGTACAACGGAAATTCTGGAATTCTCTTCGCAAACAATGTTCCAGTGCGTTTTATGTCAAAGTCCTCAAAGCCCCTATTGGCTTCAGCTAAATGGTAGCATATATCAGTGAGATTGCAGAGCATATATAGGTATTCAAATGTACAGCTGCTAACTGGCTACATAACTTAATAACTAAACATGTGATTCACAGGCCTCTGAAGAGCTCTTGAGAGTTAATGGTGGCTAGGGAGGGAGACTCACTTTCTTCAATGATGTAGCCACTAGTAGAGTGCCCTTGCCACCATAGAAAACCACATACCCATGTTCATAAAAACAACCCTAACTAAACTCACTGAACTGCAAAACCAGAAATATGAAAATAGGTGGAAAATGAGTTGGGATGAGGAATAGGTCACCAGGAGTGTCCTGTGAGAAGGCAAAAGGCTGGCAATGATTACAAATGCGTTATTACACATATAGAGTTAACTTTTTTTAAAAATGTTAACTTTTTTTAAAAATTAAAATTGATAAAACGATTTATTAATTCTTGATTTTTTTCATTAAAATGAAATTTATCATTTCAATACTAGTTTTTTTCTGAGTACAATAAAGAACAAAGTAATGTAAAATTAAGATATAGAGAAAATATTAGAGAAATACTGTAATCATTTAACTTTTGCTTCTCTTGAGTAGAATTTATGTGCAGGTTTGTTATGTGTATGTATGTCAGTGGAAATTTGGAAAGAAAAGGGATGTTATAATTTTGATAGTCAGGAGATGGATCAATTCAACCTCTTACCTTGAACTACTTAAATTCATCTTTGAAATGCTAATTCAGTTTTTTCAACCACATGTTACTGTGTGTCTTCATGAAGCTGCACTGCTAAGTAATCAGGACACACAGTTTGTAACTGAAAGGAGGGTTTGCATCACAAGAAGTTGAGTATTTAGTCCTGTTGAGGATTTAGTAGTGCTTAGTAGGCTGAGAAAAGACTGAACTAGGTAGATGTTGAAGGAGGAGAAGGAGAGTCTCAAATAGCTCCAAACTCAAAATAGCAGACTTTCTGTTGCTCATTCTAGACTAGAGCCATTTTGGGCTAAAGGCCTCCAAGTACAACTGGCTGAACAGAAGTAGCCGCTTCCCTTGACTCCGAGATAATCCAAACCCCTTTGTGCCCCAGATGAAATACAATCAGAATGAGTCTCAGCACTGATGATTTTAGTTTCCTAGATTCAGTTAAGTAGAGCCTATTAGGAATTTGTAAATAAAATTGTGAACTTTTTATAGATGTAGCCAATTTAGGTTTTGGGTTTTGGTGTTTGTTATACTTTCTTCTCCCGCCTCTCCTCAGAAAAAAGGGTAGAAATACAGCTGCTATCTTCTTTTTTCTTTTCTTTTCTTGTGCTTCCTTCTTTCCTTTTTGTTTGTTTTGTTTTGCATTTTGTTTTGTTCTCGGCTTCCCGGTGAAGGTATTTCTATGGAAATCGAGCCTATATTTCTTACATTTCTAGACCACTGTCTGTCATGCAGTTCAAGTCTCCTTTTAGAAGGCAAAGTGCCTGGAAACCAAATGCTGCTTGCTGGGGTTACCTAGTTTTCTCTTGAATTCTTTGGAGGATTTGAAGTAGACATGACTGTAGGGAGTATTGACCTATGTAAAAACTAATACGAAAAAGATATTAAAACGAGCTTTTAGTTATTAATTGCACAAATCTCTCTAGAATTATCACTCATAGCTTTCTCGGTTTTTTTTTTTTTCATTGTTTTTGTACTTTGGATCATGCTAATGAGCAGTTACAACTCAAATTAGGAATTTACTACAAAATAGCACAATATGTTTGCAATTGGTCTCTGTATGGAGCATAAATTACTCTTCTGACTTTTGTGGGAAAATGTCTTCCTAGACACTTCAGTTGTCAAGTAGGGGAGACATTTCTCTTCCCAGGGTGACTTCTGTCTCCTTGGCAGATTCCATCAACACTGTGGATAATGGGTTGGATTTGTTGAGAATTCCTTCATGTGGTTACACGGCAAATGGACTGTTTGTGCAGTCTTGGCCTCCTGCGTGATTTGTGTGAGCGTTACAAAATACTTCTTTGTGGTTTATAGTATCTATACATAAGATAGAGTGAATCTCAGCAGGATTTTGGTTACAGACAAAATAGGAAAGTTTGCAATAACAAAGGCTTTCTCAAGTCACGGTGAAACTGGGAATCAAAGTGACTAAGTTGGCACGTGAATTTTCCACATGTTGGTGGGAAGTTTGGGAAAGAGCCCTTACTGTTTGAACCTTAGAAAACCCATCCTGAAATGATGTGATGTCAACATTACTGCTCTCATTTGTTCCTAGGTTTCTATCGCTTTATACAACCAAAACCATTGTGACAGGGTCTACCATCTACTAATGACTTGTGTTGGTAATGAGCTGAGAATTAGTCTCAATCTTCATGAGACCAGAGTCCTTTCTTTCCCTTGTGTTTGTTATTTATGGTTGGCGAGTGGTTTCATGTTGGTTTTGATCATGTGCTTGGAGGTTTGTGTCATTTTCAGTGAAGAGCAACTTTAATTTCTTGCTAAGTAGTGAAAAAACAAAGTTCACCTTTACTAGCATGTCTTTGATTTGGGGAAATCCCTTTCCAATCTGGGATTAATTGTAGGTAAAATAGAACTGGTAGCTCCACGTTCTTAGATCTCTCTGTGGAGCTGTCAGGTTATATATAAGAAACTTAGCTCCAGCTGGCAAAGAAGACACTGGAGGCTGGGTCACTATGCAAGGGATGAAATCAGCACTGTGTGGAGGAATCTGCATTCCCACATTCACTGAGGAATTATCCACAACTGCCAAGATGGTGAAATATCCAAATTAGCCATTAATGGAAATGTAATATGTAAAATTATCATACTATAATATCATAGTATGTTGTTAGTGTTAGCGTTAGTTGTCAACTTTAGACTCCTGGGCAGAGAGAACCTAAATGAGTAATTGTCTCCATTAGATTAGCCTGTGCACAGGTTGGGCACGTCTTGATTGTTAATTGATCTAGGAAGGCCCAGCCCATTGAAGGCAGCTCCATACCTAGGGAGGTGGGCCTGGGATGTATGCAAAAGTCTGCAAGCAAACCAAGAGGAGCAAGCCAATGAAGCAGTGTTCCTCTGTTGTCTTGGCTTCAGTTCCTGCCTTCAGGAACTGAAGATCCTGCCTTGGCTTCCTTTTGTGGGTGACAGACTGGAACCTGAAAGCTGAGATAAACCTCCCAAGTTGCTCTTGGTCACAGTGGCAGAAAGCACACCTAGGGCTGGAGAGAAGGCTCAGCAGGTAAATGCACTGACTGCACGGCTGTAATCCTCATCCTCGGGGGGCAGTGGCAGAAGCAGAGAATGACCCCAAGCTCCAGGCCTGCCTGGTCTACATAGTAAGCTCAAATCATTCTGGCCTACAGACTGAAGCTCTGTCTCAACAAAACAAACAAAACAAATTGTAACAAGACCCAGTGTAATTCATGTTGGCACATATTGTTTCATATGGAAGAATCTACTTATATTTTAATGTGAATAGCATTCTGGAATATTAGAATTGTATTTAGGAAAAGAAATAAACACGAAGAGCATACAATAGCACATTGTATTTTAAAAATGTATTGTTTATTTTTCTTTTTTTTAATTTATTTATGTGTTAAAGATTTCTGCCTCCTCCCCGCCACCGCCTCCCATTTCCTTCCCCCTCCCCCAACCATATCTTCCTCCCTCGTCAGCCCAAGGAGCAATCAGGGTTCCCTGCCCTGTGGGAAGTCCAAGGACCACCCACCTCCATCCAGGTCTAGTAAGGTGAGCATCCAAACTGCCTAGGCTCCCACAAAGCCAGTACGTGCAGTAGGATCAAAAACCCATTGCCATTGTTCTTGAGTTCTCAGTAGTTCTCATTGACCGCTATGTTCAGCCAGTCCGGTTTTATCCCATGCTTTTTCAGACCCAGGCCAGCTGGCCTTGGTGAGTTCCTGATAGAACATCCCCATTGTGCGCCCCTCGCAGTCCTGAGTTCCTTGCTCGTGCTCTCTCTCCATCTGCTCCTGATTTGGACCTTGAGATTTCAATCCAGTGCTCCAATGTGGGTCGCTGTCTCTGTCTCCTTTCATCGCCTGATGAAGGTTAATATTCGGGAAGATGCCTAGATGTTTTTGTTGGGTTCACGAATTATAGGCTCTGTGTCCTTTATTTATGGCTAGAAACCAAATATGAGTGAGTATATCCCATGTTCCTCTTTTTGGGTCTGGCTTACCTTACTCAAGAAACTAGACTGTAAAAGGCTAATAAACCCAATTATAAAATGGGGCATTGAGCTGAACAGAGAATTCTCAACAAAAGAAGTTCAAATGGCCAAAAGACACTTAAAATCATGCTCAACTTCCTTAGAGATCAGGGAAATACAAATCAAGACAACTTTAAGATAACCATCTTACACCTGTCAGAATGGCTAAAATAAAAAAAAAAAACAATGATAGCCTTGTCTGGAGAGGTTGTGGAGAAAGGGGTACACCCATCCATTGCTGGTGGGAATGCAAACTTGTGCAACCACTTTGGAAAGCAGTGTGGCGGTTTCTCAGGAAATTCGGGATCAGCCTACCCCTGGACCCAGCAATACCACTTTTGGGAATATACCCAAGAGATGCCCTATCATACAACAAAAGTATATGCTCAACTATGTTCATAGCAGCATTGTTTGTAATAGCCAGAACCTGGAAACAACCTAGATGCCCTTCAATGGAATAATGGATGAAGAAAGTATGGAATATATACATATTAGAGTACTACTCAGCAGTAAAAAACAATGACTTCTTGAATTTTGCATACAAATGGACAGAAATATTTTTCTTGAATTGTAGTCATTGGAAAACTCTTAGAGGTGCAGATTTAACTGCACGCTTAGGCAAGCATTACTGTCTACTCCTATGGTGTCATTGAATTGATTGTTGATTGAATGAACAGAGGTGAGCATCCCTGAAGACACTTGGGTCATGTCTAACATCATACCTGTATATTACTATTCTTTCTCAGAGCTAGTTTTCTTAGCATCGAGTTCAAAGACTCATAAATTCTCCATAAGCACTCCACCGCTGGGACATCCATAGCTTCCTGGTTTTCAAATATTAGCAATATGCTAAATCATAGTTACGTTGGAGAATTTTAAAACCCTAAAGCCTTATGCCCTTTACTAGCCATAGAAATGACCTAGAAGAAAACAGAATTTTTAATATAGTTTTACTGTATACATAATAAACGTGAAGTGATTTTAGATATATATAGGAAAATGGTGTGTTATACTGAAGGCAATTAGCATCTTCTTCATTTGCTTAAGTGTCTTTTTGTTATTGTTTGGTTTATTTGGTAGATTGACCACGTAGAATTTATGATCTTAGCAAATTCCTAGTATAATACAATATTGTTAAGCAAAAAATTTATGATGTATGTTAGATCTCTGGGCTTATTCATCCTGCATAGCTGCAGCTTTATCCTTTGGTACCCATCTCCTCATCTGCTTCTTGCTCATCATCTCTGGTCGCTATCTTTCTACTCTATCTCTAGTCAACATTTTAAAACACATAGGAGATTTTATAGTAATTTGCCTTTCAGCACCCATTTCATTTCCCACCATATCTTCCGGGTTCATAAACATTGATGCAAATGGCAGGATCTTTTTCTATTTTAAGGCTAAATAACATTTTAATATTTATTGGATTCATATAAATACTATCAGGGTAAAAATGAGAGGGTTCTTTGACCTTAAAAATACCATATTCTAATATTTGTATTTTCTGTTATAACTTGTAGTAGTCTTCTGCCTTTGCTTCCTGAGAACTGGGATTCTAGATGTGGACCACTGTACCCAGATAGATGTTTCTTAACCATAAATTGCACATTGTATTTATTCAATTTGATTTAAACGTTAGAGAGAGTTCCATTGTATGAAGAGGGTAAGAAGAAAACATACTATTTTAAGGAAGTGTTACTGAAAAATATATATATATATGTATGGTCTTAGGACCTTATATATATTTAATCTAAGGACCTTAGATAACTCTTACTGAGCAAGTTTTAAAAAGAATGGCAGTTTATATGAATATTAACAATATTTTCCAAAGGAAAATCATTGTTGGACTCAGAAGGCATTCCCCTGCATTTCCTCCCTGAAGTATGAAGATGTTAATTCATTCTACCCTTAGGTGAGACCCCCCACTCCCGTGAAGGCTCCCCACTTTGCCAGTGTAGTCACAGCCCTCTGCAGGCCAGGCTCTCCTTTCCTCTATGTGCTCCCCTGCAGTCCACTTCAAAGTGAACCTCAGCCCCCCCAATAAGGTGGTTAAATTATTACCCCCAGGTGCCCATTCACCTCTCTCCTTGTTGGAGTTTACCTCCTTCAGCTTTAAATCCTGAGGGAAGAGAAGGCTGTTGGAAGAAGATCAAAGTATCAGGGCTGGAGTTAGAGCCTTAGACATAGAGCTGAGCCCTAAACCCTGTCTTCTGCTCCTCTCCCTTCACCCGCCCCCCCATACCCACTCTCTTGACCTTCTGCCCTCCTCAGCCAACTAGAAGACAGAGTGGGTCCTGTGGTTAGACCATATGCTGTGAAGTTAGGCAGGCTTTATTTTCACTTTTACATACAAGCAGCCAAATACTGTTTGATGTCGGCTTCATTTTTATAGTGTAATTATAGAAGACAGATGATTTTTGATGCAGTATTTTTTGAACACCTACTTTTGTTCTTTGGACGGCACTGTGGGTGAAGATTCTGAGCAGTGAGAGGCGCCTTGTCTCAAGGCAGCAGATCCCCCTGGAGAAGGACACAGATGTTATTTGTGTTAGAAATAATACGAAATTTCATAAAACATAGCGATAGCAAAATGCATTTTTTAGATCAGTTGTCAATAAAGTATTTCATGTTCTTTCTAGAAAACATGCACTTGATTAAACTAAAGGCAAAACCACTCTGCTCAGAAATAAAAATAGCTTGGCCCCATCTCTTCCTATATTTTGAAATAATACTGCATATATTGGAATTCTGATATGTATACAATTTAGGTTACTGAATGTTAACTTTCTATCTGGAGTTTTTATAATTTACACTATGCTATAAATAACTTACTATAAAATTGAAAATTACTTGCATAATATATCACATGTCACTTAATAGTTTATGGAATCATTTCCTCACTTAGGGGTATATTTCTGTTCTTTTTAGGGTCACCCATGGAAAAAGTAGTCCACTGAACAAATACGTGGATAACCCTGCACATATACTACGCAGTATTATAATACAATATTACATAGTACATATATAATACAATAATTTCTTGTATTTGCAGAATGATCTTCTAGAAATATATTCCAGGTCCAAACTCGTGCCCCCTTTAAAGCAGGAAGATGTTTGCCTATCTTGTGTCCTTTTACAATCAAGACAAAGCACAAAAATTCTTGTCTCATGTGCCTCAGTGTTGAATTTTACCTCTTCATATACTTTTTATTTTGTGAAATAGTGTTTTTAGTCTTTTATAATTTTATACAGAGTCAATAGTAAGGATGTTTGGAAAAGCCATGTTATTACTATTTATTATTTAGTTTATTAAAAACTAAATAAAACAAACATTTTTTGGTAGTGTAAACTGGTTACAGTATGTAGTTTGTTTGATTTTATGTCTTTGAAGTATGATAGCACTCAGACAGATAGCATTCATGATATGCAGAAAAGTGTGCATATCATGAATGTGAAGTTTTATGGCTTATCAGAAGATCTGCACACGCCCATTTAATGACTTCAAACAAGACCATTTCCAGGATTTGCCCTTCATGCTCCTTCCTTGGTCGCAAAGAACCCTGTGTCCTCCTTTTAAATACCATATTACACAGCTTTCTCGGCTTGGATAAAGGCCGTTTTGTGTAGCGTTAACGGTGTCTGTGTCTGGAATCTTTGCCATGCATTTGGACACATTACTATATGTATAGATTGTGCGTTTGTCCCCATCTCCACAGACTTCTACTGCTGAAGGAGGGCTCATCCAGGGTACCGTGTTTGGGCAGCATGCCATCTCCAAAGATCTTCCCCATTCGGTCTCCAGCTTAAATCTTATGACTCCCTTTACAATGTGTGGCCTGACCATACTCTTAAGTCCCACCTGTTTTTCTGTTCATCATGCTGCTTAGGTGCAACTGTGCTTCTTGCTTGACATCTATTTTAGGGCCCAAAGCGTGGTCCTATGTCTCTCCATACCAGAAGCTGGAGTGAGATAACAATGGGAGGGACAATCTATGTGCCGAGCACCCGGCAGCTTGCTGTTCCAGGCTTTGTCTACAGTCCCCAAGGCTCTATTGTGGTTCTCCTTCTCTGCACAGTCATCTGACAATTTCCAGAATCATGGGCCTCCCTGGATTTGCTCTTCAGCATTCAGGCATCATTTTCCTGCATCGCCCGACAGTCAATGTTTTGAGAACATTCTATTCGATTAGATCTCATTAGTTGTTTGTGCTGAAAAGATCATGTGTGTAGTCGTTATTAGAGACAGCTGGCATTACACATCAGTTTTAAATGGGTGTTTTTTTTCATTTATAAGATGCCTTAGAAATGAAGGGAAACTTACATTTCTTCGTCTTTCTCATTTTGAATTCTCTCTATAAAAGAACTCATTTCATTCTGCTTGCAACGTCTTATTATCTAACTTCCAGATGTGCAAACAAACTCAAAAAGTGAAGTACCTGATGGAAATCCACAAAGCTAGCGACATCCTTTTTCAAAAGCCCTGACTTGGGTGCTATGGAAACCACTTCTTCACTAGCCGCACTAGTGAGGGTTAGTAAACTTCAGACATCTGTCATAGAAGTCATGTAAGAAACTCCATAATTATGTTGATAAGGAGAACTCCCGAGTAATCCATGTCTTCGTCCTTATATGAAGGCCATGTCTTCCCTATCTATTTCCTGTTTGGAAGCTGGCTAGTAGGTCCTTATGTCCCCAAGAATAAACTGCAACAGCTTACAGCATTTTGGATACAAGGCCAGTCTATGTCCCCACCATGTGTCTGCCCTTTTCTCACTTCCACTCTTCTCACTGCTGACTTTTTCTTGAACTTTCCAGATGTCTACACTTCTTTTCAAGGCCTTTTTGCAGGCTTTCTTCCTTAGTTGAATTCCTTTCCCTCTGATCTCATGGTCAATTCCTATACCAGATTCAAGGCCAAGGTCCACGAGGAATACGAAGCATGTGTTGGATCAGCAGTGTTAATATTGGATACAGTTTTATTTTTCATATAAACTTGCCATTCTGGCAAAATAACTACTTTTCTAACCTGTTGCCTACATATGCCTCTGAAGGGTCTCCTTTTGTGCCCAGCTACCTCCCTTCCACTCAGAATGGTGGCTGGCACTTTGTAGGTGATCAATTAATATTTTCATTGGATAACTAATTAGTGTTCCAAGCCCTAAGCAATGTAAGGCATCTCTAGAAATGTATCATAAAAGAAGAAGCTGCAGACATACACATAAGACAGTGTGGCAAGGCAACATGAGAGTCTATAGAGGAAATCAGCACCCTTTCCTGAGTTCTCATGTTGACTCTGGAAATGTTGCAAGAAAAAGGCAAGGCCTTGGCTAATTCTTTAACTGGAGACAGCCGGTTAAGGAGGAAAACATAGAACTTATTCCTGGAAGAATAGGTCTTTGTGTAAGATATGGGACTTAAGAAACAGCAAGGTGGTGTTGTTCTCATCACATGGAAAAGACAAAGCGCTGTGCAGACCTCAGAGTGATGTCAGACAGAAGAAAAGGTACACGTGTATAAAAATGTGTGCCTAGGTCTGTTTCACTGATAATAATACCCATCCTGGCTATTACAATTTTTTTGGCAATAAACACAATAAAGCAAAAGTCAAAACTGCATGTTTTTAAAATATCCTTCTACTCTCCTCCAAACATCTTGGCATGCACAGAAATGAGAGAATAGGATTAGGTGCCATCTCATTCTGGGACTCAACCTGAGCTTCATGGAGTTTATGAATGGAGATGTCTGGAGCCAGCTGTGCATTGGAGTTATCTCACTGTGGGTGTAAGGATGGCTGTGGGCAAATGCTTGGCACCTGTTCTTCCTGTGGAAAACTGTGGAACAATGTGCTAATAATGCAGTTTGTTGTCGTCGTTCTTGTTCTGACCCTCGCATCAGCTGTGATTGTTGTCTTCAGTTGATTTCTGCCATGATACATCATGTCATTTGAAAATTAAATACAAAGATAAGTGCATTTCAGAAAGAAGGCATCCGGAAATCATTTAGAACATATTTACTCAGCTTATATGTGGAATTCTTGAAGGACAGAGAGCTTAAATGGATTGCACAGTATTTGAGGGGGTTGCAAAGATCCAAGATCTGACTTCAACTCCTTGTCTCAAACTAGGGTTCTTTTATTCAGTTGAGCTCTTGCTCCTATGTGATACCAAAAGAGGGGAAAGGGAGCCATCTTTCACAGTGGGTTGATTTGCAGTTCAATAATCAAATGATCAAAACGAGGCTCAGAAACATTAACTATTTGCCTAAAGTCACAAATCAGCACCAAGAGCTGACCTAAAACAGGAAAACAAGCTTCGTAAATTAAATTTCCACAGAGTGACTTTTTAATCTTACTGCATGTACCTACGGGACTTCTCTGAGCTGTGTGCTCTATAATACTTGATACATTGATCTGTATTGTAGGCAGTGCATTATACTCTTGTGTAAAAGGAAAAAATACCTCTTATAGTCCCCTGTTTGTTTCCAGAACGTTGAATGGTATCTACTGCGCCCCTGTATTTTGTGTTTGCCAGTTAACCAGGTGACGCTTAAAGACATAGCACACCCTGGCCTTAGTGCTGCTTGTGAGCTTTCTTTAGCATCCTTAGCAGCTGGCATTGGTTAGTGTACATTCTGAACCTACACACTCCTCTCAGAACTCTGCAGAGTCAAGCCTCCCTTCCATGCCAGGCTGGAATGCATGGTGGGGGTGTGTTCGGAAGAGCCTGTCCTTACAGTGTGGGTCTGAGCAGCAGCTCACATTTTTTACCAGGGAAATGCGACAGCTGTGGCTGATCCTTCAGCTTTGTTATGTACATGCTTAGACTGCTAGACGTCACACAAATCTCCTGTCCCCACAATGCCCACCACAGTACCACACATACACTAATTGCTCAGAACTATGCATGCTTAATGGAAGTTATTTTTGGCATTATACTGTGGTATTTTTTCCTGTAACATTGAACATATGTTCACTGTGGTGGCAAAAAATGGTCAGGAGCAAAAGAACATTTTCTACAAGGTTGCCCTTTTGCAGTTTTTAATCTTGATTTCATCTTTACTTGGATGTTTATCAACATGCTTTGAACTATATACATATAGAAAATTTTAATGTATGTATATTCTAATATATTAAAATACACCAGAAACCCAGTATACCTATACATTTTATGAAATCTAAAACATAAACAGGAAGGTTTTTTTTTTCAAGATGAACACTTTCTGTTTTGGACAGATCAGCCAGGAAAATAGTGTTACAGACACTGAGCATAGTTGTATAAACCAGGAGACTAAACAGTTATATTGAGGAATTAAAAGATAAACTATGGGGGACCAAGCAGATGGCTCAGTCAATAAAGTGCTTGTGGCACAAGCATGAAGACCTGAGCTCAAATCCCCAGCACACAATTCAAATTTTGTCACTGTGGCAACACTTGACTGTAGCCTCATCTTTGGGAGAGTAGGGAGGGCAAGGGCAGTGGACCAGCTGGACAGCTGGTTCTTGAACTCCTATCTCATATCTGATGAGAGAACCTATCTTATAAAACAAGATAACACAAGAGAAGATGCCCAAAGTCAATGTCAACATCACCTTCATGTGCACACCCACACACGCAGCCCTGCAGTAAACCCACAGAAAATATACACATTCACACACCCCACACACAGACCAGGAAAGAAAGATGTATCCCAGGGGTAGAAAGTAATAAAGTTTATAATTTTGTCATTAACTGATTAGAATAATATAAATTTTTATTTGAAATATACTTCAAAAATGGATAAAACAATTCATTTGAGAGCAGTGATTCCTGAAGAAGTGAGAATTTGCTGGCATGACTTTCCTAGTCATGTTACCCAGTGTAAACAGAGTCTGATATTGGCTTGACCTTCTTGTCTCTGGACCGTGCGCTGTGTCTGCTTAGATACAGAAAGAGGATACTCTTTTCCTCTTGAAAAAGGGTTGAATTATACGCAAGCATTTGAATGTTTCTTTCATCAGTTCCTTAAATTCTGAGATTTGGGGTGTGGTTCCGGAAAGTCCAGCCTCTACAGACTCACAGTAACTGAGTAGAGGAGTTAAATTCCACTGGTGCTCTTCTAACTGCGTGTAATCTAGCTTTTCTCTCTGTGACAATGAGGCATGGGGCCCCCAACATGTTCTGTTTTGAAAAGGAGACCTGCTTTCCTTGTTGATATTTCCCACTGCAAAGTATGTGTAGCTTTACTTCCTTTGTCATCCGTCCTTCTCCTTTGGGTGACAGCAATAGTTTTATCCCTTAGGGCGCCCAGAACACATCTTGTCTGTTCCTCCTTACTCAGCCTCTGTGATATGGGACCTGGTGTCATCTTTCGTTTGCGAGCCTTTGATTGATCTTCCTAGCCAAACTGTGAGCTCCTTTGTCAGAAATGGATTCTTGGTTATAAAACTTGGCACACCTCATTCTGCCTCCAATGAAGGCACTTTCAGATGAACATACATAAGTGAATGAGGTGCTTTTGTCTTTCATGAAAATAATATTAAAATACAAGACAATATACAGATAAACCATAAAGACTGTCACCTCTTCATGTATTTCAGAGTAAAAGAATAATTGAAATGAAACAGTCTGTCTAAACCAGAAGGATTTCTGTCATTTAGAAAGGAAAGAAGTATAGCCCAGGAATAAGCAACCGTGGCAACATAGGTAGTTTCAACATCATTTAGGACATGCACACAGATTTCTCCATTTTACACCTCCAGTACTTAGCCTTAAATACCTTGAATCAAGGTATGTCCTAATGTGCTAATGAATCAAGGATGTCCTGCATTAAAAATTCAGAAGATATATTTTTTTTAATCACACTCTGGCTAGGGATGCAATCTGCTGCCGTTTGTAATTGCAAAAGATGAGAATACTGTCAGTGTAAACTATGAGGATTGTGGTTTTTTTTTTTTTTAGATGATTTATTGTACTGGAGAAGCTACAGGGATGTGTTGGGCAAATAACTCTACATTAAAAATCACTAAACAGGGCTATAGTTCTTATGTTCAGAATATTGTCAAAAGGAAAAAAAAATGAGAACTTCCCCTTACCAGGCATGATGGCACACACCTTCAGTCCCATCACCTAGAAGGCAGGTGAATCACAAGGAGCCCAAAGCCTGCCTGTTCTACTTTGCAAGTTCAGGTCAGCCAGGGCTACATAGGGAGAACCTGTCAAGAAAAATAAATCGCCATAATTTATTAGGCAAAAATTCCCACAATTTAGGACGTGTTCTCATCCATTCATCTCTGTGGTAACAAGAGCAAACATTCATCACCATCATTGCAGAAAGAGTTGATCAGCAGCACATGAAAAGTGAACATGGAAAGCTATAGAAGGTGGACGGCCTCCTGGAAAAAAAGTTTTCTGATCAGATTATTGTTTTTGTCCTTATCACAAATATTATAAATAATACCTAGTAATATTCTGCATACAACTTACACTTTAAGAGTGTCTTCCTAATACACATCTGTCTTCATTCCGTCTTCCTTGCTAGGCAGCATAAGAACTATTTTGTTGGGTTTGTATACAGAAGGAAGTTGCTGGGCAGAGGAGAGAAAGTTGTATATTCATCTAGAAAAGAGTATAGCTGAGGAAGAACACCTAATCCTCCAGGTGTTCTGTTCTTTCTGCCCGCCCAGGTGAACTTTAAAAATGTTATTTAATTTTTATTTTGTGTATTGTGTGTACGTGTGTGTGCATAAAAGCAGGTACCTGTGAAGGCCAGAAGAGGGTGTCCGATGCCTCATAGATGAAATTACATGTAGTTGTGAGTCACCTGACATGGGTTCTGGAATCAGACTCCAGTCCTCCCAAAGGGCAACAGGCAAGCTTAACTGCTGCTTTGACAGCTGTCTCTCCAGCTCCAAGACTAGACTCCCAGAGCAGATTCTAGAATTTTCTTTTTACTTTAACCGTTTTAAAGAAAGAGATGATGTTGACAACCTTAAACAAGCTGAGCACTTAGGTAAACTCCCTGCCACCCCTCCAATCAATTATTCCAAACTAGTGGTAAAATGTTTCTCTAGAGTTGGCTGACACACCACCTGTCAGAGTTCATGTGAGTCCTGGAAGAGGAACCATGACAACTCGGTTTCTTATGACACTCAGTTTAGTCCAAGAAGAGTAAGCCCTGCCTCATTTGGGAGATGAGCTTAGTCCACAGATGAGAGAGAATGTAACAGCTTTATCTGGCTCACACCTCTTACTACTATCGTCACAGCTTGTCTTCCACATCAGGTTTCATGACTAAGAAATAAGATGGGCAGAAGCTTCATCCTTCTGTTTGATTTGTCCTTAGATGGTACATCTTCCGAGAGAAGACAAGTACAAACACGACATCGTACAAGAACAGAGCAATAGATCAGAGTGGCGTCTCTGCCTTTGCTGCCTGCTTGCCTGCAGATGTGCTCAGCACTAGTGTCACATAGAAGGGTTATTGATGCTCCCTCCACACACTGATCATAATTGCACCTGGAATCATTTATTCAGTAGAAATATCATTCAAACCGGCTTAGGTCTTCTATCCAAAGATTACATAGATGTCAGGAAGAGGTGATGAGATGGCCAGCATGCTAATCCAAACATGCCAGGGAATCTAAATAAATCAAGCAATATCACATTCAGGATAAGGTTTAATACATGGGGCTTGTGGCAAGCCGCAGTGTTTTGAATTTGTTCCATTTGCTTTAAATTGGGTTACAGTATGTTTTATTTAATATGGACTCTCAAAAGTAGACATGCTATTCATCATTTTAGTATTCTCGTATTTGGATGACCCTTCCTGGCTTCTAAGTGACATTGAGAGTAAAGAAATCGCAGAGTCTGGACTTTACTGAATTCTGGGAATCGTATTATGGGATGGGATGGAGCCATGTTTATTGATTCTTTCACCAAGAGCTAACTGTGAATTAGAAAAGATCAGCTTTAAAAGATGTGTGTCCTGAAGCGACAGCTAAGAGCTGAACTGCGTCCATGATGGCTAGAGCAGGATCCAGCTACAACTGGCCACATGCTCTCTTATGCTCATAACCTCACAGCTGAGGAATTAAACTAGGGCGGGAAATACAGGCTCTATGACAAATGAGCAGCCCCCTGTTTCTTATTACAGTGGAGTTTAAAGCCACTCTGTGTCTGCAGGACAACACTTTCTTATCTTTATTTTTACATGAAACTATCATTTTAGTAATAATTTGTTTTGCTTGGAGAGGGGTATTATCTGTGTTTTTAAACTATACCCATTTCTTTTTCTTTATGACATCTCAGAGAGTACATCTATGCGTCCATTTTCTGCCTACATGTCATGTTCTCTATGTTCTTCTTAGATCTTAACTGTAGCTAAGAGAGAGTCTGTGAGAAACCTGTGTACCCTGAGATATCCATGCCCCTTTTTCTTTGAAGAAAACATTATCCTGAACTTTGAAGTTAACCTATATTAACTTATTTTTATCATTAACTTAGTTTGTTATTGTTAACTTATTTTAGTATATCTTCATTAACTTAGAGACAATATACCTTATGTTGTTTTCTTTTCAAATATCCTTCTGGTGACTTTCCAATGCACAGATCTATAAAGTGGCATTTGCAATTCTGCTTTCTGTTCGATCTAACATTACATTCTTTACTTTTATTTGTATGAAGTCCTGTAAACCTACCCGATTTTTATAGCCACTGTCTAACATTCTATTGTGTTTATGAATTCTTTTCTAGGTGAATATTTAATTTCTACTTGTACAAATAAATAATGTTAATAGGCTAATTTTTCTGTTTAAAGAGAAAAGAGGAATCTAAGGATTTAGTGTGTGGAATCAGCACTTATTATGTAAGACAAGTTTTAGTAAGCATTTTAAGTATCAGAACATGTGTGTTTAATAAAAAGCATTTTGTGGACTAAATTTCAAACATTTCCATGAAGTAATGATAAATAGAAATTATGCACTTATAAAATACTCCTCTAACTGAGTGAGTGTTCTGTTCCCCTGGACTTTTTGGCCCATCTATACAGAAGGCCTTGGAATTCCCCGTTCCGTATCTGGCTTGCCTAGCCATGGCCTTGGATTCTTCCACAGTGACTATGCTGCCGCAGTGGAGTTTCTTATAGTGTGGCTCTGGCAGAAAGTTTGCCATCTCTCCATGCCCAGTACCATAGTGCTCCTGATCCCAGAGACAAGCTGGCTCAGCAGAAGGAGTAATCTTTGCCTTTTATGAGAGTAGGTGTATGGAGAAGGAATAAGGAAGACAAAGGGAGATGCTAAGATACAAGCAGCTTCATAAGTGACTGTATAAAATGAATAGAGGACTTGCAAGGGCACAGAAAAGAAACAAGTATAAACCTAGGATGGGGAAGCAAGCTATTGAAGTCTGAAATGTCAGCATTTATGCCAAAGATATAACCATGTGCCAGTATTTTCAAATGTTCTAACAGAAAATTGAAAACTGGTATCGTAATCATTAGTAATATAAACACATTGTCAGCTTTACTGGGTACCGCATCATTGCCTTCCAAATGGACTGCACTGTTTTACATTCTCGACAGATGTGTGAGAATTACCTCCTTCACCACACTCCAGCTCGACCTGACCCCTACTTAGCTTTGAGTGGTTTGAAAACTTGATAGATTTGATCCAATGCTCATCCTTTTGCAAAGTTACAGTCTTTGGATGGAGTCAGTCACTTAGAATGTTTGTATTTTAATTGACATTTTTATATTTATAATGTTTAGTTTTTAAAATAAAATTTTGCATCCATGTTATAGTTTTATAGTATCCCTGAACACAAATACACTAAAGGAGATAATTAAACTTAATGCATAACTCATTACAAGAAGATAAGTTTAATGTCTGATGCTAAACACAACTTTATTGAGATTCAGTAAACATATGCATTCCAAGTACCTAACAGAACACGTGCTTTATAAGGGCATTCATGAGAACAATCAACTTACTCATCAACTTCGAAAGTTTGCTCTGCCTTTTAGTAGTTTCTTCTTGTTTCTCTAATTATGCATCTCTTTTCACAATTACTCAGGCTCCTCTATGTTGTAGGTGTGTGCCGATGGCTCATTCTTTTGTAGTTGCTGCTATAGCAGGCAACAGTAACACAATTTGTCTACACATACACAAGCTGATGGACATTTATATTATTTCCAGCTGTTTAATTGATTGAGCTCTTAATGTCTCTTAGAGAAAAATGCAATTACCACTACACTTTTCTAAGCAAAACATTATGGATAGATTAATCCCCACGGTTCCTCAGTGCCCAGCACAGTGTCTGAAATGTAAAGAGATCTAGTAACTGTGTACGCAAGAATGCAAGTATGTATTGTCAAAGATCTGAAAATCTAATTAGAAGCAGAGATCGAGCACACGCAAGGGGTCAAAGAGCACGAAACAGTGAACAGAACTGAAATCACTCATGTCTTTCCCCAAGGCCCCCGACTGCTCACCAAGAGTCCCTCCTAAGAACACCCCCAGACCAAATCATTCTCATTCACTGAAATATCTCTCTTCTCTTCTTTTGTTTAATTCATCTTCTCTGGCAATCAAGTCTGCAATGTGAATTATTTCTGAAGTGTCTTTGTTGGTGTCTAATGAGTTTCCAAGTTCTGGCCGAACAGCCTCCGACCTAGCTCCTAGTCATATGTTTCTGCCTTTCCTTTCTTGTAGACTTTGACCTTATCTTTTGCAACACCCCAACAAGTTCTTTTCTTGCCTCTGGACTTCAGTTTGTCCATGTTCATCCTACATGTGGTCAGCATGTATTTTCCTAATACACCATTTTGATAATTGTGTTTGGTTGCATTCATCTCTCCACATTCATTTGCTCAGTTTTAAATTGTTTAAAATAATTCTTACTATGGTGTATTTGACACAGGCAGAGAAGAGCCCAAGTTGATGCGTCTATATTATGCTGGTGATTTGTCACTAACTAAATGAGTGCCCAAATTCCATGATGCAAAAATAGTTAGACTGATAGGAATCTTAATGAATTATACTTTTACACAACATTTGCTTTTGAAGATACCTATATTTCTACCTTCTAATTTATCTCTGGTCAAAACCTGAGAACTGTTTAGCTCACCATTACTAACTAGTACACCTATGCTGACTCACCCTAAAAACCCCTAATCAACTGCTTCTCCTCTCTGCTACAGTGACCACACTCACTGCCCTGGTTCTGTGCAGTTCTAAACACCTTTGATGACTGTGGCTAGAGTAAGCTTGAAAGGTGGGGCTCTTTACCCATGACTCTAGTGACAAATAATATACCGGTTACTTCATAGGCACATAATAAACTTTATGTGCCAAATAAGTTGATCTAACTCACAGCAATGTGCCCAGTGAATATGAAATAAGTTATATGAAAGACTGAGGTGTAATCCTCTAGTCAAAATATAGCTAATGCCTCCCATGTATTTATAACTCTGTCATCACATTAGTCAAGATCCCCTTAACTTCCTGCATGAGTTGTTGCACCAGCTTCCTACATCTTATGTCAATACTGTCTGCATTTTCAAAAGGGCACTAACACAGATTATCTAGATTAGTCTCTTACAAAGATTTACATTCATTGCATGTCTCCCCTATCATATTCCATGGCCTGGCTTTCAAAGTCTGTAGCTATGTAATGTGTCATTGTTAATTATATTTACCCCGCTGGGTCCTGGAACTCCACACATTACTTTTCTTATCGAACAGTACTATTGCACCTGTTGATTGGTCTCCCCACTCCTCACTGCTCTCCTACGTCTCCACTCTCCCCTCTTCTACTTTGGACTGCCATGACGTCAGTCTTTAGGCTCCTCTATAAGTAATGCCAACTTCACTCAGTTGATCATTACTCAATGTACGTGCAAATTGCTTAATCACATTGTACATTATCAATATGTGTCAATCAAAATGCTTCATAAGCTTTTGTTCAAGCTGTAACTACTCTCACAATATTTTTTTGTATTCTCAAATATGCATTGGAAATTCAAGTTTGCCTATTATTCCCATTTCTCTTCAAAGCACTGCCCTCCCTCCAGCTTGTGCTGTAAGGCTCACTTATCCTCTCATCTGCATACCTTTTCCTTTCTCCTCAGTCCATCTGAATTTACTAATTATACCCTGATGAGCCTGTATTCACACTAGAAAGCCATATTTCCCATGGAGTGTTTGTGTATGACTTTATCAATAGCACTCAGATTTGAATTGTATCACCAATATGAGATAACTCATCATGAAACAGTCAAAGCTAGCAGCAATTAGCTTGGAAGTAAGTGCAGTTTTCTCCCCCAAATCCCACACTAAATCACAAGCCCCATAAAGCATAGAAAATTTGTCAGTTTTGTTGACAAAAAAGTCCAAGGTCTACATGCTCAGGTATTTATCAAATAAATGAATAAAGGAAAGTTTTTGTCTACAACACAGTGGAAGTACAAGCAATCCTTATTTTTGCAGGAGAATTTTGTGGCATAGAAATATTTGAAGAAATCTTCAAAATTTAACATATGCTACGTTTTAAGGTAGTGATTTAAATAGAATCATGAGATCCTCACACTACTATATTCATTTGTTTTAAATACAGCATTTAAATATTCTGAACTTAAGTCAAGCATGCTTTCACTTCCAAAGCTGAGTCAGAAGGGTTATGATGAGTTCAAGAGAAGCCTTCATACAGAATGAGACTTGTCTCAACAAACAGGGATCATTAATTAACTCTGAGTTTAAGAACAGTGACAATTAAAGAAATATACCTTTTACAGAGCTTATATTTATTAATATTGGTTAAGAATAACTTGATAGCTCTAATACATGTCTAAAGAGGTAGAACGTGAAAATAAAATGAGAATATTTTAACTCAAAAATACATACCAGTTATAGTTATATTTGCCATATATTAGATTATATCTTTCCTAAATTATACGCCAAAATAAATTTACAACTTCGGGACTCTAATACTAATGGAGAGATGACTGGAGATGAAGCGAAATGGCTTTTCTTCCAGAAGACCCATGTTCAATCCCCAGCAGTTTGCAACCATTTATAACTCTAGTTATAGGGGATCTGACATCTGCTGTGGCCTCCAGGAACACCAGGCTTTCATGTGATGCCCCAAAACATCTGCAGGCAAAATAACCATGCACATAAAATTTAAAAATTTTAGAAATCATGCCATTATCACTTAGCCTTAACATAGGAATGCAGAAGCTTTTTTATTAGATATTTGATTTGGAACCACAGAATAGCCCTGTAAGACTGGGGAGGAGAGAGGCCTAGGGAGGAAGGTGACATAATTTGTGGATGAATTTGAGGAAAGAAATTCCTGAGATTTTCTGGGAGAAAAGGTACAGGGAAGACAAACACCAAACAGGAAGTGGTTTGTCCTTCCTGGGGAAGTGAGGACAGAGCAGCCATCACAGGCAAAAGTGATGAGTGAAAATTCTTTGTGATAGTGTGGTCACCCAAATGCAGCCCCATGAAATGGTTTATGTGAATAATTAGCAAGAATTTATGTAAACTAGGATTAGGACAAAAGGAGTGAATACTCTGGAATTTATTTAGGCAGAATTCATCATGGCATAGATTAACTGAGTAAAGACTGTGGAAGGAACACACAGGATTTTGATTTACATGTTCAGTCCAACCATACAATTAAATATGTGTGGGAGGAGGAAGCTAATGTTTTTAGCTGTAAATGTATGAAATTAGAAGAATCTGAAGAATCGCTGAGGATGACAGTATAAAATTGGAGCTATGAAAGGTATTGATTGGTGTTCAGAAAAAAATATGAGGACCAATGAGAGATAGATTTGAAACTGGTTAGAAAACAAACATGTAACAAGAACAACCAAAACCAACATATGAAAACATAAATACGAATATAATTACCACCAAAGGGTGCTTATTTTGCATGAGATGAAATGAATAGCTAAGTCTGCAAGATAAGGACATAAAAAAGTTTAAGATAACCAGAATGTCCCTAAAAAAGACTGGAAATTGATGGCCAAACCTTACGTCAAGAAACCAAGAACAGTTAGTTGTATCACTGAAAATGTTTTCAAATACAAGTAATGGAAGAAACTGGCTCACCTAGCTTTGAACAAGGAGTGATTGTTACCTATTGTTCACATATCTAGAATTCCAAAGACGAAGTGGCCTCCAAGAGCTGACCCAGGAGCTCAGTGATCTCATCAAGGAAACAGTCTCCTTTGTCTCTATCTACCCTGCCCTCCACAGTTTCCATCTGCCATGTGCTCCTTACTCCTTTCATGAGAATAATTTGACTGGCAGAAAATTGGTACTATGTGCTCCTCATTCCCATACAGCCAAGAGATGGTTTGGTATGGAAGCTCTTGCAGAAGAATGAAAATGAATCCACCCTGGTAACCAGTCTATGTCTTAGGTTCCATGGGCACAGACTGAGTTACCTGAAGATGTTTTCTGAAATGGCCACTGATTTGGAAGCAGAATTAGGTTTCCTTTTTTTAGAACTGATATTGGATTAATTTTACAGAAGCATTGATCTTTGTTGGCGAGAGATGATTACCTGTGCAAACTCGATTCTTCAGGTAAAACGAAATGGGAAAAGAACAAGGGCATATTATCACATGTAATCACTCATAGGTGGTTTTTAAACATAAGGCAAAGAAAACCAGCCTACAAACCACAATCCCAGAGAACCTAGACAACAATGAGGATACTAAGAGAGACTTACATCCATCTAATCTCCGTGGGATATAGAAAAAGACAAGATCTCCTGAGTAAATTGGAAGCCTGGGGACCTTGGGGAAGGGTTGAAGCGGGAGGGGAGAGACGGGGAAGGGAGTAGAGAAAAATGTTGAGCTCAATAAAAACCAATAATACAAAAGTACAAGGTCATAACCAGTCAATAAAGCTCACTACCTATGGATTAGGTGGGCTTTGAGAGGCTATAGTCTGGGAAGTCACTGGAAAATAACAAAGTGCAGGCAGAGAAAGAATGGAGGGAACAGGACAAAATCAAATGAAATCCCAAATCAGATCAGTAATTAGGAAGCAGCTACCCAGAAGTCCCTTTATGAATTCTAATTGCAGTGTTTTTAAACCAGTTGTGGTGAAGATTATACCAGTGACCATTCGCATGAAATCTGTCACCTTTTCAAGCCCAGAATCCCTAGCAGTTGGAGAAGAGTAGGACAAGGGGATAGTTTTTAATCTCAGAAAATCAGGAGATTGTGTGTGTGTGTGTGTGTGTGTGTGAGAGAGAGAGAGAGAGAGAGAGAGAGAGAGAGAGAGAGAGAGAGAGAGAGAGAGAGAGAGAGAGAATGTGTGCATGAGTACTTGTTCAGGTGTGTACATGCACATGAATGCAGATACCTGTAGAGGCCAGATGAAAGGTTCAGATCCTCTGTTGGTGGAGTTACAGGTACTTGTGAACAGCCTGATATGGGTGCTGGGAATAGAAGTCAAGTCCTCTAAATAGCACCAAGCAGCTCTTAGCCTCTGAGCCATCTTTCTAGCACCTACAATAAGTTTTTAATATTGGGACTGAATGAATGGCTCAGCAGTCAAAACCACTTGATGCTGCTCTTGCAGAGAACATAGGCAAGGTCCCCAGCACATACAGGTAGCTTACAACCTTGTCTAACTCCAGTTCCAGGAGACCCAGCTCTCTCTTCTCTCCTCCTTCATACTGCATAGAGGTGGTGAAAAGACATACATGCAAGCAAAACACTCATACACATGAAACAAAAATAAATCTTTTTAAGAACCTTGTAATGTGGAGCAGTGAGATAAGATGAAACAACTATGTCTAGCTAAGTCAGTCCAATGCTGGTTGCGGGAATTTTGTTTGTTTTTCCAGCAAATGTTAATTCAGCTCTAGCCCAATTCAAGCTTTTGGAGATTAGAACAATGAACAGGAGTCCCTGTTCTCAGGCAGTACGCATTGCAGAGAGAAGGAGGGAGAGAGGGAGAGGGAGAAACAGAAACAACACATACAGTATGTCAGGGTGAGAGTTGCCATAGAGAAGAATAAAATTGTGTGAGGACATGATTGGCACCCACTATGTGATAGAGCTGCTGTTCTAAATAAAGATGGCAGGGAAGGAAATCTTTGGACAGGGGACATCTGAGTATAATAGAGGGTATATGGGAAGCCCATGTTTCAGAGAGAAGAAAAGCATATCAGGTTTAACCTGGGGGTGCATTGGGCAGGTTTGGAGAAGAGCAAGTATTTTGGGGAAAGGTGGAAAGGACTTGGAATTCTGGGAGTAGGGGCATCACTTAGAGGATGAAGTCAAAGAATTAGAGTATCAGGTGTTATGTCATGAGTAAGAAAAAGGAATTTGGGAATGGCTCTAACTAAGAGAAATGAGAAGACTTGATGGTGAAAATGGGAGCCTTGGTTTAGAGGAATTGGCCAGTGCCATCATTACCACAGTAAAACTGGTTCTTCTAAAGCAAGTGTGGCTCTGAGACATAAAGTTAAAACATTGCCCTTTGTTCCTGCTCTGAGTAGACTACAGCTAGCCAAGCATGGAAACAAGGCAAAGAAGTAGCAAACTTGGAAGAAATGTTATACAATTTGGAAATAGATGCTCACCGATTTGTAATGGTTTTACTGGAGATGATTGCTTGAGTTTCTAATGGTGTAAAAGCATGCCCCCTGTACAGCCACGGTTTCAGTTTAAGAATAATAATGAATTGCAGGAGATATTCAACAGTTAAGAGAAGCTTCCTCTCACCTGATTTTGCCGAACTATAAACTCTGAAGCATTCTCAGCACCTTTAAGGTAGGCTAATTCAAGTTAGCATATTCATTAATTATATGTATTTAATGCATTTTTACTTAAGGTATTGAAAAATCTAGAGGGAATATACTAAAATATAAACTCACTGTAAATCTAAGAGAGTTGGCAATAACACCTCCAAGTCAAGGTTAATAAGTAGATAATTTGGTTTGTAATTAGCATCACTATTTGTGTAGAAATATTCTAACTCACATTTTCTAAGCATCCCTTACTCTTCTAGTTAGCTAGTAGATGAAACACGTACAAGTGCATTCTCTCCTTCATCATTGACAAGTTGCCACAGATTGCTGAGGTCCGTGTCCTTAAAATGAAAGGCAAGGTGGCATATTACTGTAAATGAAATCTGATGTGATGCTTGTCTTGTCAGGTTTCCAGACTATTAGATGATTTAAACATAAAACTCCTTGTGTTCTCTTTAGATGCTCATGATTAGGACACATCTGAATGTCTGCACTATTAAAATGCTTTTGGGGGCAGAGATGCTTGAGACCGTGATCCAAGGTTTCTCTCATCCTACATTTTACATGCTTATTTCAGATTTTGGAAACTGCTATTTGTATTTTATATGAAGAAGTTACAAAGTCATCTTGTTTTGGAAAATAATTGAAAATTAAAACTTGGGAGGTAGGAGATCGTAAGGTCAAGGTGTCCTCAGGAATACTATGAATTCAAGGCTCAACGCCTACAGCCTGGGTTACAAGGATGCACATAAATCTAACAAATTATTCATTCCATTTGCTTATTCTTACTATTTTGCCAAGACCTTCATCTTCAGAGAAGAACACAGCATTTTATTCTGCACCCGGTGTTTGCAAACTGTCAATCATCTCCTAAGGGATCTTAACAAATGGCCGCATTGAGTACTGGGCAGGCAAGGGTGCTTCCCACCTGGAAAGAGACCACTCTGTAATGGAATCCTAGCGCATGCATTATCTTCCCTTCTGCCTACCCTTGCGATCACACCGCAAATTAAAAGGTCTCCCAGGCCCAGGCTGCTTCCCAGCTGCCAGCCCCTGGTAGACATGAGGGAGCCAGTAGGGACCAGGTGGAGTAGTGTTGAGTTGCACTAACCACACAGTACAAGGAGATTGGCCATAACTTCCCAATTGAATATTTATATCAGCCCCGTTTCTCATCTTGCTCTTTGGCACTGACCACAGTGCTGAGCTACTGCGATTTCAAGGGCGCTGCATTGTGTGGAAGCTGCTCCGCGAACTATTACGCCAGATGAGAAATGGGCCACAGGGTCCTATTGCTGAGATGGCTTGTTGACCTTTTTTTCCCCCGTGGAGACTATCCTATTACAGTGTCCTAAGGAAGGGGCAAAGGGGGTGGGGACATTTCCTGACATCATCTGGCACTGCTGTTCTGTGAATTGTATACAA
Organism: Microtus pennsylvanicus; assembly: GCF_037038515.1. Classification (NCBI taxonomy): domain Eukaryota; kingdom Metazoa; phylum Chordata; class Mammalia; order Rodentia; family Cricetidae; genus Microtus; species Microtus pennsylvanicus. Next base: position 189,953,787 of record NC_134579.1, read on the forward strand.
ACGCCGTGACTTTTTTTAGCAGGACGGAAATTACCCGCAGTTATGTTAAAGACTACCCAGCACTCTGCGTTGATTATCGCTGCGTTTTCTTCATTTACTCAAAGGTTTTATTTTTGTTTGCTCAGGTCAGACACTTATCACAGGGCTCTCTCATCGCATTTCACATTCTGAGTCCCCGTGGCAGGTGCTAACTTCCTAGCTCAAAGTGAATGGGTTGAGTAACCTCATAAAGATACAAAATGTCTTGGCCCAGAGAGGAAGGGAGTAGAGAATGCCTGTCGAAGGGAGAGGCTCAGTGTTATTTAGTAAGCCTTGTAAACCTGAGAAGGTATTTGGAAAACCATCTATACGCACCCATTAACTTTTTCAAGGTAGTGATCATGAACTGAACCTCACGTTCCACTTTCCCAGTTAGTACTGATGGAGCGCCTTCCTAGTGTGTCTTTTATTATCAGTTTTACTTAAGAATAACTCACTGACTTTTGATTTTTTTTACTTTTAAGATTTTGAGAATTTTATGTGCAAATATATAAAAAATACTATATGGGCATCATTCCACCCATTCATTTTCCACTCCAACTACGGCTGTGCCCCCTCTCTGAAATTCAAGACCTCTTCTTTATTGTTACTGGTGTGTGTGTGTAACGTACTGAGTTCATCTAGGCTTGCTAGTATATGTATATGTGTGTGTGTTGAGAGCAGACCACTGGAGATTGGAAACCCTATCAGGTAGCTTGTTCCTGAAGAAAACCGATTCTCCCTCTCTCAGCCATAGATTGCCTGTAGCTCTTCATCTAGGAATGGAGTTTGTGAAATTTCCCCCACCTACACTGTCATTATTGTTCCTTTATATGACACAAAAAATTGTCCACCACTGGATTTCTTGTAAATTGTTGACTCCAAAATTAAATTCTTAATGGTTAAGAGTAAATCATCAGAGGGCAATGATCACGAGACTGCCACTTAGTTTCCCTAAACAGAGAGCATCGTGGGAGAGCCCCCTCGTCTTTTTGTGATGGCAGTGTAAGAAAGGAGGTGTGCCAGTGGGCGTGCTAATACAGATCGTAACAGTGTGTGTGTAGATTTCTGGCTTATTTAGGAGGAAAAAATTAGAACACATAGATCTGATGTCAGAACTTGTGTTACTTCGGTGCCTTCTCTCCAGAGGAGAGAAATCTGGGGATGAACTTCTCATGCTGCCTTCAAGAAGTATCCTCATGTTGCATTGAGTCCCCTTTATTGATGTCACACTGAGCAATATCATAGTGACGTAGTACTAAAGACAAGAACACTGAAGTGCAGAATTTGTTTTTAGCAGAAGAGAATTAAACTGCATGTTGAGCCCCATACCCTGTTTTTTTTTTTTTTTTATTTGAGGAAGGCTTTAAAGCTATCCATTTAGGAGCCAAATGTCAAACTCTTGGGTAGTGATGGGTAAAGCCACGAAGCTCTGCAGCATCTGCTTGGACAGGCAGGGGGAATTCCTGGACCCTGTTGAAGCTGAAGTTAAGGCTATCAGATGAAAGAACGAACTCATGTAGACTCCAGAGGATAGTCCAAAGGGAGAGTCACCCAAACTTTTCCATTTGGGGGATGGTAATTGCACATCTACATAAACTGTGTATCTACAGATGGCTAATAACATCTTCCTTGCTGGAAGATGAAGCTTGCCATGGCCTAAGGAGGCTGAAAGAAGGGAAAATGCTCAATCGGACAAGGGAAAGTCATTTTATCATGCTTTCTTGATAGCAAAAGGGCTGTTTCCTCTGTGACTTCAAGGTGTGGTAGCACATGCCTTTAATCCTAGTGCCTAGAAGGCAGAGACAAAGAGCAAAAGGGCTGTTTTAGGAAGGAAGATTTAATCTGACTGATGTCAAAGGGAATGTTTTCTTCCAGATCTGAAATCCCAAGAAAAGTATGGAACAACACTTTCTAATATTGTACATTATCTGAAATGAAAGAGAGCAGGTGTGTGCTGTCAACACTGAAGACAGGACTAAGAGAAAACACTTTCTAAGTATGCACTCCACTAAACTAAAGGTACCTTATGAGGGCAAGCTTATTTATCACCTATGGATATTTAATCTTCACATCAAATTATATTGGATCTACTTATCAACTTCAGTTTGACCCTAAGATCCCATGACCAGTAAATGACAGAGGTGAGGTTTAATGCTCAGATTAGAGTTAACGGTACTGGATCTTAACTCTACACTCAGCCTCAAGCAAAATACGGCATTTTCCATCGAAGGACATGTGTTGTCCCTCTAGAAAGAGAAATTCAATTATTTAATAGGCAACTATCTTCATTTTGTGCATTACACCAGTGCTTTGTTTTTGCTCATTCAACACTCCAGTACTGAAAACATTTATCCTATGTAATGTTTGCTCCTGGCAAAGCGTCTCCCTAGCCTAAGAGTTGATATATTTCTTGGTGGTAATTGATGGCATTGAATGTTTTGATTGTGGCCTATGGCTTTACCCCACTACTTGCTAGAAGAAAACAATTTCCTGCTTCATTAACCATGGTTTGTAACCAATCTTATGGAAATTTGACTCCTGCACCGTTCAAATAACACTTGAGGTATCTGGGGGAGTTTCATTCTTTTCTTTGTTTGCCAGTGAAAGGAATCTTTGGAAAACCAAGATTTAGACCTCCTCCCATTAGTTTGAAGTATTGGCTCACAGTTATTGAAGTAGAGGTGGAGAATTCAGGTTTTATATGAATAGAATAATTTGTTCAAATTCAAGGTAAGAAAGAGGCAGAGAGAGAAAGAGAGACAGAGAGAGAGAGAGACAGAGAGAGAGAGAGAGAGAGAGAAGAAGAAGAAGAAGAAGGAGAAGAAGAGGAGGAGGAGGAGGAGGAGGAGGAGGAGAGGAGAGGAGAGGAGAGGAGAGGAGAGGAGAGGAGAGGAGAGGAGAGGAGAGAAGAGAAGAGAAGAGAAGAGAAGAGAAGAGAAGAGAAGAGAAGAGAAGAGAAGAGAAGAGAAGAGAAGAGAAGAGAAGAGAGAGGAGAGAGAGAGTCCCAGGCTTCAAGTGGAGAGTTGTGAGCCCTGAAAAAAGGGGGCTGTAAAAGTATCCAGAGAAGAGTATGTTCCTGCCTCTATTTGCTTTGGCTACAGGGAGTGAGATCATTCTGACAAATGAGTTCCACACTGTGAATGTTCAAGTTGGCCTTGAGACAGTTGTAAAGGTGCTGGAGAATAGTAAAGCTCCCCATGGTTTGCACAGTCCATTCTCTGATCCTTCTTACCAAAGATCAGGAGGTCCTCCTCCCAGGGTTCCATGGCAGCACAGCTCATTCAGTTCCGACCATGTTTGGACAAATAAGTTGGTGGAGGCCTTCTCCTGGGGCTACCTGTCCACCAGTTCAGTAGCACAGGTACCAAGTGGTACAGAGGTGTCTGTCACTTTGGCGAGCAGAGAACCTGTCTCAGGGCCACAGCATTGGCAAGATCTTCTAGATGGCGGTTCAGAAATATGTTGGCTGAAGGTGACCTGGTGTTGATGGTGATGTTTTCTTAGGCCTGTGCTTTTTCAGAAAACAAGAGCCAATACTCAAGTGCTCTGTTTTCCTGGACATCAGCTGACCAAGTGGCTTTATTAGTTTGGTTTCATTTGCAATTGATTTTGCATCCATGTAGAAGCATTCTCTTTCCTCTCTTTTCCTCCTTCCTTGTCTCCCTCCCTATCCCTGCTCCATCTCTTTCTCTCTAACACACATATACATACTCATTTGAGGAAATCTCAAGTTTTATATGTGCACGTGTGTGTATGTGTATAACACCCCGCCACACACACATACATGTGAAAATTCAACACCACACATTCACATCATAGAACTAATTCCATCCTTGTATTGATAGCCTGAAAGCTCCTTGTTGTCCTAGAACTGTGCCTAGAACAGAGATACCCAAGCAGAATTCTCTATACATCGAATCTGACTTCAAGTAGCTCCAGTCACTTGATCTGCTTGTTCTTTTCTATTGTTATGCTATTCTCATGTGTTATCATGGCTAGAGGCTCTGTGTCATCATCACAGGAGTGGGGTGGGACAGAGCATAGAACAGAAAGCAGCCGCTGCTCTCCCGGAGCCTTGCACTGAAGTCAGATGAGAAACATCTTCTTCCTGTTTTTCAGCTAGGGAAAATAGACCTTTATGTTGTGATACTATTTGAAGAGCACACACCAAACCCATATCTTCATATGCATTCATCCAGTGGTCGGCCAGAGCGCAGTTTGTCTAGGGAGACAATGAGAAGTTGGGATCTCGAACCTTGTCCCTAGAACTTCCATTTCTTACAAAGAGCAGCAGCTGTTGTGACAGCGTTGTGGAGTTAAGGACACTTTTGCATTTCTTGGGTCCTGAACAGCTGATGGAGGGACTCTATAAATAACCGGGCCCTGACTCATCACCAGGCTCAGCAAAGAGTGAATCACGGTGTCTGAGTTGGAATTGATTCTACAGTACACAGAGTTAAACTTTGCCCTTAACAAAGGGGTTCGAAGAGGACAGATTCTTCAGAACATTCACATCAAATTCTGTCAGTGCTACAAGCAAAGACTAGAGGAAAGAATCAAGAAGCTAATCCCTAAACCTTGGAATTATCTCATTTCTTCTCTTTTAATGACCACTTCAGGTTAAGACTAAGTTCAGTTATATAAATTGCCCAGACAGATTCTGATGTTTAAAAGCCCGATGATATAATGGTCATTAAAAGCAGATTGAAATAGACATCCTAAGAGATAGAGTCACATTTAAACATAACATATAGTGTTATGTGGGGAAAAATAGATGTTCGTGTTGACTTTGGTAACTTTCAAAAAAATATTCTATTACTATTGAACTTTGAAAGTGTCTGGTTTGACGATTAAATGTCTTACCAAGGAGATACTATAGAAAGATACTTCTAGACTCATGGTAATAATGTTATATTTCTGTTTGCTAAAGGCTTCTTTAATTGTAGGACATTTTAACCCACTAAAACAAATATGACCGAGGAGCTACACTGTGAATTTCCACTGGAATGCATTTTTGTTTCCCGTGGATTGGACTGCAACCTGCTAGGGTTGTATTTATGTCACAGGCTAATTTTTGTTGTTCTGAAGAAACACCATGTTTTAATGCAGGATTCCCCTAAAGTTAAAACCTTCCTTTTCATTTAAACAGAAAGGGGGAGGTGATGCAGGATTTGCCTCTGTATGCTTTGAATATCATTGGTTGATAAAGGAACTTCTTTGGGCCTATAGCAGAGCTATAGGGGAACAGAGCTAGGTGGGGGAAACTAAATGGAATGCTGGGGGAGAGTGGAGTCAGAGAGAAGCCTTGTAGCCACGCAGCAGCCGGTTGGAACTTTGCCCTGTAAGCCACTGCCATGTAGCAATACACAGATTAATAAAAATTAATATGGGTTAAATTAATATGTAACAGTTATCCAATAAGAAGCTAGACCTAATGGACCAAGCAGTGATTTAATTAATACAATTTCTGTGTAATTATTTTAGTTCTGGGCAGCCAGGATGAACAAGCGGCCTTCCTCCAGCATGTTGTGTTTTCTCTCCACTCCTTTCTGATGTGTTTGAGCCATTCTTTCATTCCTGACTGATTTTCCTGGCTTACCCATCTTTTACATAGTCCAAACTGGCGAAGAGTCAGTCTTTAGTAATACCACTGACTAGAAGTCTCCCTTGGGGATCCTTATTTGAACCAATCAAAAATCAGCTAGCAATTTCAGAAAAGAAAAATTGCTGACTCTTTTAAGTTTCCATTGCTGTCTGTCCCATCAATGGATTGTTAATATTCTAAACCTTAAATCCCAAGGCAGAGCCTCTTCTCATGTGGAGAAGCTTTTGTTTGTACTGAGAACCAGTTAAGGCATCTAGTAGAAATCTGAGTCCATGAGGGTTGCTCTATAAGTGGGAGGATCCACATCTCCAGCCTCAGGCTCAGTGATTGGTGGAAGGACTCACGTAATTCTTTTTTTTTTCTTTTGGTTTTCTAGACAGGGTTTCTCTGTGGCTTTGGAGCCTGTCCTGGAACTAGCTCTGTAGACCAGGCTGGTCTCGAACTCACAGAGATCTGCCTGCCTCTGCCTCCCGAGTGCTGGGATTAAAGGCGTGTGCCACCATCACCCGGCTACTCACGTAATTCAGATGATGCTGACTGATTGATGGCTGCAGTTTATTACTGTGAAAGGATACCAGTGAGAATCAGCAGACGATAAATGGTCCCGTGAACACAGCATCTGTTTGCCTGATAGAGAAGTCATCTCTGTTACTTCTAAGATGTCTGTTTCAAGCCTCCTTCAGTGTTCCTCATGCTATTGGTCACATACACACCACAAGCATCTGTCTGGAGTTTTATCTCTAATTAGCAGGGCCCAAGAATTAATTTTTACTTGTTTTCTGTCAGTAGAGTAGTACAGAAGGTGACAACATATACAAAGAATATTGCCCTAGATGGAGGCTATCCAAGTCTGGTTCTAACACCTACTTCATACAGAAGCCTGCTTCTAGATAATGCTCTTTTCCTCCACTAGGGGTCAGATTTCCTGAATTCCTCTGATTCCGATTTCTGAAGCATAAGGAAGCTCCATGAACTCTAAAGAATTGTATTGGTTTTCTTTTGTTAATGTTTCCCAAAACACCAACCCTTTCTGTTACATGGTGGTTAAGGCAAGTATATGATCATTCAAGAACCTTCTAGAGACATGCTGAGCTGTAGCCGCATTATGAGCAGCTCAACTTCCGGTTCCCTTGATGACCCACCATCTTGATAGCTCAGTGTCTAAACTATGATCCAATTGAAGATAAAGACACTTTTTGCTTTTGTTTACTTCTAGCAAAGTCCTTGTGGCTTTGACATTCGGGAAATTCGCTCAATAGATTTCAAATTTCTCTACAAAAACAAAAGTAATAACTGATACAGATATGAATTAAAGAGGATCCTCCTTAGACTTCTGAACATCATTTAGCTTTCTATCTTTATTTCCTATTACTATTTTATTTTCTGTTGCATGAACACTGTGCCAGAGTGGAAAATACACATCTGTTTCCTTGTGCTGAAATAATCCAGTATTTCTTCATGAAATGTGGTACAAGCTGTTCACATTTTCAGGAATAGTTTTTCTTCAGATGAAGGAAAACACCTTGGTTTACCTAGAATGTACAATGTAAAAGAAAAGTGAACCATATCCAGTACATCTTTGCAACCATGGACTTAGTGTCCATTAATATATTGCATTACATAGGTCTCCAGATGTTAAAGATATCTTGCACTTCTAAAATAAACCACACTGGTCATAATACAGCTTCCTTTTCCATGCTGGTTTCTATTTGATAGTACTATCTTCTTGGTTGTATTTGGGATAAGAATTCCCTCCTACTCCAACTGTATTGTTTTTCCTCAAATGTTTGTTAGCATTTATTAGTGGAGTATCTCCAGAGTTATCTTTGTGTTTCAATTTTTAAAGCATACTTTTTTGTGTGTGACATGTCTATGTGGAGTACATATATGTTCAGTGGAGAGGATGAGTTCACGTGCATGGAGGTGTCTTGTGTGAGCACAAGCACATGAAGCACAGGGAAAAACTTTGGGTGATTTTGGGGATGCCTCTTGACTCCATTCTCGGGACAGGCTATCTTCTTGAACCTTAAGCTCACTAATTTAGTTAACTGGCCAGTACCTTTGAGGAGTGCATATCTCCACTGCCAGGCTTTGGCATTGCAGGCATGGCCCTCCTTGCACAACCTTCGCATAGGTGCTGGGGATTTGAACACGGTTCTTTATGCCTGCCAAGCAGGCATTTTCCTGTCTAACCTTTCTTTTTTGTTTTTCAGTTTATCCCTGGAATTTCTTATTGATAATTGGTTTGGGGATTTACTACATTTTTACTGGGCCAGGTTTGACCTTTCAAGAAATTCATCAGTTTTATCCATCCTTAAGTTCTTTGGCTTGGCATTTCTATTTCCCCATTCTTTGTATACCACCATTGTCTCTAGTGATCTTCTGGAGTCAAAAATCATTTGTATTGATCACGTAACTTTTTATTTCAAAATTTCTTCTTTTTATTGTTTCCTCGTACTGGTATCTCCTTATTTTCCAGGTTTTAGTGTCTTGGGTGGAAATGTAGATCATCAATTTTTAAGCCCCTCCCTTATTTCTTACTAAATCACTATATTTATATACCACATGTTTTGAATTGATGTATTTTTACTATTATTGTGTCACGTACATTGTTTTGCATTTATTTTGTAATTATTCTTAGGAAGTTTATACTTAGAAGTATAACATTTAATTTGGAAAGGTTTGGGTTTTAAATATAGTCTATAAGATTTACATTTAAAGTCCTGCTAGTATTTATCTTGTAGACCAGCATAGTCCTTTTAGCAGTGTTCCATATATAACTGAAAATAACTTATTTCTATACTTACTATGAAGTCCTGTACGTTAAGTCACATTGGTAATAAAATATTTTTAAGGTATTTATTTGTAGATCTTATTTAAAATGTTGACCATTGTGAAATCACATCTAGGATTTCCAATCATGTTCATAGAGTTGTGCCTTTCTTCCTTTAATTTTGTCAGAAAACGTTCATCCTTTCAGGACCTCAGATTTGTTGAGTGTATTTCTTGCCACATTGTCGGAAGCAAAATCATGTCTCAGTCTCCTCTTCCTCTGTGGTTGTTAGAAGTGTTACAGATCTGGTTATCAGCCTCAAGTTTGTTTTTAAGCCACTTGGATCAAGAAGGTCTCTAGAATTTTCTCTGCTTTTGAATTCAGTTTATTTATGGCTACTGATTACAAGTTATGGGAGTTAAACATTTTCTCCATCCTTTGTGTTGGTACCAGAGGTGATTATTTCAGGAAGCCGTCAGTGCCAACATGGATGGTCATGATTGGAGTCTGCTCATTTCTTTGCATCATTACATGGAACATGTGTGTAGGATTTTGCACAGAAAAGTAAATCATGCAGTCTCATTGTGGAATCCGGTCCTGTTTTAATTCTACTGTCACTGACACACATGAGCAATCAAAGATTTCAAAGGGAAAAATATTTGCTGAAATTTTAGTTTGATCTCTGTTGCCTCCTATTCCAACAGGTCTATGGAAATGCAAGACCTAGCGAGTCCCCATGCGTTGGTAGGAGGCAGTGATACACATGGGGGCTCTAAACTGGATAAATCCAGTCTCAGCAGCACGTCAGTCACAACAAATGGGACAGGAGGTAAGTGCCATCCCAGAGATGCCCAGACTCACATCTAAGTGTTTGCTTTAAGTTTATATGTCAGGGGTTGTTAATAAATAACTATCCTACTATTGATGCCATAATCAAAATTGTATCCAAGGATTATCCAGCTAGTGTATGATTAAGTATTCTACTTATCATAAACATTGAATCCTTTATCTATAGCTGTGAGACTAGATTTTTCTGAGAAACGTTTTAAAAAAAATTCAAAAGGTTACCTTTTTTTGTATTTGTAAATAATCCACAGAATTTAAAAATTGTGAATAAAAGACATCACATATGGATGTTTGCATAAATTTGCAATTGAATATTTTTGTTTTAGTTTAAATTTTAAAAAAAATGTTACCCTAACATTTTTCATTAAAATGGTGAGTCTTGCAATGGACTTAAAATGCAATAAAATATTTATATCTGCTGCATTTTAAAAAATAATAATATGATACCTAGCACTTACATGAAAGAGAATAGCATATTTTCCCAGATAATATTCTCATTTTATTAAATCATAATTATGATACAACCTATGGCAACAATAAGTAGTTATTTGAAATATTGTCTTTTATTAATTTTAAGGAATGCATTTAGCTTGTGAGAACATATGATCCAACTGTGTAAAAATATGTATAGTTAGAGATAATACAGAATATATACCCACAAGCAATATGAAAGTTTTTCATATATTATTCACTATCATGCTGAATTTTGTAGATTCAGCCTAGGTACCAAAGTCAGATTTATGCAAAACCTATTTTACTTAGAAAACTACTCATAGTGCCAGAAATCAGCATTTGCCACATCATATTTTCTTTTACATTTTAAATAAATCTGTGAGATTGATACACCCTTCCCAATTAATCTGAAGTCCATGGTTTTCTTTGTTCAGTTGTGTGCATTGCAACCTACCCTGCATTTAATGATGTGTTACACCAAACCCTTTGTAGATTAACACTTCCTTTGTTTATTTGTCTCTAAACTCGCATCTATAATTTCAGCTAATTCATGGATATGGGATTGCAAGTCTATAGGAATATTTAGTTATAACCGCTGGAGTAAGAACATTTACCTTTAAAGTCTAAGGTGATTACAGATAATACGATTGAAAAATTCAGCACCCTGAAAGACGACCTGGGAGTTTCATGACTCACACATATATTTCAGAGCACCAGTGCAGATCTGATACACTCACACATAGCAGGCACACAGTGCAGTTAGAGTCTCGCTAAAAGATCGAAAAGTGGTGGCAGCATTGAAGATTACTCAAGTTCACTCAGCAGCCCTTCAGACAATGAACTCTTATACTGTTCCTGTTCTCAGGGGACAACATGACTGTTTTAAACACAGCAGACTGGCTGCTGAGTTGCAACACCCCCTCTTCCGCAACAAGTATGCGAGCCGATGGTACACTGCATGGGTTTGGGTGTGTGGATTTGACCTCTGGTTTGCTGTCTGCTACTGCCTCTATGTTTGCCCTCTTTTCTACATTCCATATTCAGAAGCAAGAGTGAAAAGTAAACAAGCCGTGGTTAAGAGTTGTCTGTCATTTATTAATCTTACATGCTTGGATCAGTAGGGTTTTTCTCTTATTTTCATAATTCTGCACCAATGGTGATCATATTGACTCATAGCTAATGACCAGGTTCTTATATGGTTCATTCAGTGTAATAAAATCATGTTAATCGGAGCAGTCAAAGCCAATGAACATTCATAGAAACCTAATTATCTAATGACTCATTTATTTCCACATTTTAAATCCTTAATACTGCAAGAGGGTTTCTGCTATTTTATTCTTTGATAAATAGTCCAAAGATTCTAAAATAAAATTAGCACTTACTATCCTACTATTCTAAGAGTTACCAGTAATAAAAGCTGTGTAAATAAAATTATTAGCCTGACACAGTGGAATATTCCTGTAATTCCAGCTATTTGGAAAGATGAAGTAGAAAACTCCCAAGTGTAAGTCCAGGCAAAGTAAAACCCCATGTCAACTAATAAGTTGAATAAACAAATAAATAATAAGTTTATAAATTAAGTCTGTTCATATGTTCCAATCCATTGATATTGATGGCATTTATACATACAAGTAAGAATTTTCCAAGAACAGTGGTTCTCAACCTGTGAGTCATGAATTCTTTGGGATTAAATATAAGATATCTCGCATATCAGATATTTACATTATAATTCATAGCAGTAGCAAAATTACAGCTAGGAAGTAGCAACAAAATAATATTTTTTGTTTGGGAGTCACCACAACATGAGGAACTGTCTTAAGGAGTTACAGCACTAGGGAAGTTGAAGACCACTGTCCTAGAATAAAAACTAATATGTAATCAAAAGTTAAAAGAAAACCATCACACTTCTGCATTGCCTGACAGCTTAGGATTTAAATGAAAGCGTAGATCCCATCCAGGAATTAGAATAAACACAGTTTGGCTGGACATTTCTCTACTTTAGATTAAATTAAAATATATGACAAATAAGTAAAGACCATTTCATTCTGTTCATCATTTATATTTTCATAGTTTGAATCATAAATATTTTCCATTTTCATGCTTGAAATATACTTTTCATGCTTAAAAACTGTTGCCGGAGTGTAGTTATTCTTGATTATTTTTGGTAAGGAGCCAGCTAGAAATGTTCTTCCCCGTTGCTAGGTCAGTCATTCATTCTGTTCCAGCAATTCATAGCCTCTAATGTTTAGAAGCAATGGGCAGTATGTAAATGAACATGGTCCAGTTCCAGCAAAACTGTATTTATACACCATGAAATTTAAATTCCACATGCTTCTCTTGTGTTACAAATATGTCGTGTTGCAAAAATATTCTGAATTTGCCGTTTTTTAAAAGTAGTACAATGTAAAATTCATTTCATGGCTCACCGATATTTGTTCTAGAATGATAGTAATGTAATCACATGTAATGCAGTGTTACCATGGCGAACTCCTGCAAAGAATGTTTCATCCTGTCCATCTCATCTCACCCAGAAACAACTTTCTAATGTAAAGCATCACATTTCCTGGTTCCTAATGTTATGCTCAGGAAGATGTGTAACAGAAACACAGTGAATCTGGAGCATAGCACCTTGTCTGTGTCACCCTGAACAAGTTCCTCTTGCTTCCCAAGTTTTAGTTCCTATATGTTAAAGGAAAATTGTATCCTTGCTGGCAGGTATTTTTGTTATAGATAGCATATATAATTTGGTTGGTGATAAATACCAATATAGTTTTCTTTCATTAGATAATTATATAATAATTAGATAATAGTTTTTAAGGAAACTGAAAATATGCATTGTATGAAAATATTACTTATCACGTTATAATTTCTCTGAATGTACAATTGTTTAAACCAGGCCCAAGAAAGCAACTCAATATGCTAAGACTATATTGATACCATTTTGAGTGGTATTAGTAATAACTAATGATGTAAACTTGGTGGCATACTGATAGGAAAATTTTAACAAATTTTAATGACTTACTAGCAGTTCTTTATAATGCAAGCTAAATATTTCCTGTTGTGATCTCTCTTGTTGGGGATAAAATGTTTTTCAAGATTTGTTTTTATTATTATTTTTAGTTCTGTGCACTCCCGTGTGTGTGTGTGTGTGTGTGTGTGTGTGTGTGTGTGTGTGTGTGTCTGTGCCCCTGGAGCAGGATTTACAGGTGTTTGTGAGCCCTTTGATAAGGGTGATTGGAACTGATCTCAGGTCTCTGCCTTTGCCATCTCTCTGGCCCCACATACTTTACTATAAGAATGATTTTACAATTAAATTTACCTCATTTGAAAAATTTGTTATAACAAAATAAAAAGAAAAGCTAAAATCTAATGTCTCTCTTTTGCTTTCCCTTACCATTAAAACAAATTTTAATTGCATAGATTTTTATATAAGTTGAAGCATCACCTCAAGACTCTGAATCCTAGTTAGTGTCACTTAAGTCTGTCACAATATTTCTTAAAGTGAACTAAGATGTTATATCACTTTAGTTACTATTATATCAATCTATGTGGTGATTTATGCTTAAACCCACATTTTCACCTCATAATTTCATCATTTGTAAAAGCCAATGGAAGGAAAGGGTAGGAGCCAGGTTTGGTACTGTGGTACCTACAGTCCTAACACTCAGGATACTAAGGTGGGCAGAGAAGGAGGGTTGATGGGAGGGCTTCACAAATAAGTCAATGGTGAAACTTTGTGAGCTGTATGGACACGTGATTATTTCAACCCCACTGTTATTACATAAATGCAAGAACAGTACCTAAAAAAATGAGCCTGCCTGTGTTTAAATAAAGTTGATTTAAAAACGGTGGAATACAGATTTCAAATCATAAAATATTCCTCCATAGCTTTATAATCATTCTCAGCCCACAAAGAAAGCAAACAGATCATAAGGCAGATTTGGCATGTCTATTGATATGTTGTAGACAAAACAATTATTTATAGGCATCTGAGAACCTTCTTCCTGTTACAGGTAATTCCTGATTTGAATTTTAGAAATAGTGTCAGGAACCTTGACTCACTACATGTCATATACAAAAACACTTAGATCTGTTGGGAGTGCTGACTGCAATGTCAAACACAGTGAATTTTTATTTTCTCACTTAATTGAATCATATCGAGGTCCAATTATAACCTTGCTCGGTACTAGAAAATGAGAAACCAGTTCCCTAAATGATGTGCTACTGACCATTCAGACATCAAAGCACAGAACAAAGAGAAACAGACATGAAAATGACCAAGAATGTCATGGTGTATCCAAGCTGAGTGTGCAACCAGAGTGGGTGAAGATTTTTTTTACCATGTAGCCTAAGAATTATTGAAAGAAGAGATCTGGGGTATCAAAGCCAAGACACTGTTATCAGTTGCACTTTTTAAATTTGGAGTTTTTAAATTTGGAAGATCAAGGAATCTTCCAGAACTTTCAACATGTAGACAACTAACTCACACGCAGCAAATTTGTTTCTGGATGTCACTTATTTGGAAAAAGAGTCCCCCTACTACAAAAATCTACTCTATTGTATTCTACAACTATACATTTTTATATATTCTTGAAGAATGATTGCCTTAAATTGACTTCATTAAATTCTTACACAAAATTAAATATTAATTGTACAATTAGAAAGAAAGGACACTAACAGGTCCTTATACATTTTTTGGTGAATATATTGCTCCAGACAAGCATAAATGATGTGCTATAGTGGTGATTAAAATTGGAAAATGATGCCAGCTTCCAAGTAGTGTTATAAATGGGAACATTCTTAATAGATCTCTTCTTATGTTTTCTCGACTGTGAGTCTGACTGTTCTTTAATGGCTGACCCATCTCTCCAGCCCATGATGCTGTTGTTGAAAGTCTTTGCAGAATTTGTCAAAAGTCAGAGAAAGAGATAGAGGAAAAACATGAAGTTGGGTGGGGAAGGAAGGTGACAAGGATGGAGAGAAGAAAAACGTGACCAAAATGTACTGTTTGAAAAAGGCCACCGTGTGTAATTGCTATGGTCAAGAAAGAAGTGTGTGGAGTTATATACGTAACAGTTTGAGCACAGATTTCTGAAAATGAAATGCAAACTGAAAATTTTTGCCCTACCTTCCAAGAATATAAGCGTGAGAGTGTGATCGATGAGCATCAGCTTCACATTTGGGTATTTAAATGAATTTCTTCCCAAAATGATGTCATGCATTGCCTTTAAGCCTAAATTCTAAAGATGCTCCAAAAATGAAATGGGAACGGGGATGAAAATGGAGGAGTGATATGAACATTTAGAAGCTATAAATGACTGCTGACACTTGTCACACGTGATCTGGACATAGTCTGTAGATAGCAATTATATAAAAAGATAAAAAATTGAAAACCTAGCTTTATATTTATATATATAAAATTTTAAAAAGGTTAGTCATTTATATAGTTCACAAAACTATATATATAATTTTGCTGAAAGCTAATCATGTATATAAACATATATAGTTTTGCGTGACATATATATATATATATATATATATATATATATATATATAGTTTTACTATTGTCTCTTTGCAAGGCACCCATCTGTATGTAGAAAAGAGTTAGTGACTGGACTGATGTTGCAAAATGATGTTAGTAAAATGATTCGGAATGCAGTAAGACTCCATCCTATTTTTAGAGAAACAGATATTTTTTTTATTTGAGCATGTAGAAGAAGAAAGCCTCAGAACTTTTTACACCATCACATTTGCATATGACTATGGATTTTATTTCAAAGTAATTATTACAAGAATTTGATCTTTTCTGAAAAAACCTGAAGTTTTCTACCGTACAAGGTTTTTACTTCCATTATATATATGCAAATGATTTTTGATGCTATCCTGAAAATTAGTGATGATCCATATATATATATATATATATATATATATATATATATGTTTACAAAATTAACAAATGGATTGCAGTATGTTCAAATATTTCCATGTTGTGTATTGAATTTGGATTTTTATAAGTTTTCAAAAAATTGTAAAAAGTCAAGGTTTGTTAATGAACATTTTCCTAATAGCACCATGTACATAATATTAAAAAAACAGTTTTTTACCTAGACTGTTTATTTTATATCTCATTAAAAATGCAGAAACAAAAATAAAACAGACAAATAGTCAATATAACTCAAACATATTTGAAAGTCCAGGGACATGACATCAATTTTTAAGGACTTTTTATAATTTTGATATAATGTATATTTTATGCTACTTGTTTTATAGTATCAAAATATTCTAATACCCTTTTCTAATGTTTTATAACCATTTTAATGATAGGGAAAATATTGATTTACCTGTTTGAGTTTTCTGCCATTGAGGAAAATCAGATTAGTTCTTATTAATGAATAGCCTTTTCTTTAAGAAATGATAGCAAAATAGAGGCAGCTTCCTAGGAGCTCTGGTGATTTGCCAATTCCCATGTAATTTAAAAGCTGATTTATCTGTTGAGAAAAAAAATAATCAATTTTGTTCCCTTTTCTTCTAGCCAAGATTAATCAGGCTCAGCTGAGATTAGCTCCCATGACCAGAAAGATTTTAAAGCACTATTATCACAAACAAACCCTTTCTATTTTATACTGCCCTTCCCTGAAAAGGAAAATCATTTTGACATTATTATATTTTTTCTCCAAATATTAGTATTAATTTTGTTGACTTGTTACTTTCAGATCCATTCATTTCAGAACACTGAACACCTATTGATATTTCTGCATCCCTTCACATTCTCTCCAGGGATGGTCTTTCTCAGGAAAATAAGCCACTTTTGTCCTGAAAAGAGACTTTGAAAATTAATGAAAGATGTTACCAGTATTACGAAAGGGTCAACCCCACCCTCTTCTCGTCTTCTTTCTCCTTTTGACTGCCTGAAGCTTTCAAATTCAGGAAATTATAATCAAAACCAATGCTGAGTAATGATTAAATCAACTCTCAAAGTTAGCGTCCAAGGAAACAAAACTAATGACTGTCAACATCTGGCTTCTAGACCAGTTTTGTCAAACTTGATTCACCTTCTGCTCCTCTCATTTCACGAGGGAGACATCTCGTAGAGGTAAAATAAATTCTTTTACAGTATTGTTTATAGATACAGGCATGTTTAAACATGTACATAGCCATTTTAGAATTTGGAAACTCCGAGAGGCTGTCTCTCGTCTTAATGTCGCAGAAGGCTTTGGACTATGCTTTGTGTCATTGGTGTCAGGAGTAAAGTGAGGAACTTGAACCACGCAGAGTAGCCTCCACACCCATCTAGATCATTCTCTGGATTATCCTTATGCCAATGAAGAGAGTTTCAGTTATCTAATGGTGCTTGAAGACAGTACAATGTAATAGAGTGGATCCTGCGAGTTCACCAGCCAGTGTCAAACTCAAGCTCTTCCCATTAATGAGATCAGAGCGACTTAGTTATTGTTTTATGTCTCAGTCTGTCCTTTGAAAATGAAGATGTGATAATCCTCACTAACTTCTGTGGGAGTAAATGAATTCATCGCTTATGTGATTTCTTCCCATGCACCTAGACTGCCTAGAATGTGTTAGTCACCTTTTGAGTGTGTTCTCTTAGATCTACTTTTCACCGTGCCACTTCTCACTGTGTTTCAAAATAAACCTTCAAGAAAACATGTATAACATAGCTTCTTAGTCGATCCAAGTATTTTGCGTATTTTCACTACAGTGAAGTAATTAGAATCACTCTAAAAGGAAATCATATTTTTTTTATCATACTCTGAGCCACTGTCTGGATATGGCAATTTCGCACAGTCTATTATGGTACGCAGACCATAAGTGTTAAGTGCGAAGAGCCATTGGAGTTCCAATCAAGCTTTACTGAACATACAAGTTCTAAAACAATAGTCAACTCTGAAAGCATAATAAATCATTTTGTAATAGTCAGTAGTTTTTAAAGTAGTAAGTGTAGGTCAGGTATATCGATTACACTGTGAATGAAAATTACTGAGTGTAGTAGCTACAGATTCATTATTTATTATTACACAAGTAACTAGACTAGACACATTATTGTTAGTATTGAAAAAGAGGCTAACCCTAAATTTTTCTTACCCCAAAATTACATAGATTTTGTGTGTGCACACATGTGTGTGTATGTGTGTTTCACTTCACATTCAACCTTTACAGTTCTCTGAATCCTCTATCAATTTACATTCTTACTCATTTGTGGATACTAAACCTAGACTTTGGCGAGGGCTTGGCTAACTTGGGGACAGAAGGGTGTAAGCACTGCATGCTTCCTATCAGTCAGTTGCTTCTCTCACACGGTCGTGTTGCTGTCTTGCTTGGTTGGTTGGTGTTATATGAGAACACTAGTCTTTTCTAGCATACTGACTCATGGTTGGCTAGACTTCATCATTCATCTCTAGTGTTCTGCTTGCTTCTAAGTTCCTTAACTGTACCAGACCACTTACAACCAGGATACATGTGAGGTGCTAAGTAGAAAATAACTTAATTTTCCCCCGACTGCTGTGCTATACACATGTGATAAGGTTTTGCCAATGAAGGGAAAATATGGTGTGACCAAATGAGTAAAGGCTTTGTCACTGCCAACCCCCCCCCATTGCATGTGATACTGATGACAGTGTGTGCCAGCCTGCTTCAGTGCCAGGGGAGGACTTTGCCAGCATTACATATGACAAGCATTTGACGAAGATACTTGTAATGTTGTAGACACCATCTCTCATTCGGTGCTTATCTCAAAGGCCTCAAAATTGTTATATTGTTAAATAGAAAATTCCAACACTTTAAGAAACCTTCTTTTGGTATTTTGCTTTATGGTTTGCTTGCTTATTTTATCAGCATATTTTAATAGTGAATACCTTGTTTTCACCATGGGAATAGGCTTGGGGTTTCAAGTATTTGTGTATACCTCCATTGGATTCTAATGCAATTTTCTCTTTAAATATTTGCTTGGAAAGAATAAAAGCGAAGGTTGTAAATATTATTGTTACAACTTGAATTAAATGTGGTTAGGACACTGACAGTTTCTCTTCTGTCCACGGACTGTATGAACGTGTGCTTAAGAGAGTTTTTTTTTTTTTCAAAAAAAAATGCGAACATGAGTGGTGCTGTTTTACATTTGAAGGCTCGCTGCCTTTAAAAGCCAGAATCTCGGAAGCAGCTCAGCCAGAGGATTGTAGAATAAATCCTCTCTAAATGCATGCCCATTGAGAAGCTAAATTAACAAAACTTTCCTCATCCACTTCTCAAGTTTTCTCTTGCATGCCCGTGATAGTTAGAATATATCATATATATATATCACTGGCAGTAAGGGTCTTTGCTACGGATTTAGAAGGAAAACTCACGTGTACTTATTCTTCCACGTAGTGTCTCTTCTTGCAGTCAAAACAGAGCCCTTGAACAGCAATGAAACCTCAACCACGACGGGAGATGGAGCGCTTGACACTTTTACTGGGTCAGGTAAAGCCTTTAGCTCATGTCGCTGTGCCACGCTGGGGTCCTTAAACATCCTCCTCCTTGAGAGCAGCGCAGGATCAAAGCTATGAGAGTGTTCGCCTCTCTGCAGAGTCAGCCAGAAACCCACTTTCCTGAAGAGCTAATTGTCCAACAATTATGTGTTTTTACAAATGGTGTTTGGAATCCTTCTGCCAAATCTGCAGCCTGTGCTGCAGCAATCCCATGACTTTCTCATTAGCAGAGCCAGCTCTCTTCATTATTTTATAGACTGCATGATCAATTTAATCATTAGGCCCATAATAGCTAACTTTGTTCCTTCAACTTGCCTATTTAAATTACATTAAAAACTGCCTTCTGCCCAGCCTTCTAGATGTAAAACTATCCATTTGATCCCTTCTAAATAGCCTTGTTTCCTCTCTGGGTTTAAGAAAGTCCTCCTGTGTAGGCAGCTGAGTGACAGGTATTAAAGGTTAATGGGTTTCTGGAGAACACATGCTGGTTACATTAGAACCCAGCCTGGGAGAGAAGTCCTGTGCTTCAAAGAGAACAATAGTGTGTCTTTAAACACCAATCCTTTTTAAATATAAATACCTGATAACTCACAGCTGGTCACAAAGGGTACAAATCGAAATGACTTAAAGACTTTTTTTTTATATTACTGTTTTGTATGGCTTATTATCTAATGAATAAAATTTT
The DNA here is from genome assembly GCF_037038515.1 of Microtus pennsylvanicus. Classification (NCBI taxonomy): domain Eukaryota; kingdom Metazoa; phylum Chordata; class Mammalia; order Rodentia; family Cricetidae; genus Microtus; species Microtus pennsylvanicus. Next base: position 189,973,647 of record NC_134579.1, read on the forward strand.
GGAAACTCAAGAAGGAATGCATACATCACAAAGATAAACATGAAACCCAGAGAAGTGTTATGGTAGTTAAATCTCAGTTCCGTAATTCTGCATTAATACATTTTATGTTTATCCACGGTCTCTTGTGCATGGATTTTATGTGGGTGTGCTTTGTGTACAAAGAGTTGAGGTATGTCTTTGAGTCTGATATAGCATTATGGAACGTAGTTCATTTTTTATGGAAACAGATGATCCAGCTTTATTATTTCACACTAAGTGGAGCACTTGTCATACGTGCACAGTATTAGTACTGCAGATGGAGGTAAACACTAGTGTGCCAACTGTGCTGATCTGTGCTTTTCAGCAATTCAGCCGCCTCACAGGAGATCAATAGGCACCAACACACTCCATCGCTCTGTTGTGCTCGCTAACCATAACTGCCATCAATTTTCTACAAAATGCGTGTATAAGAATGAACTGGGGGGAAAGGGTGTGAGATTGTTAAGCAATTGCTGATGTGCTTCAAGAATATACAAGTTCGTGGAAGGCTGAGTGGGACATCTGCAGCTGATGAGCTCCAAATGTAGTTTTAGAACTCTACAGTTCATTTTACGAATAAAAATACTAAAGTCCAGAGAGATCCCAGAGTGGTTTGACCACATATTCAATCACAAATGAGTTGGGAACCATGTGCTCATAATCGGGCCTTAATTATTCTGGTGGGAAATATGAGGACAGAGAGAGAATAAGTCTAAGCAATGGTTCTATTTTCTATTCACTCATACCACCTCTAAAGACACTTTCCTAGTCTTCTGATAAGAATTCTTGAGGACTCCATGACCTAAGTAGTCACTTCCAACATATGATCATTTAATCTCAGTAAATTCAAACTTAGTGAAGCAAAGAAAAGTTGTTTTCGGTTAAACTAGCCACATACCAATTATGTAATTCCATGGCTGGTGGCCACCTGAGAGAAAACACAGATACAGAACACACATAACTCCATGAAAGCTTTACTGGATAGTAGTGGTCCATAGTGGGTCTTGCCCACGACAACTGATGATTCTGAGGTAGCCGTGGGCTGCACTGTGAGATGCTCAACAAGATTCTAGTCCAAATATCAGCAACACCCAAACTGTAGTACTACAAAACATCCCCTACCAGATCAAATACCCCCATTACTTCTCTTCTTCCTTAAAGGATTTAAGTTTATATATGTATACATATACATATATAAATATAAATAAATTTATATAATAGATAAAAGCCTTAACATTTTTTGTTCCCATTTTCTGATAAACTGGTGATAGGCATTACAAGTTCTTAAATCATTTCTCAAGATTTTCTAAAGGTTTTGCTTCTTTCTGTTTGTAGACATGATAAAGTATAATGAATCCAGGGCTTTGAAGATTATGTATGAGTTGCTGCATAGCAAAGAGTCCTGACACAAAGGTTTCCAGATTATCATAAAGCAGTCGGCAGGTCGTTCTGGAGAGACAGCTTCTACAGTGATCAGTACAATCAAAGCTCATCCTAATCGGTTATGTGGTTCAGTACAGTTTTCTAGAATCTTACCAATTTGAATAAAAATTAGAAGTTCTAGTAAAGAAGTTTTATCCCTTCCATAATAATCTTAGTTTTCTGAGCCAGAGGTTTTGCCTTCCACCATTTCATAGACATTAATATAAAATTCCAAAGGTCAATCAAGCCTTTGAGGTGTTTGGGGTACAATATTCTCACAATATTTTCATTGAGGGAAAAAAACATTCTATATGTTCAGAATGGTGTTCATGTATATATAGGTCTTTTCTGAAATATAGAATTCTGCTTTGCCTAATTTAATAAAAGATGTTATAAGTTAATATTTCTTGTTATTTTGTCTTATTTGAAATTCCTTCAATTTTTCAATCTTGAGGATAGTCTTCACTATGGACAGTTCAAGTTTTTCTTGTGCTGATATGTAGTCAGTTCATCAAAAATCAGAAAAAGCAACCTAGAATTAAGCCTTTCTTAATGCAGTTTCTGTTATAATATTCAATACTGTGGAATTTTGAATAATGTAAATTTAGCATCCGTGGAATATTGTACAAGGGTCTGTTTTCATTAATCTGATTTCAAGTTTTAAAATTTTCTTTTTAGTTTCAGAGAATTTAAGTGGAAAGTAATGTTTCATTTCCAGCTGTATGTAGGAAATTCACTTAAATTCAGTTCCTAAAATGTTTAGAACTTAACCCTTTTAAAGTCACATTTGATGACTTTCAAGACTGATTCATAGCGTGGGGGAAACACATGCTTACTACACCATTGCTATGAAAATTAAAGTTTGACTTCCATACTCGACACATACCAACTAAACAGCATCTGAAGCACATTGCATTCATGTCTGTGGAGCTCACAAGGGCACTTGATAGCACTTGGACGTAGGACTGTATCATATTGCATGAAGCAGTCAGCAACATAAGCCTATTTGTCACTCTTTGCCAGTCTAAAAGTTTAGCTCCAGCATTCATAGGAGCAACTCAGAAAGGGTGGAGTACTTTGAAGTTTAACTATGATTGATTAGACTAAACTCATGCCAGCACTGGGTTGTGTACTACTTTAATCTTTTCGAGATGTGAATGAACAGCAGATGGCCTAATAAAGACACTCTGTGTGCTCGCCCAGTACGGACGGGCTCTGAGGGAACTGGTTCAACATATTCGAAGCCATATATGTGCAGTACATCTGTCATAGTCAAGGCAGATGGCTAAAGGGGAGAAAGACTTCTAAACTTTTGGAAAGATTCCGCTGTGGGGTGCAAATTTGAATGAAATATTAAAATCACCTGGCTTTCCCTCCTAAGCTCTTCTCCAACAAATATTATCGTTGATGGTTCAAAACAGGCTGGAGAATAAAATTGATACACATTTTACACCACGCAAAACACATTGGATTATAACCCATGCTCTCAGTGCGCATTCTTACTACAAGAACATTTTGACTGTGCATTTTTAAACACCCACCTGACTGATAGGACAGAAGGAAATTGGAAATCGTGGAATTCTACAGTTGAGGAATGACAGTTTGAACCTCAAACTTCTTAATGTCTATTTTAATTAGAATAAATATGGAGTCAGTATATCAAGATTGTATTTGGAGTAAAAATGTTAAGTTTTCCCATTTAAAACATTGACTTTTGTACCGTGAAAGTTTACTGTGTAACCAAAGGCATTTGCCAATAAGCTATCTGAATAGAAAGAGCACACATTGACCTGAGAAAATGGAAGACTAAGGGAGTGTTTGTGGGAGGAATGGGCACTCCATACTCTTGTAACAAAACTTGAAACACTTTAAAATGAAGATGGTGCCTAACCAACTGCTTCTTTATGCAATGAATTTGAGGAAGTGAACGAACTTTAAGAATTGCATATTTAATCCCCAATCTCCTGAAGTAGGTTATGCACTCACTAGTGAAGATGTGTTCACGAAACGATGCTTCGTGTACTGTCTTTTTGTGTCTTACAGTAATAACGAGTAGCGGTTACAGCCCCAGATCAGCGCACCAGTATTCCCCACAGCTGTATCCCTCCAAGTAAGTGCCCAGGACATTCCGTTTTGCTAGGGATGTTTCTGAAATTACATGTGTTCATTTGTACCTATATAATATGGCAACTTTATATTGAAAACATTTATGCATATAACTATTGAAGCATGAGAGATGCAAAGTTAGATTAGACATGAAAGAGTCTACATTGCATGAATTCAAAATAGAAATATCACATACGTATGGATAATTCCTGTCATCTCTATGTTTTCATGCGGTGTGTAAAACAAGTCGAAAAAGCTTCAAAATCCTTCAAACCAGAACACTTGAATATTATTAACTTTTAAATTTGAAGCATTTCATGCACAAGTTTGAATTTGTTGAAAAATGTGGACTTTTCAGCTACACAAGGTATTTGCTTCAAATGTTTAGTACAAAAAAATGATTTTGTACGCTATCTTGAAAATAAGTAACTATCCTTGTTTGATACTAATTAAAAGAATGATAGAACTTGAAATATATTTGAAAATTTAAATATAAATATGCACTGAATTTGACTTTTAAAATAAGCTTATACTCATTTTTAAGGAAAATTAAACAGTGATTGGCTATACACGAAAATATATAGAAATCAAATTTTACCCAAACATTAATATTTCATAATCTAGTTGATCACTGAAATATTTTCCTAGGGTCCAAATTATGGTAAACATACTTCTGAGAGTATTATGTTGTTTTTATAACTGGTATAATCTTCTGTTTTGAGGGCAGGACAAAAAGAGATTTCAAGTTGAACTAAATTGAATTAATGGGCTTACATCAGAATTCACCTGTCTGTCAGCTATGCCAAAATTCTAGCTTTCCTATGCATGCATATGAAAATGCAACATTATGCTACTCCACATCCAGGATGCTTTAAGTATAGGCCAAGGACTGGATTCCAGTCGGGAACACTGTATAAAATGGACCCGACACAGGGAATGGCATTTCATTTCTTTATGGAAAGGTGCATCCTTCTTTCTAAACTTCCATCTGAGTAGTGAATACTTGGTGGGGTTTTTAAATGGTGTGCTGGTGTAGACGTGAGCAAGAAATGATGACCTAGAGGACACTCTATGCTGTCTAAACACAGTTGCTTGTTTCAGAGCTGCTATCTAGCCTGCAAGCCTTTGAATTCCTTCCTCAGGTCATCAGGCTGGCTGGCATCAAAGCCAAGGCTCCTTTTTAGGCATTTATTCACTGTCTCTCAGCTTTTATTCATTTCTGATAAGTCGGGGATAAGGAGGGGGATTTGCTTCCTTGGTGTTACAGGGTCTCACCGAATCAAAGCTGTCTGATTTAATATGCAGTCATTGTGCCACAGTAATGCTATTTTTCTGATATTTAGGCCCTATCCACACATTCTTTCTACACCAGCAGCTCAAACGATGTCGGCCTATGCAGGCCAGACTCAGTATTCGGGGATGCAGCAGCCAGCTGTCTACACAGCCTACTCACAGACAGGACAGACCTACAGCCTGCCTGCTTATGGTAGGTAACGTCTGCCATCTTCTTTGGTAGGAATGTGGTAATCCCTGTTGACTGGTAGATGGCTTAACATACTAGTGAAAGTCCAGGCGCAGAAGGAGATTCTCTTACTAAACAAGTGGCTTGCTTGTGTGTTTTGTAAACAGATCTTGGTGTGATGTTGCCAGCCATCAAGACAGAAAGTGGGCTTTCCCAAACTCAGTCTCCATTACAGAGTGGCTGCCTCAGTTACAGCCCTGGGTTTTCTACCCCACAACCGGGCCAGACTCCTTACTCTTACCAAATGCCAGGTAAGTAGCCAGGCATAAAACATGTTCCTGAAAAGAAACATAGATTCCGTAAATGTTACTGTGTAACTACAGTTGCAAAGATGGTTTTAGTCTCACCATGGTTCATACAATTTCCTAAGAACACACAATTAGCTGGGCAGAAGCCTGAAGAAAATGGCTGGATCCAGGTAGAGAGACAGAACTCAATAGAGCATTTCAGGTTAAGCTTGGGCAGGAAATGAAGGCCACTTGAAAGCCACCAGGCCAGGCATTCAGAGGTCTGATGTCTTTTCTCTGTCAATGTTCTGAAGTGATTCATGGTACAGGGCTGGGGAGGCAGCTCTTCAGGTAAATGAAAGCAGAGTTTTTCCTTTTTTCCCACCATCTGGTCTCAAATAAACATACAGATGCTTATATTAATTACAAAATGTTTGGAATATAGCTCAGGCTTATTACTAACTAGCTCTTACATTTTAATTAACCCATTTCTATTGGCACGTGGTCCATGGCTTTTCCAGTTCTCTAGCATCTTTCTTCTTGGGCATTTCCCTGGTTTCTCTCTTGACTCTACCCATTGTTCTCTTTGGATTTTCAGTTTGGCTTTCCAACCTAGCTTTATTCTGCCTTGCTATAGGCCAAATCTACTTTATTATCAACCAATGAGAATAATACATATTCACAGTGTACAGAAGGATTATCCCACAGCAGGTTCCCTCAGAAACCTTTGCCAGCTGTTAGAAGGGGCCAAGAATTTCATAAATCTTCTTTCAGATCTCTCAGTTTCAAATTTCAGTAACAGTACAACAAAATTTGAGAAATGTTTTTCCCGCTAAATTCTACAAAGTGGCATATTTTTAAACATTTCATAAGAAGTTATTGATTAAATAAAATATTTTCTAATTTACACTTGGAATTTTTACCTATTTCTTGAGTATGGAAGTGTTATTTTGACAAATATTTTAATATAATATATAATGTAGAAGTCAGGGTAACTCTGTATGTGCATGTGTACACAAGCTTTCATAATTGATTTCTGGTGAAGACATTAAGAATCCATTCTTGCAACCCATGTTACTCTCAGCCAAGGTGCAATCCAACATCAACACTTTCTTCTTGAGTTAGCTGCAGCTACGAACTACCATCTCTATCCTGCAGACCTCTCCATGGTGAAAATGTATGTTTCATTCATCTTTCTGTGCTTGGCTTCTTTCACTGGACACAGTGTCCTCTGCTCCCATCCACACTGCCATGAGTGACTGAATTTCATTCCCTTTTACAGCCGCACAAATATGGGAACTGCTAAAGTGCATTTTCTTTCCTCTAGGCTCCAGTTTCGCACCATCATCTACCATTTATGCAAATAATTCTGTTTCCAATTCAACAAATTTCAGTGGCTCCCAACAGGTACTGTAGTTTTTCTATATACACTTTTTGAAATTTCTGTTCTAGATTTTAGAAGGTTTTATTTACTTATAATTTATAGTTGTTTATAATTTACAAGTGTATATAATTCCTTTATTTATTTTATCTACCTTTCTCGAGTTCTTGGAAATGGTCTTTTAAAATTTATTTTTAAAAACTTTTAAGTTTATTTTAATTTTTGAAATTAAAATATTACTTTCCTTTTTAATCACTAACCACTCCCATAAGCTCCTCTTCTGCTTTCTCTCAAATTTGTGGTCTGTTTTTCCTTGATTTTTGATATATAATCTTACATATATAAATACAACCTGCTCAATGTGTATAACATTACTTGCATGTATATTATTTTAGGGTTGACTACTTGACACTGAATGCACAGTTAGGGAGCTCTTCCCTTGGGAAGTCTAAGGAGAGATTCTATAACTACAATTTTATTGATTTATTAAGAATCATATATGTATATTTTGAACTTAGTTATTGCAGGTTGCCTTGTAAGTGTATATGATTTTTTTTATTTAAAACTAAGATTTTAATTCAACAGAGTAAAAAAATTACCTATTCAAAACTATTGTGTAGTTTTTATTCTCATTGACTTAGATGTGTTGAATATTAAAAAATTGCTCATTAAACACCTGAGTTATAGTCATTTTCATCATCTGTCATGTTATCATGAGAAATAATGCATGTTTTTTTATCTCAAGCTATAGTAGACAGTTTTATTTTCCTTGGTAGAAATTGCTCATTTACTGTAACATTACTTAACTCATTGAACTAGAATCAATTGTAAGATTATAGCATACATTCTCAGACAGAATTCTAAAACATAGCAACAGCAACTAAATAAAAAGCCTGCAGAAATGCTGGTGGCTTTTAATTTTTTATTAATTAGATCTATATTTCTTTTAAAAATGTTTGATTTCCCCACCTTCCTGACAGGTTTACTTTTCTCTGTGGTTACTGAGCCTGCCTCTAGTGACCCTTAACTCTTCTCCTCATCGTGTTTTGTTCACGTTCTCATGAGTTTTAAAATAAGGATGATAGGATTACATATGGGATGAGAGTCAATGTTCCCACATGAACATCCTTGAACAGAGTGCCGATACTGTGGACATTCCGGAACTGTGTCCTTGTTTCCTGATTCTCCACTGTGTTCAGAATAACTGAGACGGAAAGGAGGCTGATTTCTAGACAAACAATGTACTCCTTTACTGTGGTCCAATTACTTTGTTTTTATACATTTTAAAATGTAAGATATTTCACAAAAGCATCCTTTTTAGATTTAATAACAAGAATTCTATTGTTGCCCTCTTGTAGTTTAGTGTCATAACGAAAGGCTCAAAGGAAAGTTAGTTTAAAATGCTACGTAATAAAATTGTAGAGTCATAGAAACATTATAAATTGTCGTTAATTTAAAAGTACCTTATAGCACTATACTTTCTAAAAAGAAAAAGAAAAGAAGAAAAAAAACCGTGATGACTTCCACTAGTTAGAATTTACTTGTTAATTTACAGCAGACATTTATTGAGCTCTTGATATGCATCATGTTTTTGACTAGGCACTTAAAGTTCAAAAATAATTAAATCTTTATTTTCTGTTCTCTGAAAGTGGATAGTCCTACTGAAGAAACAGACAAGATTCAACACAGACGGAAGGTAGACTAGATGCTCTAACCACTGAGATTCACACTTGACAAAAAGCATCATAAAGGAAACCCTACTCTCTTGTTCCTGGGAAGATACAAAAACAATAAATAAAGCAGATGAAAGCTTCACAAACTTTCAATCACAAACAGATCTAAATCTGTTTGAGGATGTTGGTGGACCTGTGTAGACTATAACTGTATTTTGGATCAAGGATTGAATACCATTTTATCATTTTAAAAAATGCTCTGGATCTGAGAAATATAGGGAGGTCTGTACACTTAGGGACGTGAGACAGTGGTGTGACTAGATAGGCTTCCTGCCTGCCTCATGGAACGCTCAGTCTACAGAGCAAAGTAGACAGCAAACTAGCAAGGAGACCAAAGACCCTGCTAAAACGTTCCTAGAAATCTAACATTGCACAGGAGAGGATTGTTCAAGCCTTTCCTTTGGGAGCCATAACTAGGTTAGGATTCATCAGAATGAGGTAACAAGCAAGGACAAGAAGTCACAGGGAGGCAAGACAGCGAGGGTCCATGAGTCATTGAACTGGAGGAAGACTGGAGCCCAGATCGCCCATGAGGAGAGTATAGAGAAACACCACAGAAAATGATAAACTAGATGCAATCATATAAGGTCCTGTCACTTCTTCATGGGTGGAGTAGACTACCGGCCGCATAGGGCCTTGTAAGCTCCAGTAAGATGGGAGTCTAGGACCACTGGGAAGATACTCGTGCTTTTGAATAGGAAAATATCTTATCATTTGTGCATAGAAATGAAAATGAGACAAATTAGAAAAATGAGTGCCATAGCATCAACAGGAAATAAAGGATGCTTAGATAAAGGTGGTAAGAGTAGAAATAAGTGGAGGAGGGATATTGGAGATACATCTGAATGAAAAAAATATATCACCTTCTCCAAAGGCCACTACCACATTTCCTGGTGTGCAGCATCCTTTTCTGGTGAGGCCAGAGGCAGGCTGGCAGAGCTATGACACACAGATGCTAGAGTTGACTTTCCAGGCTGTAGCTCCACCCTAGAAACACATGAGCTGGGTCACCAGGCTGAAAGTCTCTTCAAGTTCTGTGCCTTAGCAGTTTTTGATGTAAAAATGGCTGTCAAAGTCCCATAGACAAGGCTCTGAGTGGCAAGTGAGCAAGTCCATTTAAAGTCTTAGAACAATGCCATGGCCCAAAGTCAGCATTTCTTGTTTGTTTGTCATACCTGTTTCGCTCTAAGAAGTGTTGATAAAAACTTCTTTGTTCACGTATTGAAGTTTTCTACTTGACTCACAGAACGGGAGGGGGAACATCAGATCCTGAGGTGAACAGGCTAATAGAATTTCATTTTCTGTCATATTACTTAAGGCTTCCTGGTAATACATGTGTTTCATTATACGGAGAATTTTTCGTTTTTGGAAATGACATCAAATATGGATCTTTGTTCCCTTCAGAACTTATCACAACAGGGGATCTTCATCCTGACCAAGAATTTGTCATCACTGATAACATTTTTTGGCTAAACCATGCTAGATATATTAAACACCATTTATCACGAGTCTTTACTCATCATCTTAATATGTAAAAGGCTATTGGAGGATCATTTTTCATCATTTTAAGGTTCTTTTTTTTAATGGAAAACAGGTCAGGGGAGTTGGTTCAATGCTTTCCTTTTTTTACGTGCAACAAAGGAGCAAAACTAAATGTTTTGAAAAACTTCACTGAAGACTAAGTAAAGCCTCAGGTAGCAGGTTGCTTGTGGTGGCGAGAAAATTAGTTTATTTACTTTAAAATGCTGGACAAGATCAAATAAAAAACAAGAGGAATAAAACTTAAAAAAATATGTATTTAGGTCTATGTAGAAGCCAGAAGTAGACACAACACCTGCTTGCCGGTGTTGTTGGGCAATATGTAAAAATGAACGGAATGAATACGAACTGACTTACGAATATGACCTCTCCCATTTCAGTGCATCATACTAGTGGCATAAAGCAATATATTAGTCATTATAGGTTGTGAAATGAAGCATAAACAAACTTCAGCCAGATTCATATTCATGTTTTAGAACTAGTTTGCAAGCCTAATAGAGAAATTAATTACTGCTGCATTTGTGAGATGCTCAGATAGGTTCCTCTCATTAGCATCAATTCCAAGCCATGGATTGGAAAGCAATTGGAGCTGCACACTAATCGTTTCGTTGCCATAGTGATGGTGTTTGCTTGCTTTCTTGGACTGCGCTAGATGGTGATTGCTCTTCTATATCCTCATACCTCATTTATTTGTTTCAGGATTACCCATCCTACACAGCCTTTGGCCAAAACCAATATGCTCAGTATTACTCGGCATCCACCTATGGGGCATACATGGCATCCAACAACACAGCCGATGGCACCTCATCGTCAGCCTCAACTTACCAGCTGCAGGAAGCTCTCCCAGGTCTGCCTAGCCAGCCAGGTAAAGATCTTCACCCCGGTGAAACACTTCAAAATGTCCTGCGCTACCTAATAACATGGAAGAAAATGAGCCTTGCAGAGACACGCCTGAAAACTGCCAGACAGTCACACCGATGATGAATGAGTTTTAGCTCACCGCATAAGACGAGGCTCCTAGGCATTTCAGAAATTCCCTTTTGAGTTGCGAGGCAGACAGGAGATTTTAACCTCAAAATAATTATGTGTGTAAGAATATCAATATGGGTGAGTGGATCTTTTGCCAGAGCCATTCTTTATTCCATGCAAACCTGACAGCAAAGAGCAGCTGCAATATTATCTCTTGAGTGCTTGGGGGGGGGGGGGGTGCTTCCTTTTTGCAGGGGTGGGGGGACTGTATAACTCCTTTACCTTGTAAGGCACCAGAACTCTAACCATCAACATTCCTACATTCCTAGGATTTGAAGGATCAGTGGTAGGAAGTTTAATATCTTTTCCTGATCAGTGAATAGTAAAGTTCATTGCGAATTTCTTTCTTTCTTTCTTTTTTTTTTTAATCTGAAGCCTGCTGTCCTCTTGTTAGAATTGTGTTTGCTACCAGACTTTAAAGCTAGCTAGACCAGCATTGAGCATCTTTCCCATCAAAGCCCCATTCAATTGTCCTGGAGGAGTTACCAAGATGATTCTAAAATTATAGGAAAAAGTAAAGGAATTGGAATATACAATATTTTTTTTGAAAATGTGAACTAAGTTTGAAGAATGGCATTGCCTGATCTTAGGACTTGCAAGGTGCAATAATCTGTGGTCTACAGTGATGATCAAAGCATACATACATGATCGCAGTAGAGAGAGAAAATGGAGAACCCGGGATCAAGCCCGCCCTGAGAAATGGTTGGTGAAAGTTGTGTAGAGAAATTCTAGTGGTTTTCCACAAAAGGTCACTGAAAAACTGAAAATCTCTGTACAAAAGAAGAATCACAATTCATATTTTTGTAGAAAAATCAAAGTAAATCATAACCCTTTGGGTAAAAAACTTTTAGAAGAAAAATATGCAGGAAATCTTTGTGATCCTGGGAAAACAAACATTTTCTTGGATATTATAAACAATCCTTAAAATTATAACTAAGTTTTATAAAATTATAACTAAACAATCCTAAAAATTATAAAATTATAAGGGTTATAGGCAACCCTTAAAAGCAAAGGAATAATAAATTGGATTTAATAAAATTAAGAGTTTCTCATTGAAAGACACTGTTATAGAACCAAAAGACAGGCTACAGTTGCAGACAAAATTTTTCTAAAACACATATCTGATACAAAACTTCTAATCTAGTATATATAAATAATTTTCAAAAGGCAAATAAAATATGAGATTGATCTTTCTTAACTTTTTTTTTATGTATGTGTTTTTTAAGCAATTTTGTCTGCACAGCATACATGCAGTACCTGTAGTGGTCAGAAGAGGGCATTGGATATCCTGGGACCTTTGTGAGCAGCCATGTGGGCGCTGAAAATCAAACTCGGGTTTTCTGTGAGAGCAGTCAATGCTCTTAACTACAGAGCCATCTCTCCAGCACCAGAATCGATGCTATTTTATAAATCTTAATGAGTTTATATTTCTAACTTGAGTGTTTTTGTTTTCAATTTCTTTTCTGCTTTTTTGTTCTGTTTTCTTTTGTGTTATCCAGTTGGGAAGGGAAAACACAGAGAAATGTGATCAAAATTCTGTAAAATATTTCTAGCAGTGAGACCAAGACAATCTAATTTTATCAGTCAAGCAGTTATTTACTTAGTCTCTGGCCCCAACCATGTGCTAGAAAACAGCATTTCATCAGTGACAAGAAATTTGCATATAAATAGCTTGAGTTTGAATAAGAAAGCATGCAAGCAATTAGCAATGCCTGGGAGGAGGGAAAATCTCAAATGCTTAGCAAAAGATTAAGAAGTAAACCATTTTGGATACAATGAAACAACAATGAATGAAGGCTCCCTCTTATGTCAGTAACAGTCAAAATACGCTTATAGCCTGAATTTGTGAAATGACCACATTAATTAATTTTGCTTCTGTGTTTGGGACACTGTAGCAATCCACCATCCATCCTTGCTTTTGTCATCTCGGTTAAACATACACAACTTAAGTCAAAAATATTAAATAGAAAAACAGCAAAATTGAAATGTTTTTTTAAACAACAAACTATTGTTAAATAGTTTCTATTTTATTTTTAATTACTGTCTCTCATTGTGCTCGACTTACAAATTAAACTTTATCATGGAAATGTATGCATAAAAAAACCATGATATGTGGTTTGGCATTTTTAATACCTTCCAGGGTCTGTGTAGCATCATGGAAACGTATTCTCTGTGGCTAAAGAGAGATACTATATCATCTCTTATCTTTTTATCATTACAATTATTGTCTGTTGTGTGTTTATGTGTACAGGTATGCATGCATGCACATTCAGATAAGCATGCCCATGCACACAAGCACAACATGCATGTTGAACTGGGAAGACACCTTAAGGAGTCGGTTCTCTCCACCACATCGATACAGAAAAATCAAACTGAGGTCATCAGATCTGCTGGCAAGGCCCTTTACCAACTGAGCTGTCTCGCTGATCCCAATATATCATTTCTAGCTTTGGACCCAGCAAAAGGATTTTAGACAGTGCAGTTTGTCCTTGGTGACCCTGCATTGTCCTTGGTGTCTTCTTTTTCCTCTTACATTTTCCCTTTTATGACTACACAGCTCATCTTGATTTCCAGGCCCCTTTTTCTCTTAAATCTTCTGTTCAGGCTTTTCTCTATTCTCTGCCTCGCTGAGCATGGTACCACAGGCAAAGTCAATCCCAAACTGGGGCCATTGAAGCAGCTGGGACCCCAAATCTAAGTAAATGATCGATCTCAAGATCTTACAGCTTTCTGCCCTAGGAACCTCACTTGTTAATCCCAGCCTTAGTCATGTGTTCCAAAGCTGCCTCTGTCTTCTTTCATTTTATCAATGATCTGGCCTTAGTTAAAACACTTGTCAGAATCCATGTTTAGCAAGTAGTAGGGATACTGTAGACAAAACGATGCTTGCCTCATTGTTCAATAGCATCAGAGAGATTTCCCCACTGAGAATGCATGGGGACAGAATCACAGAAAAGCTTCTCATCGGGGTTCAGAGACAGACAGGATGACGTAGGTGCATCTGAACTGACCAGACTACAGCTACCATGAATGAAAACTCCTTGCACACTCAGTATGCTATGTGAGGTATACAATTCTAGTTCAAATTTGATTTTATTCAAATTTCTATCTAATCACAACGAAGTTTCTCCACCATTCCCAATACAAAGAATATTTCTTTCGTTAGCATTGTCATGAGCAAAGGGACCATGACGGTGATACCCACAGAGTCAGCTGACTTGAACTAGTAGGAGCTCATTGACTTTGGACTGACAGCTGGGGAACCTGCATAAAACCAAACTAGGCCCTCTCAATGTGGGTGACAGCTGTGTGGCCTGGGCACTTTGTGGAGCCAAAGAGCAGTGCATGAACTGGCTCTTTGGAGCCCATTCCTTAGGGATGGATACCTTGCTCAGCCTAGATACAGGTGGAGGAGCCCCTTGGTCCTGCCTCAAGTGATGTGACAAACTTTGTTGACTCCCCATGGAAGGCCTCACCCTCTCTGAGAAGTGGATAGGGCATGGGGGTGGGAAGAAGGTGGGGAAGAGCAGAAAGATGGGAGGGAGAGAGATTGGCATGTAAAATAAGATTATTTTAAAAAGAAAGGAGGAAGAAAAGAAAATACTGAATGCAGGCAAGTGCTCATACTACTTGGCGGCCTGGGAAGGGGACATAGTCCAGTGAGATATTGCTGCACGCACTGTTAGAACGCAGCATTTCTTATTCCTCTAGTGGTTGCTCTTGTCAACAAATACAGTTTGGCAACTTTTTCAGATCTTGTCAGACTTCGTGCTGGATTTACAAAGAACTCATTTCATCTAGTAACTACTATTGTCGCACATGTGATTCCCGAGAAATTCTGTGATCTCTCAAAGTCTTCTCTCAAAGACTTCACTTTGATTTTAGCCTTTTTAGAACTGGCATGCATCCAGAAAGCAAATAAATTCATAACCATAGGCTTTTTCTTTATTAATGGTGAAATCTGATGGCTTTAGTTCCAGGGCAGGAAAAGAATTTCCCATTAACTGATTATGCATTTCTGGGCTTACAGAGCAGACCTGACAATTAGGTCCACAATTTTTTAAAGAGCATTCACGGTGGACTTCCATGTTTAAAATAGAAACATACCTTATCCTTATATTCAATAAGGGACAGCTGCTTGTTCTGATTTACAGATAACCCTAATGAAATAAAGTTGGAGCTAAATATCCAGACCTTACAAAGGGCAGTTCTTCATTACTGTACTGATTATGGGATAATTATTCAATCACCTAGAAAAGCCCAAGGCAACTGGTAATGACTGATGTTATTTAGAAATTGCAAATAGCATTCAATTATTTATTTTACCTTATTAGGTGGTTTGACAATGGCTTTAGAGATACACTACCATGCTGATTAAAAGCAGACATTTCTAGTTCAATGTCCTTACAAAGATCATTCTCTGTCCTTAAAATGAAGTTTATCTAAGGTAAATTGATGGTTTTGATTTGCATTCTGAAAGTTAGCATTGAAGAGGAAAGATATTTTTACAGCTCCCCCTTGCAAGTCTTTTAAACATTTAAAAATTAAGTGTGTTTAATAATGTGTAACAATGTTATCCTTGACTATACGATCTCAAAAAACACTGTGGGGCATTAGTTAACTGAACTTAACAAGTGCTCAAGGTGAATGAAGGACCTGATAAAGCCCTTCCCACACAGGAAGGAAGCTAGCTTCTCGGGCATGACTTAACAGCCCTTAACTAACTTCACGAAGCAGAGTGCGACTTCTCCATGATACGGGCAAGATGGTGTAAGTGGAGAGAACCTTTTAATTTCTACATTTGCCATGGATTGCACCCTTATGAAACTGGCAGAGACATCAGGATCAGCAACTCTAAAGCAGTATTCACGAGTGCTCAGGGACCCTTATGCTTTCGGTCCTGGCTTTACCCTTTAGTAAAGAGTAGGGAGACAGGACAGCACGTTGAAACGTTACAGAGGTCAGTCTACTTGTGAAGGGATGTTATGTTCACTGTCAGGGCCTGTGCTATCCACAGGAAGGGCTTTCACTTTTTGGAAACCTTTGCCATGACTGTTTAGGCCTCTTCTCTCATATACAACAGTTAAATCTTTAGATGATGTCTTTGGAAGTTTTTAAATTGCAATTAAACCTTGACCATATTATTTTTAAAAAAGTAATGTTTTGAATTTACACACACAGTGAAATAACATGACTACATACAGATGACTGATACATGCAATACTTGGTTTGCTCTGCTTCTATGGTTACGATAAATCACCCAAGCGAAAAACTGTTAGCCCAGCAATTTTCAAAGCTGTAATACGTTGTAACTAGCTTTCTACACTCTACAATAAATGCCTTCAAGTTACCCTACAAATATGGTATCCCTTTCCTGACATTTCCCCCTTTACTCACCCCACTCCCAAACTCACTATGGTAACCACCATTCTGCACTCTGTTTCTAGGGGAGCAAGTTTTTCATACTCCATTTATGAATGAGATCTTGTAATTTTCCTCTTTATGTTCCTGACTTACATCATTAGTCTAATGACCTTTGGTGCCATCTGTGTTGTCACAAAAAGGAAGGATTTCTCTCACCTTTGAAGTTTAATAGTGTGTGTGTGTGTGTGTGTGTGTGTGTGTGTGTGTGTGTCTGTCTGTCTGTCTGTCTTTGTGTGTGTATGTGTCTGTGTATGTATGTTTGTCTGTCTCTCTTTCTCTGTGTCTATGTATATGCCTGTTTCTCTCTCTCTCTCTCTCTCTCTCTCTCTCTCTCTCTCTCTCTCTGTGTGTGTGTGTGTGTGTGTGTGTGTGTGTGTGTGTGTGTGTGTCTGTCTGTCTGTCTTTGTGTGTGTATGTGTCTGTGTATGTATGTTTGTCTGTCTCTCTTTCTCTGTGTCTATGTATATGCCTGTTTCTCTCTCTCTCTCTCTCTCTCTCTCTCTCTCTCTCTCTCTCTCTCTCTCTCTCTTTCTGTGTGTGTGTGTGTGTGTGTGTGTCTGTCTGTCTGTCTGTCTGTCTGTCTGTCTGTGTTACTTTCTTCATCCATAAATATATGTTTTGATACTTAGGTTGACCCCATTTCTTGGGTTGGAGAATTCACTTCCCTGTGAGATGAGCTGCTTTATTGATCCCAACACAGAGTGGTCAGCCCTGAAACCATACATTCACAGACAACAAAAAATGGACCCAGCAAGTTGTATTTATATAATTTTGCATACATATATGTACATATATGTAGCAACAATAAGAATAAAGAGACTATCAGTTTGAGAGAGGGATTGGAAAAGATAGAGGGGGCTGGAGGGAGGAAAGGGATGTATTTCTTTTTTAATAAAAATGTATTTAAAATTATTTTTTAATAACCTGGGGGCAGATATATCTTAGCAGAATAGCTAGGTCATTCATGCAATCTGTTTTTAATTTTTGAGGCACTTCTATGCTGCCTCTTAATGGTACAGTCACAGGGGCCTTTTTGTTCACAGTAAGTCCAACTCTTAAAACTTTTTCTCCTCTTTGGTGATAGACACCTTAACAAACGTGAGTTTGAATATACAGTTTGAATTTGCATGTCTCTCATTGTATATCTTTCTCATATACTGACTGCCCTTCTATATATCCTTTTGGGAAATGTCCTCTCAGGCCCCTTACTTCTTGTTTCAGCCAGGTTATTTTGTTGTCTTACCACTGGGTGGTTTGGGTTCCTTATATATTTCAGGAATGTCAGATGTGTGACTTCCCAATATTTTCTTTCATTCTGGTGGGTTGTTAGAGGACTCTCTTGATCAGTAGACTCTGGTGCTGTTTGGGAGAATAAATATGAGCCTAGTAGTTAAAGCAAAAATTCTGGAGTCACATCAACACCAACAAATACCAGCTGATTGTTGCCGGTGTATATCATGGACCCTATGTATATCATGTCACCAGTTTTTCCATAATTACAAGATAGTAATAAGGATGTAAGTTCTGTGTTAGGGTTATTTCTCTCTACCTGTCTCTCTGTGTATGTGTGTCTTTGACTCTGTCTCTGTGTGTCTCTTTCTCTCTCACACACACAAACACACAAATACACACATGTACATCCACCATTGCTGGTGGAGTATTGAGTCGATACTTCCATTCTGAAGACCCGTGTCTATGAAAGATGGTTATGTGTCTCCCCTGACCCAGCAATGCCAGTGCTGAGTGTAACTAGATACCCATGTGGGGAGAGAGCTCACTTGCACATAGTCAGCACATTATTGAGTTTTGTTTATAACTCCTTAACAGTGTTCCTGACCTAAATGGCAATTGGCAGAAAGGATGAAGTATGCAGATTTGCTTGAGGGATTTCTAGACAAATTAAAAAAAGAACAAACAATTGCTCCGAGTTCTCACCAACATAATGAGCTGGGAATCAAGCCAAAAATGTGTTTATATACTTCTTTTAAAAAGGCACTGTGTGCTCAAACTAAGAGTTTAATTAAAATGGGGCCATACTTTGCAGTTTTCTTCCAAAGGCCTGTTTTACTCTCAAGAAAACACTTGTTTATTTATTTCCTCCGTATCCTTAAAATACTTTGAAGATCCTTAACTAAACTGGCAGAGAATCAACGGGAAGAGATTCTCCTGGGCCTAGAAACCCACACACTTCCTGTGATCCCATTTTCCCTTCAACACTGTGATAGTTGCTGAGTATCAGATTTAAATGGCTGGCTTCTTTCTGTTAAATTCCTTCAGTATGAACCCAGCCTGCCACCAGCTACCCTGCCTGCAATTTAAGACCATGACTGAAAGCTTGCAATTTTCTCTTCTTTCAACTTTTACACTGCTAGCAAAATAAAAAGCTACTTTTCTGTAAATAACACTTTAAAAATTGACCTACAAAAAATTATAAAACCAAGGGTCACATGTACACCTGTTATCCCAGTACTTGGGAAGAAAAAACAAGAGGATCAGGGGTTCAGTGTCATCTTTAACTACACAGGAAATTTGACACTAGCATGAGACCTTTCCTCAAAAACACACAAAAAAATGAATAAGCAAGAACAATGTGTGTGTGTGTGTGTGTGTGTGTGTGTGTGTGTGTGTATGTGTGTATGTGTGTGTCTGGGTGTGTGCATGTGTGCAAAAAGAAAGGTTTTATAAATGACACCCCAAAAGAATTCCGTTTAATCTTGCTTTTAAAGTAACAGTCAGTTTATGGTTAGAAAGATGACTCAGTGGTTAAGAGCGCTCTCTGTTCCTGCAGACCAACCTGAGTTTGGTTCCCAGTACCCATCCATTTCTGGTGGCTCACAAACAGCTGTTACTTCAGCTTGGGCCATCTGATGTCATCTTCTGACTTTCCTGGACACAAGTGTATGTGGACATACCCATACTCACATGAATACACATAAATAAAAATAAAATTTTAAAGTAAGAATTAACTTGACTCATGTTATTTAAAGGAAGGCATTTGATTTGCACGATTTAATAACCTAAGGAAATTATGGTTTCACTGTAAGAGTGGAGGAAAGGAAATGGTTCATGTGGTTTCACTTAAAGGTTAATATGCATTCAAATTTCTAATGTCTATCTGAATAAGTTGAAACTTAAGTTTCCGCAAGATAAAGCAATATCCAAACTTGTGCTTAAAATATTTTTGTTTGGATGTCCCTCCTGTCAGTCATGATAGTGGAAGAGGTACAGCGATCTCTACTAGCAATATTTTGAGAGACAATGACATTTATATTAAGATTATTTTTATATTCTTAGTTTATTTTTTATTGAAAATATATTTTTAATTAAATGTATCCTGATTGTGGTTTTCCTTTCCCCAACTCCTCCCAGATCCTCCCCATTCACCCAAATCCACACCCTTTCTTACTCTTTCTCATTAGAAAACAAATAGGTACTTCCCCCAAATAGTATGAAACAAACCTGAATAGAATTTAAGAAATGGAAAAAAGAAAGGAATGAAGGCAAGCATAAACAAAACATTATGAGAAGAAAAAAAAACAAACCTCTAAACCATTGAGTTGGTTTTGTGCTGGTCATGTACTGCTGAGCATGGGACCTGCCCTTAAGTGTGTTTGTATACCTAGTGGTAAGATTCCGTTAGAGAAAACTATCTTTCATTTGCAAGTAGTTTGTCATTGGAGATAGAGTATGTGTTAGGGATGGGGACTGTGTCCACTTCCCCTCTCAGCTCTAGGACTCCATCTGGCCCAGACCTGTGCAGGGCCTGTAGATGCTATCACAATCTATGTGAGGTCACACACCAGCCCTGGTATGTCTTGAAAGCCTTGTTTTCTGGGTACCCTCCATCCCTTCTTGCTTCTACACCCTTTCCACCTCCTTTTTGAGAAGGTTCATGGGCCCTATGTGGAAGTATTTAATGGAGGCATCCTGTTTCGGTTTGAATGTCTAAAGGTCTCTCACACTCTGCATGTTATCCGGCTGTG
This sequence comes from Microtus pennsylvanicus, assembly GCF_037038515.1. Taxonomy (NCBI): domain Eukaryota; kingdom Metazoa; phylum Chordata; class Mammalia; order Rodentia; family Cricetidae; genus Microtus; species Microtus pennsylvanicus. The sequence goes on from NC_134579.1 coordinate 189,994,031, forward strand.
GGTCTCTGTATTTATTTCATCTATTACAGGAGGAAGCTTCTTTGATGACGACTGAGCAAGATGTTGGTCTATAAGTATAGCAGAATATCATTAGGAGTCCTTTTTGTGCTAGGTTCCATACAAGCAGTGTCAAGAATGGGTTCTCTCTCATAGGGCGGGGTCTTAAATACAATCAAGTATTGGTTGGTTTCTGCCACTGTGGCATTAGCGCACCTTACATGCAGATCACCTTTGTAGATCAAAGGGTTTGTAGCTGGGTTCTCCTTTAACAACATACAGAATACCTTCCAGTACAATAGACATTAGTGAGTAGGTAGGCACCAGCTCAACTTCTCCACATTCAGTTAGTTGTGTAGATGCAGTCTTCAGCAATAGGGCCACCAATAGTCTCAGCAATAGCCTGGGTTCTTTGGGAGTTTCCATGGAGACCTCTTTGTCAAACAACTTGATTACATGCACTCCATTCCCGACACTGGAAACTTCATTCGGTGATGAAAGATACCCAATAGGGGCTCTGTCTCCCCTCTTATTGGCAACTTTATTTAGATAATCTTCATATATGTATATTTTGAGAAGTTTCTACTTTATTAGGTTGCCATATGACTCCTCAAATGACCCTTAGTTTTAGTTGTCCCTCTTCGTGGTCCCTCTATCTCCTCTCTTCCCCCATCTATTTATGGGGGAAGATAGCTAAGATATATTTCTGATCTTGTACCATGCAATTCTTCCCAAATAAAATGTCGTTATCAAAAGAAATGATAAGAGGTTCGTTCTGTAATGATTACTGTGTCTCCGGAAAGCCATGCACAATGTGCCATTTGTTCAGAATTACTTAATGCCCTGTGATTTATCATACTAAATTTTATTTTAAATTTAATGATAAATTAAGATCATCATATTACTCTTTGTTTATAAACACATCATTTAAATTTAATGTAAGTTAAATTTAATTTAAGTTAAAGCTAAGAGATTTTCATTTTCCACATATGGTTTAAATTAAATACAATTCTGATTCATCTTCAATAATTTTAAAAAGCTTCTTATCCAGAATTCAATATATACTGAAACTGAGGTCCAGTAAAACTGAGTGAAATCTTTGAAGTGCTATTGCAAGTCTAGATGACCCGTTACACTGTGCCTTGTGTAGCTTCAGTTTATCTTAACGCTGGCCTTGGCAGTGCTGCCTGCTTCCCAAGATTCATGGTCACTAACTTTACATGAGTCTGAATTTCAGGAACCTGTAGACATACAGAAGTCAATTAGATAAAGTATCTGAGACTTCACATGCTGGCTGCGTGGAGGGAGTGACTCGCTCTGGGTTCTCACTTAGAGCGGCATTAGCATATGAGAAGCTTACACCATGCAGAATGGGTAGAGTAGGAATGCCAGACCTCCTAGATACCATGCCCTGAGCACAACAGGACAAGAGTCTGTGACTCCTAGGTAGAAAGACGCTTGAGAGGAAGGCCAGAACTAACAATCCACAGGCTGTCATTTAACAAATACTAACTCTGAGCAGGTATGTTGAATAGCATCAACGATATCTCCTGTCTGGAAAGATAAGCACTGAGCCTGTATATTGAATTTGACAAGCTGATGGTTATTCGGGACTCTTGGTAAAGTATGTGTATTCATGTTTTGGTGATCTGAAATTAAATTTTAGTAAGTTAGATATCAATCAGTGGAAGGAGTTGTATTATACAGTTGTGTGACTTCTGTCCATTTATGGCTACTAAGCACTTCCAACACATATACCACACATTGAAATGATTGTAATAAGCACAATATTTCAAAAATTGTAATAAAAGTAATAATGGTAAAAATTTTCTTGCTAATTTTATTTATCAATAACATGCCAAAATGATGTGTTGTATATACTGAGCTAACATTTTATATGTTGAGTTCATTTTATGGGTCTCTTTTTGCCTTGAAATGTAACTGCTAGAAATTTAAAACTTTATAATCAATCTTGGGACTTTCATTTATTTCTACTGAGTAGCACTAGTATGAATTATTGTCTTAAGAAATTTCCTTTGAATAAGAAAATAGTAAACAAAGCATGGCTCGATAGAAATTTGTGGTCAAGAAGATTTAAATTTGCAAGTGGCCCAGGTAAAGGGAAGATCAGACAGGAAAGAAGTGAGGGGGCAGATTCAGTAAGAGGTGGGGTTGGGATGGCACGTTTGTGGGGGAAGCGTGGGTTGATCCAGAAGACATTGTGTTCTCTGAAATGAGACCCAAATGGAGGTGAGACTCGATGGAAATACAGATAAAATGGAGATGAAAGTACAGACAGGAAGCTGAATGTATATGGTATATAAAAGGCATTCAGATTTCTATGAGGAGTTTATATGACTATACAATTTGTTGACTAAATTACAACTTTATATATACGAACTATATTTTTTGTCATAAAGAGGTCACTCGTGTGTAGGAACCTGTGAAGTAATAATGAAGACTTGTAATTGTTCTAAAAGTAAGCAGCTCTTCCTGACGCAATCCTTTTGTTTATAGGAGAGTTTGATACGGTGCAGAGCCCCTCCACACCAATCAAAGACCTCGATGACAGAACATGTAGAAGTTCTGGGTCAAAGTCTCGAGGAAGAGGCCGGAAAAACAACCCCTCACCACCTCCGGACAGTGACCTGGAGGTATGCTTGCTTATCTCTGAGGAACATAAGATACTCAATTTTACTAAGTGGTATCATCCATACTTTAGAGCCTAGTACATTTCCAAATTAAAATATGTATCATAAATTGAATGGACCTGCTTTGTCATAGCTACTTTATCAGTTTGAATTTGGGGATATTTGTCTACTGTAATACCAAAATTTAAAACAGTAACGTCAAAGGCAAGAGAACTTTGAAAGTTGAATACCAACATAATTTCATCTGTTGATCTAAACTGATTTTAAAAAGGCTAAAAATAAAGCTATTATTTGTGGAATAATATCCCAAGAAAACAAATTTTTAAGAAGATAAAAGCAATCTGTGTAGAAAGAAAAAAATCTTGTTAACGAATATCTATTGATTTTGTGGACTTTTACTGTATTTTTCTATTTGTGAGCTTTTTGTGAGCAAGTTGAGTTTCTATCATAAAACACTGAGAAACTATAGTTTACTATAATGCTACACAATTACACAGCTACATATTTTAACTGAATTAAAAAATTCCAGTTGTGCCTCAAATCAAACAGCAGATATAGTACCTCTTTCTGAAAGATTTATATGGCTATACTCGAGAGATGAAATGCATTCTGAAGCCTGGTTGGTGACATGATAAATGACAGCTAGAGATCCCAGTTGGCAGGTGGCAGGGCAGAAATAGTGGCCCATCCCAGGGCTTCCACCATCCCTGCAGTTATGGAGTGTAATTCAGTGTGGTCCAAACTCCAGATTCCCTTCCAGAGTCAAACCCCTGGTATCTGGGTGAAATCTCCTAAATTTGTTGAGTCCTTTGAGATCTTTTATAAGTCCTGCCAGGCCAAACAACACATTCACCATCCTATATGACACAAGGGTCAGCATTTTACAGTTGCTATTTAGATGCTACTCATAGACTGTTTTGGAAATACTTGATGTCTTCTATTTCAAACTGTAATGAATCCATGGAGGTCTAAAACTATAAAATATATCAAATTAGACCCCCTTCTAATCATACAGCCAGAATTGATCTTTTTCACGGTAACTGTGATCAAATGTTGTCTGTATTCATTCCAGTCAAGACACCTGATCATTAAGCTTTTGATAAGTTCTATCACCCACGTCGCCAGTTTCTCCAACAGTCAGACTTGGCAAATGACAAATGAATAAATAATGGAAGGGGTGATTTGTTATAGACTACTCAAGGCTGCTTATAGCAAGAACATTTTCCAACTATAAAGTCCTGTGTTCTTCAACCATAACTGTGCTGACACTGGCTGTTTCTCCTCAGCGTGTATTCGTCTGGGACTTGGATGAAACCATCATTGTCTTCCACTCTCTCCTCACTGGCTCTTACGCACAGAAGTATGGCAAGGTAAGAAATCAGGAGTTATTCCAGGAAGAGTTCAAAACTTAGCTAGTTAAAAGAATCAAGGTCTGCTTGAAAATACGTTATTTTCACTAGTCTTGTCAAGTCTTAGAATAGTCATCCCTTTGTGGTGACTTCTTGTTCTCAAATGTATACTGGCCACTCGGCAGAGCTAATTGGGAATTGCCTTTACATCTTTACAGGAATCTTGAGTTTTCTATCTCAAGGCCAAAGATCTTACCCTCACATATTTGGGGACCACACCCCTTCACTTACAAAAGGGCTCACCACTCCTCTGCCTTTCTCTCTTGCTACTGCTTCTGTAATGAATTTCTTAAAACACCATCATGCCTCTGTGAGTTCTGTCCTCTGGACTGACATATCCACAGGAGGCTGTTCTGATGGAAACATGGATGCTTACATCTTTACTTGCTTTACTGTGTCAGTACAATTTGACCTCAGCAGATTCAGGCAAGAAAATGTTGGCCGAATTTCCACTGCTGTATTAAAATGTGTTTAGCTTTGGTTCTTTTACTTATTAGAGTCACACCTACAGAAATGCCTTGCCATACCTTTACAGCATGACAATTAGTTGGTGGATCCTTATGTCCTATGAACATGATAATTTTAGCAACTGTTATATTTTTATCTTTTAGAAAATATAAGATGGACTGCATTCAAGTGTGTCTTTTTATCTCGTTTTTTTATTTATATGTGTGTATTTGTATGTTCATGTGTATATGCATTTATGTGACCATGAAAGCCAGAAGAAGGTGTCAGACTCTGAAGCTAGAATTACAGGAGTAATATCAGTGTTGGGAACTGAACCCAGGTCCTCTGAAAGAGCAGGAAGTGCCCTTAACCACTGAGCCGTCTTTCTAGTATCAAGTGTATCTTTGTATATTTTAACTTGGGTAATCTATATTGTCCTTTGTTTTTCTTTTCTTAGTAGATACAAAAGGTAGTTATTTTTTTTAACAACTATTTACCAGAAAATATCTTAGTCCCTTTTTATCACTATAATCATTTGGCATTGTTGTCTTCAACTATACTTTCAGGGATTATTTCCATAATACATAAAAGAGTTGGCTCCAAAGCAGGATATGTGCATAGATATGTCTGCTGGGATAAGGAAAGAACATGTGGAATAGTAAAATAAATATGCACACACATTTGCCTCTCATATTTATTGACTTTTATTTCCTTTTTCATGCTCCTCGATATGTTTTATAAGTATATGGGTGAGCTCAGGCTGCTGTAACACAGCACCTCAGACTGGCTGATTTCAATTTCTTTCTCCAAGTTCAATAGAGTTTTTCTCAAAGTTCAGAGTATAAGGTTTAATTCTGGTCAGGGTGACCTTCTTGCTCTCCCAAACTTTGGGGAACACAGAGGAAGACAACAAGTTCTTGTTGGAGTGTGCCATTCCTGTAACCAAATTTTTCTCTTTCATGTTCCCATATTGGAGGTTAGGAATTCAACATATAATTTTTTTTTAAGATTTGTTTGTTTGTTTGTTTATTTATACAGTATCCTGCCTGTAGGCCAGAAGAGGGCGCCAGATCTCATTATAGGTGGTTTTGAGCCACCATGTGGTTGCTGGGAATTGAACTCAGGACCTCTGAAAGAGCAGTCAGTGCTCTTAACCACTGAGCCATCTCTCCAGCCCTCAACATATAAATTTTAAGGGGGCACAAACATTCAGTTCATAACATATCTAGATGAGATTGTAATTAAAACATGGTCACAATTTATAACTAAATTATTGTGATAAATCTGGAATGCAAAATCAAAATTCTGTGACTAGTGAGCTATGAAATCTATTGTTTTTCATTTCTCCCACCAAATGAGATGCCTGAATAAAGTGATCATAGCCTCATGAGTCCCGCCCCTACCCAGTGAGTTCTTATGGTCATGGATCCTTGCCCACCCTTTTATTTGCACTTCTATTTTCTGTCATTAATTGAAACCACATAGCACCTCACTGGAACGTATTAATGCTAACACCATCACTAGGCCTTGGACATCCAGACTCCCACAACCTTCAGCTAAAATCTGCTTTTCTTTCTCAGTTACCCCATCTCAGATACTCTGCTACAGTAACAGAAACACCAACCAATGTTGTTATGATGTGGCTCATGCCAGTGATCCCCAAGAGCTCACGTCCTGAATTCTTGCTCCCCCAGACACTAGCTACAGGTTATAGAACCTTTAGGCAGAAGGGCATAACAAGCAGAACTATGTCAATAGGAGAATACCTTTGGAGCTCATATCAAGCCTCTGGTGTCTCCTATCCTCAGTGATAAGAACTGTCCCATCAAAATACAGTGCCAATACTCTCTTGTCCAGTGCATGAGGTGAAGTGATTATGGACTGAAACCTTTGAAACCATGAGCCAAACACCTCTCCTCCTTCAAACAAAAATGCCATATAACGACAGGGAAGTGCAACTGACTTTCCTCAGTTGACTCACAAATTGACTGACTCTAAGAGCAACACTGAATCCAAGATCACAGGGCATTTTCCACAGGGGTACATCACTGACAAATCTCTCAAGAGGCACTGGCAAGTTTCTAATGCCCAACTTGATATAATTGATGATTTTCCAGGTTTGAAGTGGAGTTTATTCTTTTTGCATATGGCACATCTATCCCTCAGAGTGTCATTATACAAAATACATAAGAATAGGGCTACTCCAGATGGAGGGAAGTGGTGAGGGATGAGAGATTTCTCATGATCCCCACAAAGCAAGGGCCCTCTTCTGTTACTCTTGGTCACCCAAGATGAGCTTACAGAGGCTGAGACTTGCTCTGAATACATCTTTCAATGAGTCATCAGCTGATCTAGACCAGATGCCCTGGACCTGGATAAGCATGACAAATCGTTTAACCTCCAAGGCAACTTCTTTATCAGAAGGTGATTATAGTGGCATGGTAGTATGCACTGGTAATCTTAATACCCAAAAGACCGAGGTAGGAAAAGTGTAACTTCAAGGCCAGCCTGGACTATACAGTAGGTTCCTCAAGGCCAGCCTGGACTATACAGTAGGTTCCTCAAGGCCAGCCTGGACTATACAGTAGGTTCCTCAAGGCCAGCCTGGACTATACAGTAGGTTCCTCAAGGCCAGTCTGGACTTAGTGGGTCCCAGGCCAGCCTGAGATACATAGCAAGACCCTGTCTCAAAATAAATAAGTGGTTTTGAACTTTAAACTTAAAAAGAACTTAAGGTGATTGTCTTCCTTGCTGGAGTTATTAGATGGTTTAAATGAGGTCATGTAAATATATCAATGGCACTTAGCTATGAACAGAAGACTCTATTTATCAAGTCAAATACATTTAAGTAGCAATGCACACTCTTTCCCCCAAATGATAAGTAACTGAAAACAGATGCTTTCAGAGTTGCAGAAGGTCAAGAGTTGCTCTCATGATGCTTAGGGCATCACGGTGCTGCATGGCATAAAATACATTGAACCTGAAGTAGTAGACATGTGTACCTGAACTGTGCCTAAACCAAACCCTGACATTATCACACCTATCAACCTGCCTGCCTCCATCTTTCTCCCAGACCCGGAACTTTTAGCAGGTGTTGTCTTTGACCTCTGACACTGTGTTTCCATTCCATAAGTACATTCTCTTCCGTGCATTGCCCACTCTGCTCTCACCTCTGCTCTGCACATTTGATGGTGTACAACATATTTTACAGGTGGCAAAACTAGCCAAAACTTGTCTTTCTGACCTGGTCTTAAGTCTCTATCCTCCTTCAGTTTGGTGCTGTCGCACAGTACCTTAGCAAATAAAATTCAAGTCTCCCATGTTCTAGGAATGCTCATAAGTGCTCTCATGGAACTAATTTTATTTATTCGCTTAAGAACACTTGTAAAAAAATCTGTATCCACTTGTAAATAATACAAAATTTTCAGAGTTCTTCCTCATATGTTGTCACTTTTTGACTCTGCTCAACTGTCAACACTCCTTCTTCCCGAGCAGAACTATTTCTGGATCTTTCTGAGAGTGGCAAGTGAAGGCTCTGCTGCCGGAAGGCTGGTGATGGGTTCTGTGGCCGAGCACCAGTTGGCACACACAGTTTCATCACTGCAAAAATCTAAAATAGAAGTTCACGGACTTGACAGGATGGCACCCAGGCATCATCCACCACCTGGGAGTTATGGAGGCTGTTCTGATGCTCTGAGTTATTGGATGTATTATTTTACCTAAATAACAATAACTCCCTAGTAGGTGAGGGAATAAATATTAATAATTTTGCTACAGGGATTCAATTTATGTTAGAGCATTATTGCCTTTTGTGTTTGGAAGCCATGGCTATCCAAAGCCATTATGCAGTAAGGAGGCCAGTGAAATAAATAGCCCAAGCCAGAGGGGAAAAATCAAGGAAAGGTGGATATTACATTAAGATGTATGATAATAATTCAAGCTCCCAAGGAGGCTTGCCTATATGAAGCAATGTCTGTGGAAGAGCAGAGCGCATCAAATTAAACCATCCAATTGCGCTTGGATTTAATAATCTACGTACTCACATAGAACCAAGACTTTGAAAGAAGCACTGGCTGATTTTTTATAGTGTTATGGAGAAAGTAGACTTGCATGATTTAATAGGAAGTAACAGGCGTTGCTAAACAATTAGAATTGTGCATCTGAAGTAGCAATCAGGACACTTAACACGATGCCATTACCTCCTTTCTGGACATAAGAGTTAAAGTTTCGCTTTGGGGAGGAGTATAGACCTGAGTTCAAATTTTATTTCTGCTTCTCAAGATCATGTGACCTTGGGAAGTTTGTTTTGTATGTGGTTCAAAGAGAATTTAAAATTTGGGCAAATGAATGCTTTCCAGGAAACATGCTCCTTCCATTTGCATCTGTTAACTTCACCCTTCAGTATGAGACACTCAATTGAGTGACAAGAATGCAGCATTGTCTATAGCCAGGCTGACGAGAGTCAGGTTTTGAAACACATTAAGTAAATGAAAATAGAACTAAATTTCCAAGTGTCAAAAAATAGACAATATGGGTCACATGTAGTAGTGTATACTTTATTCCAAATACTCATAAGGATTCCTATGAGTTCAAGGCCAAATAAAATGGGTAGTACTTTTTATGGTTGCTCATAGAATGTTCATGTATCCATGCGTGTAGTAAAACACAAATAGAATGCACACGCATGGAATGAAGTTGAATCCAGGTCAGTGACATGTGTCAATATCTGTGATGGGAGATTGGGAGGCAATGTACCTACCACCTCCTTTTCAAAGGGTTGTGTCTGACTCTTTTTTAAATTTTCATATTTGTATACAGTAGTTACAAGGTTTTCCTTTCACTCAACACCTCCTGTGATCCACACTCCCTCTCAAATTCCTCATTTCTTTTTTAATTACTATTGCAACATTTATGTGTGTGTGTGTGTGTGCATATATGTGTGTATAAATATATAAGCACAATCAGCTGAGTCTGTTTGTTCTTACTGTATGTATATGTACTTGGGACTGACCACTTGGTACTGATCACTTAGGGGGCCCATTCCTGGAGAAGAATAATTCCCCTTCTATTAGGCGTCATTAATTTCCTGTACTCCTTTATAAAGTGGTGGGGGGCCCTGTGAGCTTTCCCCTAACCACAATCATAAATCAACTGATGCTTTTATTATTCAGGTTTTGTTTAAACAACTGTATAGCTGAAATTGCATGAGTTTAGTTTCCCAGTCGATACAGACAACAAATGTCACAGTAGACATTCTGGTCTTTTGACTCTTAGAATGGTTCTCTCCCCCATCTTCTGTGATGTTCCCTGGGCCTCTGATGCAGGAGCTGTGTTTTGGATGTATCAATTACAGCTAAACACCCTTACAGTCTTTATGTTTGACTAGTTAGGGCTTTCTATAATGGTCTGATACAAAAGGAAGCTTCTTTGATGAGGGTTGTGTACTAGTAGGTACTCCTCTAAGATCTATGACCTTAGCCAGGTGCTGGTGGCACAGACCTTCAATCTCAGCACTCAGGAAGCAGAGGCAGGTGAATGAATTTCTGTGAGTTCAAGGACAACTTTTTCTACAGAGTGAGTTCCAGAACGGGCTCCAAAGCTATACAGAGAAACGCTATCTCAACCCCCCCAACACACACCAAAAAATAAAAGCTCTATGACTTTACTATCTTCTGGAAGTTGGCTAGGATTTCAGGACCAGGCATGATTTCTGTCCTGTTGCATGGCCTTGGTTACAGCCAAGACTTAAATGCCTCTATTGTATCTTCAGCAAAATCTTGCTATCATTATTACCTTGTAGTTCATAGGCATCACAGCTGGGTAGGATTACCAATGACTTTCCTCCTTTGGTGCTTGCATGGTTACCTCCAGTAATATGAAGGTTAGTCCTCACTGTGGAGACTTTTAGGTCTGACTCAGCTCCGTTCCTCAGAGTCCCATGCTTGATGTATGTGGTGCCATCTGTAATCGGACTTACCTTCAACCTCTGGGGACAACTAAGGGCAATAGCAATACTCTGTATTGTCTTACGAGCCTTTGAACTCTGTTGACCAACTTAAAAGGAGTCTTCTCATGCCTAGTATCAGGATTTTTATTAGGCAGTCTTTGACTCTTGGAGAAAACACTATCACCTCAAATGGTACAACTTAATTTAAACTAAACTTTTATGCACATCCTATACATTATATGTAATTTTAGTTAAATATAATATGGTTCCCTATAGCTTTTCCAGACATCCTTAGTGTGATTTATCTCTCCTTCCTTCCTCCCTTTCCTTCTATATTGATGTCCCTGCCTTCTCCCAAATTAAAGCACATACACCCTTTTCCCCATTTCAGAGTCTCTCCTGGAACCTGGAGATCATTGATTCAACTACTGAGCTCCAGGAATCTTTTGGTCTCGCCTCCCTAGCAATGAAGTTATAACTGCAAGCCCAGATTTTCCTGTGAATGCTGGGGATCTGAACTCAGGTCCTCATGCTTCCATAGAAAGCGCTTTACCAACTGAGTCATCTTTCCCACCTTTTATTTTGTTGATTTTGTTTTACTTCTCCCTTGTCAGAATTTGAGCAAGTAGTAGGCACTCAAAGCCATATGACAATATGATCAATATGAACATATGATCAATAAGGGAAGGTTGCTAAAGACATGCTCTAATATTTCTAATGTTCCTAAAGAAGACCACCTTCTTCTTCTTCTTCTTCTTCTTCTTCTTCTTCTTCTTCTTCTTCTTCTTCTTCTTCTTCTTCTTCTTCTTCTTCTTCTTCTTCTTCTTCCTCTTCTTCCTCTTCTTCCTCTTCTTCCTCTTCTTCCTCTTCTTCCTCTTCTTCCTCTTCTTCTTCCTTCCTTCCTTCCTTCCTTCCTTTCTTCCTTCTTCCTTCCTTTCTTCCTTCTTCCTTCCTCCTCCTCCTCCTCCTCTTCCTCCTCCTCCTCTTCCTTCTCTTTCCTTTTTGGCAATACTGAAAATTGAACCAAAGACCTCATAGATACTAGGCAAGCGCTCTAGCAGACCCAAAGACCCAGGCTTTCCTTTAGGAACTCTGAAGTTTACTACCTACTTCTCAGACAAATAAGTCAAATACAGAGTTTTCTCTCTGGTTCATGACTGGATTTTATTTCCTATCTTATGTCTAATTACAAGAACCGTTGCATCTATGGATCCCAGAAACAAGTCCTACCTTGACTCATGGAGCTAGCTTATCTTCCTTTTCATTGTCCTCAGGTATCTTCTGTCCCTTGTGTAAAATTCTACAAATGTGCTTTAGGTCCCAAAGGAATAACTGGTCTAAGATCCCAGGATCTTAAAAGAAAAATAGTCCTCCATTTCTTTAAAAATACATAATTTGCTGCCTCTCCTGAGATATTTTTACAGTGTTTCCCTAGAGGAGGAATTGCAGCTGATGGCCCAATGCAGGGTAGACACCCACAGACAGACAGTCTGGCTCCAATTTATGTTCTGTGCTAACATGGATAATAGGCATTAGTATTTTGATTTAGAGAAGTGCTCTACTTGATCCTAACTTGGGTATATACACTAGCAACATCTGGCTTAGAGGCACGCATTTCAAGGCGAAGTACTATTTATTTTTATCTTCTTTTCCTTCCTCTCTCTCTCTCTCTCTCTCTCTCTCTCTCTCTCTCTCTCTCTCTCTCTCTCTCCTTCCCTTTTATTCTTTCCAACTAAGTGTCTTGGGAATCATTTCAATGTTTTGATAGAGCAGTATACGGGATAAATTGGCAGAAGTTCCACTTGCCCCGTGTTGAACTCTGTTGGAGACACGCTTAATCTTTCAGAACTCTTTTATATGTGTAATATGTATCAGAACAATCGTACAACCCCAACTGTGCCTTTATTTTCCCACCTTTTCACTCTGTCCAAGTTTTTGCTATCACTTCATTTTCAGTTCTGAATTCAACACTCACCACAGCTACATGGAAAAAATGCAGCAAACCCAGATTCATCTGTAAACATCTATGAAAAGGAGTAGGCATTTTAGTATAAATCATGGTTTCTCTCCAGAAGCATGTCTCAGTCTCAAATGCTTGACAAAGTGGTGGAACTGCAGCCCTTGGTGGCTTCTTCCCAGCCACGGGTGCCCACAATGACCAAACTCTGGGAAGGTTTTACCCACCAGACACACAGTCATCATTTTCTTATCTGAGATCTGTAAATCCTTCAACTGGAAGAATGTGACGCTGTAATCTGCTTCCTTAAAATTAGCTATACAATTACTTACCTGGAAGAGGTGGATAAAATTCTATATTTGCATGGAAGCTTTCCCCCAACAGCCTCTGGGCAGCAAGATCTCCACCTTTTAACTTAATTTTCCTTGTCTTGCGGCATAGATGACCAAACACCTCTCTTTCAATGGGCTTACTCTCTGGAAACCTTAGTCAAATTTAACCAGCTCGCACTCTGACCAAAGCCAAATCTAAACTTTTCTAGTTAAGAAATGAAATTATTGCCAGAATACTTATTGCATGTAGTAGGGTATGTAATGTACAGACACCACAGCTTGCAAAACAAGTGCTTAGCCCTCGGAGTGCCATGGGGTTGACTCCAGTGGTGTGATCACAGACAGCTTTCATCACCACATGCTGAGCCTCATTACCAGAAGAGCCATTTATTTTAAAAATGTATTTTCATGTATGCTTATCGGACACACAGAGAATGCATTCTTTGTGGATTTTTCTATCCCTGTTGGATATCACAGAGCAGGATACAGTTTGGAAGCATGTTATCAATCAAAGTAACAATCACGGGGCCACTAGGTTTTCTCCCTTCTTCCCTTCAATCAGATTTGTAAATGCAAAGAATGTAAGGAATGAACATGAGATAGCCAATAATTTTATTGAAAACTTAAAAAGGGAAACAGATACCAGTTGGGATAAAAGTTTCACTAAGCTAGCCTCCAACAGAAAAACTTTAAGAAGCAAGATGTTTTTGTACCCCCATCTGAAATGGATATCTTTAGGGCAGAAATCATCAGAGCTCCGTGAGGCTCCCTTCTACTGTCTTGCATCATGGACATTCCTCAAAAGCAGGGAGCGTCACTAATGGAATTATATGTTTTCATGCTGTAATTACATTTGATTTTCCTGATATTTCTGTAGACTTTTTGTTCACGGGTCCATGACTTAGCAGAATATTTAGACGTCTTCTATAACCTTGTGCTTAATTAAGACCCACTCCGTTCCTTCCAAAAGAGAGGATTAGCGGGAGCAATTTTTAACAGAAAAAGACAAAATGTGTAGTTAAAAAATTATTCAAGCTTCAGAGAGTTCTTTCAATAGCAATAAAGGATATGAACAACAACAAAAGAGAGTCATATAATGGAGGGAAACACAGTCAGTCAGGGGTTCTTCTGAGTTCTGAAATAGCCTGAGCTAAAAATAAAATAAAATTTAAAAGTTTTGCATACACAACATATATTTTCTTTACATTTGAATGAGTATTTGTTAGACAAAAGAATTTGATCTTTGATTTGTATTGAGTTCTATTATAGATATGTTGATCCTTCTAGAACTCATATGTATATTCTGTATCAGTGTACTCGTACAACACTGTCATACCGTCATCATCCCACATTTTTGATTTGGGTGTATTTGTGTATATTGATCCAGGTAAGGTGTCACTGACAGCAGATCAATGTGGGAGCAGAACCCAAGTCTAAGTCACCAAAGGACATGCCCCAGGATATGAGCAATTTACATAGGCTTTTGTCAATAATCTTTAAGAGATCCATAAAATTGCCTGCTGAGAAAATGAGAGTAATAACATATGGTTACACATTATTCCTGCCTTAACCTCATCTTCTTCTACATCAAGCCTTAAGTTTGTTCTTTATGCTTCCACATTCCATTAGCATTCAATTCCTATTTATTAAACTGACCCTCCCATTCTCCACATGTTTCCAAGGCAACAGAATATGGGTGAGATATTTGAAATATGTTTATACTCTATTGTTTCCTTCACAAAACACTATGAACATAGATATAGGAAAAAAGCTGATTGGTGCTGTGGTGGGGTATCTACTGGCAAATGTTGTAGACGAGAGGTGTAATTGAATGTCACTGGGCCTGAAGTGGATGGAGTGTTCTTATCTGCAATTGAAGTAAAGCTAGCTACACATGTCTCCAAGTTTAATACAGTTCTTAAAATGCCACTCATTAAAATGCTAAAATCCCAATTTCAGTTCTCTGTTCTCAAATTCCTGCAGTCTGTTTCATGGCCCAGCCACACAAGCCAAAAAATACTCTGAGGACTTCCCAAATAACTTCTCAGCCAAAACCAATAGTGTTCTTCTAGACTTCTCAGCTCTATGCAAAACCATTGTCTTCCCTCTGAAATATCCAGCCAGCCTTCCACTCAAAGGAATCATCCCTTCCAACTTTTTTACTTTCTGAGCTTTTCTTCCACCTGCAATCATTCAACACACCGTGTGAAGGATTATTCACCTGTCCCTAAGCTCCCTTTCTGCCTTCCTCTCCTCTTTCCAAATCCTCCCTGTACCTCTCCCCACTCTTCAATTCAGTTCCTCTTTTTCACTAGTTGTTACTGCATGCATATGCATATATATTCTAAATATAACCTATTTAATCTGTATAGTATTGAGTATCCTTTCAAATGTTTATTATGTTTTCTCTGCTCTTCAGCACTCATCCAAATACATTTTCTGAAAGATATAAATAACATGTATGCAAAAAGTCATCTAAAGTAGTTGCTTTCATGTTTCAATTATGAATATACTGATTTGGTAGATACATTTCTATTGGGATAAAACTGGACTCTCTGAACATGGCGAACAATGAGGGCTGATGAGACGCCAAGGACAATGGCACGGGGTTTTGATCCTACTTAATGTGCTGGCTTGGTGGGAGCCTAGCCAGTTTGGATGTTCACCTTCCTAGATATGGACGGAGGGGGGAGGACCTAGGACTTACCACAGGGCAGGGAACCCTGACTGCTCTTTGGACTGGAGAGGGAGGGGGAGAGGAGTGGGGGGAGGAGGAGAAGGGTGGGAGGAGGGGGAGGGAAATGGGAGGCTGGGAGGAGGTGGCAACTTGTTTTATTTTTATTCTCCTTTTATCAATAAAAAATAAAAAGAAAAAAAAAGAAAAAAAATTCTATTGTAATATGTTCTTAGTCTATTTGCTCATATACATTTATGTGAATTACCAGATATATCTTTTGAGATTCATGTTTGTGGGTAATTCATAAGTCATTTTATACACTCATACCTAATTATTTAAATATTACAAATAGCATAATTGTATTTGGGTGTATACCATAAATTTCAATACATGTATGTGCTCTGTAATGATGAAGTTGATGATTGGTATTTCCATTTCAAACATTTGTCATTCTTAGGGGTAAAAACATTTGAAACCCTTTATTCTGACCATGTGGAAGACTGCAATAAATATTGTAAACTACAGTCACCCTACTCTACATTATCAGTCACTAGGACACTGTCATATTGTTGTATATTTCCCAGTTTCTTAACTCCTCCTTCACCTCTGGACAATGTCTTAATCCTCACTAAAAAGTCATCTAATATTTTGCCCTCTCAATGATATGTACCTAAAGTGTTTTATTAGTCATCATGATTGTTGAAATTTTACCTCATTATGTATGCATTTTTCAGGATCCCCCAATGGCTGTGACCCTCGGGCTCCGAATGGAGGAAATGATCTTTAATCTTGCTGATACGCATTTGTTTTTTAATGACTTAGAGGTAAGAATTTTAAAAGCTAAAAATAATTATTGCCAACACAAAAACTCTCAAATGGTGTCATTTATGTCAAAAACCATAAGAAATTACAAACATGATACTCATCTGATGATAACTGTTAAGTTTTTATCAAGTGGAAAAATTGCATAGAGTATTATAAACAGAATGAAAATTTGTGCTCTTGAATTATACATATTTACAGACAGACACTGAGAATAAAATGTCTTAGAAGAGTAGATGGTCGCCTTCGTGGCTTCGGTCAGGCAATTCCTCATTCTGTCCTTGATTCTTGGTATTTCATCTTTGCATTAGCATCAACCTATCGAGGTTACTACTCAGAATACAATTTATGTTATTCACTGAGCAATATTCACCAATCCTCCTTCCCAGCATGGAACATTGACTATTGCAGCATCATTAGACAAACTCTCATTCTCATTAACTTCCTTTCTAGATAAAGAATGCTGGAGCTATTTACATAGCATAGCTGATGGGTTTTGATGCATTGAGTACTTTCTTCTATGGAGCTTCCAATCCTAATGTCAATGCCAACACAGTTGTTTGTAGTCAGAGACTGCTCGTGCATTTCCCAGCTGCCCAAAATAATCATTCAGAAACTATATTAATTACAACACTGCTTGGCCTTTTAGCTTATGCCTATTTCTAGCTCACTCTTATATCTTAAATTAATCCATTTCTATTATTTTATATTTTATCACGAGGCTCGTGGCCTACCTACAAGGTTCTGGCTGGTGGCCTGAATCTTTCTCCTCTGGTTCCATGGCTTCTCACTGTTTCCACCTTCTTTCTCCCAGCATTCAGTTTAATCTCACCCCCACCAGCCCCACTCCATCTTGCTCTATTCTGCCTTGTGAACCCCAAAGCAGATTCTTTATTCATTAATAAAAGCAACATATATACAGAAGGACTTCCCACACCAGTTGTCTGACCAACAAGAGACAAAAAGGGTAAAAAACAACAAAATAAAACAGCACAAGAAAATCTAGCCTCAGAGTAGCTACATATATGCCATGATAAAGATCATAATCTCTATGTTAGCAATTTGGTGTACCAGACATGGAGAAAATAGAATCTGAAATAATGAAGTAATTTGGACAAAGGTTCCTTATGGATGAATACAATTGGACTAAAATAAAGATTTCTCTTTTTTTAATGAAATGTCTAATTTTTTTTAATTTTGTGATTTCACAATGAGGTAAAAGTATTTATCTATAGCCAAATTATGAACAGAGATGATGATGACAATTATGACATCTCATCTGATTTCTAGACATTTTATGTTGAACTTACCATTAACTGTCAATGTTTTTATATAAATAAGACTATCACTTTACTTTTCAGAGAGAAAACTATAGGTTCAATTGTGCAATATATACTATATCTCATATATATGTCATGTATGTCATCTATGTTTTTTATATATAAAATACATGTCATATGCGCCTGTGTGTCCAAGGTTACCAGTTAGCTCAATAATGGGCCTCTGATTATAAATCAGGTTTGAGTCAAGAGCACAGACTTCTGCCCCCAAGCGTTGATGAAACTAGGATAAAAGAAAGAAAACCATATTTTAGTGAGTGACTTAGATAAGATTTTAGGTAAAGACTTAGCTGTATCAGAGACAGGAGATTGAAAAATTACTCCATGTGAGCCATAAAGTCATGTGCTGAAAGCTACAAGGTCAGAAGTGATCAGTTGTTTTCTCAGCTCTGTCCTTGTTTTCATTGATAATACCTGTTCAAGGAAGCTTTATTTGTTAATAAACAATATGAAAGTCAGTGTCCTTCTTCTAGTTTTCAATTTTTGTATAATAAGAACTACTAACAACCCCTGTAAAACCCAACTTCAGCTAATTCCACTCACTGCTTGTTATTCCCTGGGATACAGGATGCTTTTATGATGATGCCTGTTAATAGGAAACAATCAAACTTATGTGGAACTTGACATTTTAAATACAGTAATAACTATTTGTTACTTTTCTTGTTCTTAATATGGATGATCTT
The DNA here is from genome assembly GCF_037038515.1 of Microtus pennsylvanicus. Lineage (NCBI taxonomy): Eukaryota > Metazoa > Chordata > Mammalia > Rodentia > Cricetidae > Microtus > Microtus pennsylvanicus. Next base: position 190,012,293 of record NC_134579.1, read on the forward strand.
AGCTTAAAATGTAAGATGATTAATATTTTCAAAGTTTCTAAGAGATATGAGGAATTGTATATCTTTTTGTCCAGGTTTTATTTATCTCATTTGACTTCCGTTCACTAGAAACACGTGAAGTAAATGAACTTTAAGCTTTTTCATGGTGTATTAGAAAAAAGATGACATAGAGAAAAGTAGGACCATTATGCCTATCAGATCTCACTGTGATAGAACAGAATGAAATTCCACAAAGTGGTCCTCTGAGCCCCACTCCGGCAATGTGGCATACATGCCCCCTCCAGAAGTGCTTGCACACAAACACACACACACACACACACACATATATATATATATAATAATCAGAATCTAGATAAAATCCTGACCTTTTAAGAGAAGATCAAAATGAGAATGTGAGGGTATCCTAACACAAATATGTAAATCATTTACACGCTTTGAGTAAATATTGAAATGTCAATAAAAAGCTGTGGTTATATATTGAGCTTTCAGACTTTTCATCTCATGCGAGATCTTATGTTAAAAGTACTTTATAAATATCAGCTGTGATCATTAACAGCAATATTGAACTTATTGAGAAAACATTGGTGCTGACATTTCTCTTTGGGGTGTGTTTTAGACTTCCACAGAAACACTATTTTACTTAAACTCCACAGTTAACTCTTCAACTGCACCTCCACTTGCCCAGTAAATGAAAAGCCCAACCCAGACAGCCGTGTGTGCATGTGTGTTTGCGCAGGTAGATGAGCCCAAGAAGCACAAACATGTATGGTCATGTGACACAGATAAGCGCTGCACTAATAAGATCTATGCAGTATCTGTCAAGTCCATTTGGTAGAGTTACCTACATACATACCTACCATCCTGTGTGGTTAATTTTGAATATCACATTTATGTCGAAAACCCATTTGTCAGCACACTTCTTGCAAAGGCTCCATCACAGAATTAAGCCAAACCTGCTTCTGCTGACACGCACAATTACTCAAGGCAGTACATATTCTCATTAGCTTACTGTGAGGACCTTTTTTCTTATATATTTATGTCTTAGGATCTTTTGCGGAATCCAAATGTCCATTTGAAACAGTAAATGCTTCAATACATGGTGGACCATGGCAGTGGCAGCTGCTCTCCTCAGACTTCCTTAAAAGATCCAAATCTGGATTCTGACTAGTCAACACTTCATTCCATTCTGCCCACCCCCAAGCCCAGCGAGAGAATTCTCTCTGTTCAAAAAAATGTTATTTTAGTTAGAATAACTTCCAGAGGAGAAAGCACCAGGGAGTTGGGGTTCACGAAAGTGAGAGAAGAGCCCTGTGGTTTCTAACTGGACTAGATCAGGGTGAACCTTGTGGTTACCCTTATAAGACAAATTTAAAGCATTTATGATTAACACTAGAATTATTTCAAACATTTGAGGTCTTTGCTAAGCTATGTTCAAAACCAAAGCTCTTGGATGTTTGGAGGGGCATTTTAGGTGTGGATTAAAACACATGGCTCCTCACAGTGAAAGCTAGTTGATGAACAATTATTTATCTTTTCTCTTAAAAATCTAAGTAATTGAAGTTCAAGTTTCTTTAACTGGACCGTAATCCTCGGGCAACTGTCCAGAGTCAACACAGAGAGTTACGAAGCATAAATTTAAAGAGAGTTAGATTTGGAAGACCCTCAAACCTAACTTCAAATACAGAGTGCATGGTCCAATAAGTTTGATATACTGTTGTCCTCAAGAGTAAAAAATGAATTTGGGGGCAAGCTATGTACAAATTAATCATGTGAGTTTAATACTTGAAATGTCAGGGGAGCTTTTCAAAAAATTAAAATCAAAAAGTATTCAAGAAATAACTTCTGGTGGTTGGAGCAACTCACAAAAATCTCCCTGCTCATTTTGGGGAATTTAAATAAGTTTATTACATAAGAGACACATGGAGATTATTTATATGAGGAAAGATTTTGGCAGTTCAATGGAGTGAGGAGTATCAGACATTTATTTGGACCTAAATGCCTCCCAAGAATTTCACCATGTCTGAGCTAGAAGAGATGACTCAGTGACTAAGAGCACTAACTGTGCCCTTCCATAGATCTGACTTTCAGGACCTATATGGCTGCTCACAACTGTCTGTAACTCCAGTTCCATGGGATCTAACATCTTTTGTGGACTCAAAGGGTACCAGATACATATGTGTTCCACAGATATTCATGCAGGCAAAACACTCATACACATTAACATTTATTTATTTAAAGAATATTACCGTGTCTGAAGAAGAAATACTTAGGTCATTTTGGACTACTCTGGTGCCTCCATATTCTGGGGAAAATTAAGTTTTCCAGCTGCCATGCTAACTGTTTAGATCACTTTACAGCCCAGTGAAGCAACTTACTATACTTGCATCTGATTTGTTTTGGAGGTGCAATGCCTCCTTTCATAACAGGATAGCCTGCATCCTTCTCAACTAATTCTCATAAAAGGGAAACAGCATAGCTCAGGAAGCCTCAATTCCTATCCTAGTCTGTTCTTTTCCTTCTCCCTCAACCCATGACATCCACATCTTCCCACAACCCTCACCATCTGGGCTATTAATTCATGTCACTAAGACTTTTTGCCAGGAACTTGAAATGATTGTGGCAATTCTACCAGTTACTATCATTTGTTTCGACTTCTACTGTGTATTTAAGAAGCAATTCTTTTGCTTTTTAACTGGGAGTTATGTTTATTGCTGACTATTCATTGCCCATGGTACTGGATTGCATAATGACACTTTCAAACAAGCATGTACTTTGAGCATGTACTTTGAGCATATTTCCCTTTCCATATTACCCCTCCTTCCCGTTCTTAAGTTTTGCGTTCAGCTCTTTCATTCCCCAATTTCTGGATTGCTTATTTTCTGTCTCTAGAATATGCCTCGGAAAATCACTGTATCCAGATTATCTCTCCCAGAAGTGCCCTCAGATGATCTCTAGTAAAGAATAATTGTTCTCAGCCCTTATATATGAACATAGGTAGAGATTTATTCAAAACGTGCTAATCCCATAATTTGTGTAAAACCTATGAACTATTAAAATAAGTATACCTAGTTTTTAAAAAGATTTTTTTGTTTTCATTTTATGCTTATAGGTATTTAGCCTGCATGCATGTATGGGTCGCATGTGTATACAACAGAAGAGGGTATTGTCAGTTGTCATGGGAGTGCTGGGACCTAAAACTGGGTCTTCTGGGAAAGCAGCGAATGCTTTTAAATGCTTAGGCATCTCTCCATCCCAACTACATTTTGAAGTTATATCCCAAAATTTTACTGACTGAGCTTGCCACCTAGTTTTGTGTTTTGTTGTTTGCTTAGTTCACATTTATTTTATTTTCTTGGGGATAGAAACTGTCTGCATCATATGCATGTGGAAGTCAGAGAACGACTCCCAGGAGTTGGTTCTCTCCTTCCACTTTGCGGTCTCCTAGGGTCAAACTCAGGTCATCAGGCTCAACAGCATGCTCTTTACCTGTGGCTGAACCATCCCCTCACCCTTTAGTTCTGTAAGTGCAAAGAAATCCGAGTCAACTTAAATGGGATAAATATGTCCCTTGAAAGGCTGACGGCTAGGCATTCAGTGTTTGGCTATAGACACTTCCACGTCTATAACAAATTCAAAGTAGAGAGTCTTTCTTAATATGGCACACTTTCAAATTTGATCATTTTAAATTGATTTTTGAATGATAAGCACTAAGTGTAGCATCAAAATCAGTGGGTATATCAATAATCTAAAGGATATACAAGAGGCTCAAAAGCTGGGACTGTAACTCAGTAGTAAAACACTTGCATAACATATGCAAGGTTCTACAAGAGTCTAACCTCAATCCCTCCAAAACTCATACATGCACACACACACACACACACACACCTCATTGATTTATTGTGAATTGTAATCATTTGCAACTATTAACCATGGACCTATTCCTCTGAGGGCTAGGTTTAAAATCAAGCCAGCCAATTTCACCTTAAATCATATACGATTTTACGAGAACTTTGAAATTATTTAAACACAGAGCAGAATTTTTAGAGGCCCGAAGAGGCCAGTTCTTATGTGGAAGCCACGATTTGCTTTTAGAAACGCTGACTTGAAATCAGATCCAAAATGAGCATCCTTACCAAGTTTATTTTCCTTAGGGTTTGGAGCTCATTTGGTATGTAAATCTTAACTGTTTTTACTTGTATTCATGAAAATTTAAAAATGCTTTCAAAGCTTGATGAAAAGAGAATGTCAGCTCCTCTGGCTACTACCTTTGTTCTGTATCAGAAAACCATGACTTTAAATTTAAAAAAAAAAAAACACTCTAGCAAAAAGCAGGAAGTCTTGGAAAGCTCACAGGAGGACACCATGTTCTGAGGTCAAGACCCTTTTTTTCCCACCAAGCAAATAATAAATAATAGTGACTACTTTATATGCTCAGACCTATGGCACATTGTGTATTTTCAGATTAGCGGGGACACTGATCTCAAAGATTCAAGAGTTCTTCTTCTCAATGACGTTAGGATTAAACTTATTTTTCAAAGCGCTCCAAGTTTTCAGACGGCTTGATGTGACCCTTCTGGCTGTAGATCTGAGAAAGGAAGTGGGGCTATTAACCCACATGAGAAAACAAGCCTTAGAGGAAGGGATGGATGGGCCCATGCTGCCATCTCGTGGCCATAGTGTGATGCCATAGAATGGTGGGAAACCTTTCTGGTGGTAGATGTGTTTGGTGATGTCTGTCTGCTCTCTCCTTTTTCCCAGGAGTGTGATCAAGTTCACATAGATGATGTTTCCTCAGACGACAACGGTCAGGACTTAAGGTAAGCCATGCCTTTCAATCTTCCATTTGCTACAGAAATTCAGCCGCGGAGTTTTGCACACGTAATTATTTCTTCTGTTTCTTTTCGATGCATTTCGGGTGCTGCAGTACCTACAGTTTTGCAACTGATGGCTTCCATGCAGCTGCAAGTAGTGCGAACCTTTGTTTGCCAACAGGTGTGAGAGGAGGAGTGGACTGGATGAGGAAGTTGGCTTTTCGCTACAGAAGAGTAAAGGAATTATATAACACATACAAGAACAATGTCGGAGGTACGTATGGCCGAGTCCATCCAGGGTTGGCATCCTGGCTCTAGGCAGAATTTGGTTTGTAGTTTCCTGATGGAGATTGACCCATTGGAGAACAAATCAGCTAAAGGCTCTCCTTGAAAAGTGCCAAGCCTGAATTTTTGCTTTCTTTGAATTACTAGGAGAAAATTGAATGCACCCCTGTAAAGGACTTGGCTATTCTGTGAGAAGCCCCGTTTTCTACCAAGATTTCCAGCAGGATATTTATTCTGCTTCATCGGCAGTACTCTGATATTATCAATGAAAATAAGACAAAGAAGGGGTGGTGAAGAGCTGAGAGCCATAACTATTGAAAGAGTTAGTGACAACGTGAGGATGGGGCTGTGTGCTTGTTTCCCAGTATTTTCTATCATTAAATCACATTAAATGCTTAGTGAATATTACTCAGTAGATGTAAAGAGCAAGACAGAACCACAGCCTATGTGAACATTTGAGTCAACAGAAATTGTATACAAGGAAGACTTTTGTTTCCAAACAGATAACTGAGCCCTGCTCCTAGTTGTGTTTCCTAAGTCATTCTAATGCGTTGTACAAGACACTTTTGTAAAGTAAAATCAATTGTAAATAATACATTTACCTTTTTTTTTAAAAAAAAAGCTGAACAGCCCTTTGAGAGGTCTGAAACATTTAGTATCTGTGTGTCTTTCCCTCACCTTACAGCATAGTATTGTTAAAATTATTTTAAAATTGAGAAGGCTGTTAATATGTAGTCTTGTGGCTTGGGTACTTAAATCAATGATGTGAGAGTTTATTTTCTGGCAGATAGTAGTTTTTTTTACTGGAGTTTAGAAAAATGAGACTTTCTGGAAGGTAAATGTTTTAATTTTAAATAGTGCCTATTGTATGTGGTGTGTATTTGCTCCCATTAGCTGAAATACAATTTGAGTGAGAAACCTTCCTTTTGAGTGGATGTTCATATGATTTCATTTTATCATGAAAGCAGGGCTGCTTTGCTTTTCTCTCTTTTCTTGTCTTGTTCTTTTTTTTTTCTTCCTCTCCTTCCTGCCTGTCTTCCCTTTTTCCTTCCTCCCTCCTTCCTCTTTTCCTTTCGCACAGTGCTGGAGCCTCTTGCATTCTTGTCACCACTGATGAATATCCCAACATCTCTGGGAACTAAAATTTAACATGCCAACTTCTTCCCACCATTGCTGCTTATGCTGGGATAGTACTCCTAGGGATTTTAAACAGAGCTATCGATTTCTTTTAAAACACAAAATATCAGTAAGCTCAGGCACAAGTTTAAGAAGCACCGTAGCAGCTGCATACTGATCCTGACAATACTTTTCCAACATGGAACTGTAATTATGAAGAGGCAATACTTTTAAGTGCCACCTTTGTGTTCCTGGACTGGAGGGACCCCATTGCTCCTCCAGATCTAACACATCCCAGCCTCATCAGGAGACTCAGGCCTAGAAGTTGCTGAGCCTTCCAGCTATTGTGTTGAATTCCGGGCTCCGCAAGAGGGAAAATACTGGGGTCTGTTTTTTGTGTGTCATATCTCCACATGACTAGCCAAGTGTTTTGTCTAATAAGAATTCATTGAATGAATTGAGAATAGTCGACTCCAAAAGGATGAATCTATGTTAGTAGAAGAAGCCTACACCTCTTTACTTACAACACAACCAAAATCAAAACTGTTTCTTGTAAACAGAAGAGATGTCAAATTCTGTATCACAGAGACAGTGTTCACTCCTGACTGCACTTTGTATTTTGGTGTTTCAGGACTCCTTGGCCCTGCCAAGAGGGATGCGTGGCTGCAATTAAGGGCAGAGATCGAAGGCCTAACAGATTCCTGGCTAACGAATGCACTTAAGTCTTTATCAATTATTAGTACTAGGTAAGTGGGATTGTTGCCCCTCTACTTCAATTATATGGAAGATCTGAGTCCAACAACATAACATAGCAAAACTGTTTCAATTCTTAGCAATTCACCACATCCAATGATTTCTTTCAATGTGTGTGTGTGTGTGTGTGTGTGTGATCATAACCACTGATAATCCCACAGGAAAGTTATATAACATGTCATGAGAAGGAAGCAGTGCTGTGATCATGAAAGGATTCAGATCATCCAAAGGACGATGACAGAATTAAAAGAAGACTTGTTAAAAGACGCGTGGCTTAGGTCTGACGGGTGGTATGCACCATATAAGTGTACCAGGAAAGCATAGGGAAGCTGTTGACCACTGCAAGTCTTCACAGTGTTTCTACCAACTTGATATAGATAACAAAATTACACCAACTTCAAGTTGTTTTTCAGCTTTGTTCTATGAACAATAATTCAGCAGGATACATTTGGGAAAAGTGCTGGTGGTGAAATTATTATTTTTTCTTATTGTATAGTGTTATTTCTGACATAGGTGAACCCATGTGTGTGTACCAGGCATAAAAAGAGGTGCTGTCCAGACAGATATCAGATACTTAAAAAGTTTGCAAGAGTGAAAGAAGAGCCTGATATGTTTAGGACATGAAAGTAAATTTATGTGTCAAATCTGGCATGTGATTCCTTTCTGGTAGCAAGATCAGAAAAGTCACCAACAACAGAATGTTCTTGAGATGGGGGCTTGCGTTAGCTTCCTGTGTTGATTTGGGCAGACATGAACATTCTCTTCAGTTCTTGGTGTCACAGTTCTAGTGGAAATTCTGACAGCATGAAGTCTCCAGCGTCCAGTGTGTTAGTGCCTGGAATTTGATCCCTAGAAACAACACAAAGGAGAAAACTGCCAAGAATTCAGCCCAAAGAGTCAAGTGGGGAACAAATTTGTCCATTGCAACTGTTTGAAATGTTGGGCCTAAAATGAGTTAGATTTTACTCTGTGTCTAGAAAGGTGAGGGTACGTAGTAAATGTGTAAGAATCTCAGGAAGGGAAGTGAATTCTATGCAAGAATTGTCTGACAGCGAAAGCTTGGACATGGAACTTTCGGTATCATGTCTGAAACTGAGACTAATCAACCAGAGGTCAAGGACTCCGGGACTTTGAAATTGTGTACCGTCATGGGCATTTCTCCAAGAACTGAACCAACAGCTCATTTATGCATTTTTTATAAAAGAACTTAAAGCCACCTCAAATTGTGTGACCTTAGGAAATGATTAAATGAATAGAAAGAAAAGACCTGAAAAAAAAAAAACAGAACAATCCAACAACCAGACTGCTTAGAGACTACAAAGCTTGCTAAATTGTCCATAGAGTTTAGCACTAACACATATTTAAAATTTACACAAGACCCAAAAATGTAGGGAAAGCAAATTATTTGATGGATTATGTGTCAGAGTTCTTGAGTTACCATCTATTTTCCTTGTTCTGTGGGTATTCACTAAAGAAGTAACTCCAGGTTTAGGAAAACAAAACAAAACAAAAAACAGCCTTGAGACAGCATTATATACAACCATGAGAAACCAAAACTCATCTAAACATTATTTTGAAAAATTATGTTGTACCAACTGGCAAAAGAGTTTGCTTGTAGATAATATGAGGATAACAGACAAAAGAAATTGTTTGGATAATATATAATTCCTACTGGGAAAGCAAATTTGCAAATGAAGATGGAAACTATCTCTGAATATGTAATTAACATTTATACCTCTCGTTTTCTTTTTTTATATTTGTCCTTTACAAATTTTCTGTCACAGAGTGTTGATAATTTTGAAAGATGAAGCAGCTGCTAATGTCACATTTTATTTAGTAAATGCTGAAGCTTCTGGTCAAACCGCTTCTCCAAACTTCCAAAGCCTGTGCCTTACTTCTCTTTCTCCTCATCACTGTAGAGTTAAAGAACTTTGAATAGAATCTTGCTCTAACAAACACAATGGAGCCATTAAATGTCAGAAAATGGTCTTGGGTTATGGGAATTGTTCTTAACTATCTGCCACTTCAGGAAGAGTCTGTTGGCTGATAGCAGAGGTGGTTAAAGACAGAAAGAGGTGGTCTCCTCAAGCATTTACAAACAACGGGGGCAATTTTCAATCTTACTGCTAGAATTATTTGACACTAGAAAGCAAATCCATGCATTTCCTTCCTGGTAGGAGTAACTGTGTAAATGTCTTGGTAACGACGACGCAGCTGATCCCGGCCCTGGCAAAGATCCTGCTCTACAGCCTAGGAGGTGCTTTTCCCATTGAGAACATTTACAGTGCAACGAAAATAGGTAAGGGAAATATTTGAAATGTAGTCACATCTGTGTTTGGAGTGTTCCACGACTGTATTTATATTTCTGCATGATTCTCTCTTAATCAGTTTTCCATTAACACATCCAGAAAATTTGGGAGCACCTCGAATAACACAATCACATATAATTCATGATGCATGTGTATATTTGATGAGAGCTCTTAGGTGTAAAATGCTGAACGTGGTATTTAGGTAATCCTAACTCATTCTGTCCATTTTATACAGTATTCTAACTATACTAGCTGAGTAATACGTGCGCTAACCGTACTACTTAATTGTTCAATTACTATAAAATGGAATTATGTCTTGGTCTAAGGTTAAAAATAAAAATACTATTTTGGCATCATTGGGAAGCCTCAGATTAATTCTACCAGCAATCAAAAAATAATTTCAGGAACAAGTGAAAATTTTTCATAAAGCAAAATATACATTTTTTACTTGTGTACCTGAAATATACATTTCTTGCCAGTACACAGAAGGACTCAAATAACTACAATCTGTTTCCTAGGTAAAATACATCTATGGAGCCATCTTCATCTTCAAATATGGTTTGCAGTGTCTGACTTCCAATTATCATTCAAAATAAAACTTCGTCAAGTTCTGCCATTTTGATAGAGTTAAAAGAAGGCAGGATATATATCCCATTGTCTGTGGAGGAAATGCCTGGGAAAATAACTAGGTTATGCCATGTGCCCCCAAAAGCAAAAAAATTACCTGCTGGCACTTTGACAAGTTCAAAATCCAAAACCTCCCACCATCATAGCTAGCTCTAAGTCTTGTGAAGATTGCAGCTATGTGGGGGAACAGTTAGGAAGAGCCAGACTTTCTTAAAGTATATGTCACATTGTCATGCACGTTCCAAATCAGACCCTAGACTCCAGTCCCATACTATGCTCTATGAAGAGGCATACATTATATTTGTAGGATTGATAGATAGAATGTGATTTTTCTTTTTGACAGAACAAATAATTTTTTTATCTAAATACCTATTTCTTTTATTTAAAGGTTAATATTCTTCCCATTGACCAAATGTGTTCCATTGAACCCAAGACAGTAATTAGTGTTTTTCCCTTGTCACTAGTAATTTTTGTTTCGGCATCCTGAACTAGCAGATAAGGAAGAAAAAAGTCAAGAGTAGTGATGGCTGCAAGAACACTCTTGGAATGGGATTCGGGAAAAGATGCCAATGTTGTAAAGATAAGACATGAGCAAGGTCCCCACAGTCATACCTCAGCGTGCAGTCAGCGAATCTGCTGCAATCACAGCTGTGGTCAGTTGGACAGCACACTTGATGTAATTAATCTGACTATATATGTGCTCACATACTTGTTTAAAGGAGTCATTTATCAAGGTAAATCTGTTAGTATTCCCTCTTTCCTTAGAGATAAGACTTCATTTTTCTCCAACTGACTTGCCTATCCAAAAGATAAATTAGATAAAACTGGTTCTTAGAATTAAACAAATGCTGTAGAACTTTTATTTGCCCATAAAAAGGTGCTTCACTGCTCTTTCAGTGGAGTTGAAAACACACTAACATTTTATCAGGGTCAAATTCTCAAGCCTACTGTCTTTCTTAGACTATCAAAAGCGTTTGTTTAATGATCTCTCCTAGATAAAAAGCAATATTACTGTAATGTGTTTGTTGCTTTCTAAATGCAGGGATCATAAGGTCATAAGCTCACTCACACATTGTTCAAGCGGCATTAATTGAACACTTTCTGAATCTCTAGGTTAGTGAGTGCCATGGCCGGAAGAATAAGCAATGCATTGTTTTTCAGGCAAGGAAAGCTGTTTTGAGCGTATAGTGTCCAGATTTGGCACTAACATAACTTATGTTGTGATTGGAGACGGCCGAGATGAAGAGCACGCGGCTAAGCAGGTAATTTCGCTCTGAACTTTATCTCGTTTATCTTCCAGGAAAAGAAAGTTGCTTTGAACGAATAATGCAAAGGTTTGGCAGAAAAGTAGTATATGTTGTAATTGGGGATGGTGTAGAAGAAGAGCAGGCAGCGAAAAAGGTAACCTGTCTCAAACAATGTTGGTGTGGTACTTCTAGTGCAAGCCTTTTTTGTTTGCGTTCCCGTAGTTTGGCCCAATGGCAGCTTGACAAGTGATTGACATTTACAAATGCAAATCAATAAGAGCATGAGAGCCAATGTTGACCTGCCAATAAACCATTTGGAGTCTAGCATTTTATGCCTGGAATTTGCTAGGACATTCAGGATAATTTATTGATATTTATTCACATGTATATAACTATATAAGAAATATAGTCATAAACTTAGAGCATGCATTTAACACACACACAGACACACACACACACACACACACACACACACACACTAGTGCACATAGAGACCGATTTTTTAAAAACTCATTAAATGTTCCAGATGAAGAAATTTAACAAACTCATAACACAGCTAGCGAGGGTGGCCCATGGCTCTCAAATGCCTCATGTTCCTTGTGAGTGCCTGGAGACAGATCGGTTCCTTGATAATGAATACTGAAGACAGACTTGATAGCTGAAAGGGAACTTAAGAGGCCTTAGTCAGCAGGGTTGGAATTGGTGCATTGTTCATACTTTTTGTGCCAACTTGTTTTAGAGTCAAACTGGCAATGTCCCTTCCATCTAGAAGTTTCTCACGTATTTCAGTGAATCACCAAGTTAAGTACCAAGCAGATGGCTTTGAGCCTATTCAGGTCTCATAGGCCCTACTGATTTAAATAAGCCTTTTTTATCTGATGCATATTTCTGATGAGGAATTTGGGTAGTAGTAAATCACTAAGTGGTTGGTTCAGCATGAGAAGAGGAATGATATAAAGTTTGTTCTCCACACTAAACAACACAAACCCGTGCCCTCTACTTCCTTCCCTGGAGGGCCACAAAATTTAAAACAAAACAAAACCAATAAATGGCATTTTAGCTTATAAAGAGAATGTTATACTTCTCATATATGGACTATCTAAATCACTTTCTAATAAAACCTCCCAATGCACATATCGCAGCATAGACTCAATTTCTATTTTCTATAGAATAATTAGAACTGCTTGTTCTAATAAGCTTAATAAGCTCATAAACTGTAATATAGAAGAGTTTATGAGCATAACAGAAAGATAAATGATTGATGTATCCAGTCAACTCAAACCCAGCAAACTGAAGAAAGGGAAAGGGTTCTACTTAAAAGGTTTCAGGCATCCTGGGCAGCTGTCCCCTAGAGTCCCCATGCTTTCCCATTCTGTTACAAGAGCTGGTGACATGGGACTTCCTGAGTGTTAATTAGCAGTGGCTATGACTCAAGACAGCACACTGGTCCCAAGGACATTCTGTATAAGGTCAGCCCTGCAGCCTCAAACAACCCAACCTGCCCCACTGCCTGCTACTTGAGGTGTTTAAGGCACACACAGCTGTCATCTTTTCTGGACTTTATGAATGTCTATTGTATGGGAGTTCGTTGTTTTAATTTTTCATGTTGGCACTAAAATCACACATAACAAACAACAGACCCTTAGACAAATACGAGTAGTCTTTAACCTCTGTGAAATTTATTGATCTCTTGCTCAGAACTAGGAAAGTTCACGAGCCAGTAAACAATGTGTGCCTTTCAGAATCAAGATTTATCAAGTCCATGCTAGTTATCCACACTGGGGATGGTAGATTATGAAGATGCCTTCTGCCTCTCAGCGGCAGGGGCATATAGCTTGACTCCAAATGGATCCAAACTTTGGATAGAATGCTGTTTTCAAATGGTTGTTGAAGTGGGTGTAGTTTGGGTGATGGGTGAAGGCTGTGAATCTATTTGGAAACACAGGTGGCTGGTTGCCCTAGTGTTCAGAATGCATGCTTTTTTTTTAACGTAGAAGTAATCGCATGTGCAGACATACTGAGTACTGTTTTATTATTACAAATAGATCTGAGCTGAAATGGAAAATGTTACCCTTCTCAAATTCTTTACTCTAATTGAACTAAAACATGTGTTTGTGAAATCAAAGAGGAAAAAGGTCAAATCTTATCAATAACAATAACTGCACTCCCCTCTCAAGATGCACATGAGATGTATATGTAAATTTTAATTTTTCTAAAAGCCAAAGGAACAAGTACAGCCAGCTTTAATAGTATCTTTAATTGACCTAATCTGTTCCAAATATTATATAGCTACACCTAGTCTATATAGGAATTATTGACATGATGTCTAGATTCCTGTGTCAGCCTTAGTCTGGTTTTTAAATTCATAATGTATTTTAAATTGGATTAAACATATTTCAAGCATTCATAACCACATGTTGGTGGTGGTTACCATACTGAGCAGCAAAGAATTACATAGTAGTAGTGATTATAATAAATTTTCATGTTAAAATAAGATACATTTATATATATATATATATATATATATATATATATATATATATATATATATTTCTAGTGCATATTGACTACATTCCCCTCACATGTATCCTAGAAGATGTTTCAAGTTCAAAATAACAAATAATGTTATTGCTTTGTCATTTAATACAGTATATTTTTTCCTTATTATTATTTCCAGTGAGGTCTCCTCAGATATTACTTCTAATCAGTCTCCTCTGTAAATCCTGAATGTTGGTTACATCTGTGGTGCATACTAATACATCTCTGGAGGCCACAAACCAGTGTGCCATCTAAGAGTTGTATATCCACATGGGGATGGTATGTCCCCATTAAAACTGGAAGATTAAGTCCTCTCCCTCTCAGTCTTGTACTGGTGTAATAAATCAAGCCATATACTGGCTTAAATTATTAATTACCCTGGACAAGTTGAATATTATCAACTCCAATGTTTATTTAGTTCTGCTCCAAATTGTTGCACAGTTAGAACTTCACTCTTTTTTCCCCTCACATTACCAAAGGCCTCTGAGTTTAGCAAGATCATAGTCTAATTTTCTCTTATTTCTAACCAAGAAATCAACTTTTAAAAGTAGTATGCTGATAGAGAGTTTATCACTCATCCATGCAAGAGTTTTATGTCATCTTGCTTTCCCCAATGTTGACCTTGGTAATTCTGATTTACAGCGTAGAGATTAAACCATGTAGGAAGCACAGTGTTGACTGTTATACATTAAAATACAGTTCAGATCTATTTCTCAATTTCTTAGAAAATTCCGCATTGGTGCTAGCTAGCAGACCTTCACCTGTGGCTCTCCCTCTATTAAACTCCCTCCTTTGAATTCGGGTGAACACCACACCCTGATGTGTGCTGCTGTCTCTATGGGATGATGGTTGTGATTTGTCTCCATTCTTCGTTCCTGCCCCCTCCCTTTCTCCTCTCCCCTTGTCTTGACCACACAGCACAACATGCCCTTTTGGAGGATATCAAGCCACTCGGACCTCTTGGCTCTACATCAAGCACTGGAATTAGAGTATTTGTAACTGTATTCTCTAGCTGGGGATCCATTGGTTTTTTTTTTTATATTTCAAGTACACTGAATTTTTATGTGTGATCCAATGCCGCTGGCTTCTTCTCCACATCTAAATGGTCTTAAAGGAGGAAATCATGCTTGGAATGAGAACTCCAGAGTGAAGAATTCAGGTTGCTGAATGGAATTAAACTTTAGTGCTGCAGAAAGGAAACTCTATGGTCTTATTATCTTTACAATACTTTCATGGTTTAAAAAAAATCTGTGGAGGTTGCTGACAGCCACCAAATGAGTCCTAACTGGAATTAACAGCTTTAGTAAAGAACTCGAGCCTTCCAGACCACAGCACCTGTTCTGCCTCTGACAAGGTGGTCGAAAACATTCCTCAAAATGAGAGTTCTTCTCACCCCTGAGGTTTGAATCTGACTTTTAGCCTACCTAGCCCAGAAAATCTGAATCTGAATGCACTCAGACTGTATACTGACAGTCCTATCTAGACCTGTAATTTGTGTAAATTATTGATGGAAATAATTTACTGTGACTTTATTAGCAGCTGACTCTGAAAGTGGATGCAATTTTTCTTTTCTTTGTTGGGGCGGGAAGAGGGCCAGGGAAATGGGAATATAATATTGTCTCTTTTTTAAGTTTGGCAAAGAGAATGTTCATACTGATGCATTGTGCCTTAAAGACAAGACAGCGTTTGTGTGTTACAATGTAACTTTGGTTAAAGTCTCTGTAGATAATGAAAGACAAAATAAACAAACAAACAGAAAACCAAAAAAAAACAAATAAACAAAAAGCTTGGTAATAATCCTTGACATGACCAAATTTAAAATTCAGACTGGCATTTTAATACTGAATCATCAACAAACTGAAGATTTGTTAGAATGAGAAACCATTCGTAATAATACAAGAAGGCTTGCATCTTATTTGGCTTCTGAATATTTCCAGTAATAGGTAAGAGTCAACTATCTTAGCATCAATAAGCAAAAGGTTTGGGAAACAGTGAGTTCTTTATTTCTAAAGTGAAATATATGTTGATGTCGCAACTATCCTCTCTTACAGTTTTCTGGAAGAAAACTAAGAGCCATATTCATGCTAATTTACCCAATTTCAATTTAAGATTCTGGACATGTGTAAATTGCTTAGAGAAAGATATTATGGTGCAAACCATTAGCAAATATCCTTCAAGTCATTTTTATAATATGCTATGGCTATAGCTTAACATGCACATTGAGTGGACACGACAGAATACGTTTGTCTTCCATGCCACTGCAAAAGCGAGTACCCTCAGTGATAGAAGGCAGGTCTATCAGATAGCTCCCAAGGGAAAAAACACTGAGTCTATGAAATTTTTTATAGCATAACATCATAAATTCATTATCAGACAAGCTAGGTCTTGACAACATCACCAGATATCAACAGTAAAGGGGATTAGCTCTCCTTGGAACACATTAGTCGAGGGTCTTCCCATTTACAGACAGGAATACATTGGTTTCCTCTTAGTATGGTTGCTGAACAAGGCCTGCATTCATTGCCGGGAGAGCCTGCCATCATTGTATCTGCATGTCTTTTTGTTTTGCTGGTGTGTAGCCTGTGTTGGTGACATGATACAGATTCTCTCATTGGCTATGACACGGTTGGCCTTGTGGAAATTCATGACTTCAAGAAGTAAAATATGCTAATGGTGTAAACACCTGAAGCTCTGCACTCTGAACGGCGTCAGATAGACCCTAGAGTCCAGCTGTTAGTGCCCCTCGTCTGAGGCTAGTTCATGACAGCTCATTGCCCTAGACTTCTGCAACTCAACAAGACAAATGCTTTGCTCAAACATCGCAATGAGTACTCTGGAGGGAGAGCTGTCTTTCTTTAGAGAATGATGAGGCCCTGTGTGGGGTAGAAAGATAATGAGATAATTCTGCAGAAGATAGGGAATCCTTATACGATCCTCATAGATTAAATGTGGCTTTGGCTACCTTTTCCCATAATGCTATAGTGGCTAATTATGATGGGAATATTTTAATCCTAATAATATTAACAGTAAATTTTACACTTCTGCGGGTCTTCAGCTTGAAAGTGGTTAAAAGGTTAAAGACTATTTTTTTATTACCAGTACTCATTTGTGAATTTAAACATTAAATATTTATTACTATGATAAAATGAAGTTAGTTTGGCACACAGCCAGTTTCTCTCATGGCTAGACTCGTGGCCCTGCATCAAAAGTTTTAATTCTTTTTAGAATCTGATGAACAAGGCTTCTAACACTGCTCCAATTGAGGGCCAGACAGACTCCCCTTTTTCCAAGGACTCCAAGGGCTGGCTGCTGGCATACTTCTTCCTCCCCAGCCCCCCAGAGTATCTGTCCAGAGGAGACAGCCAATGTAACACCAGCAATGGTGGCAGCCAGAAAGCCATGGGCCCAGCCTGGTTATGTGACTTTGAGCAAGCTCAGACTACAACTCTTTCCTTCCCACCTTAGGACAGGAAAATCCTGTTTCTTTCTTGAAAAACAAAAAAACAAGAAAAATATAACCTCAGACAACCAACATTAAAGAAAGCAGCCCCACGGGCAGTTCCTACATTCTGTTTTTATGTAGAATACTGTGCCTTGCTGTGAGTTTGAAAACCATTCTCCAACTCAGGTGGGGTTTGGGCTATTACATATTCAAACGTGGTATGATATTAGAGAAACAAGAACTGCCTTATATTGCACCTTAAAAATATCAAGACCCTATCACTTGAGTAATAAAATAGGTGGCCTGACTATAATATTATAGCACACATCTAAATGATAAAACTCAAAGAAATGTGTTAACCGAATTCAGAGGTTAAAAAAAATAAGGTTTTAAGATTGTATGGTCTATGCACAAAAATAGGTACTAACTGTCTGGTGAGCTAAGATCAAAATAGCTTCAACAGCATGCCCTACTGTGAAGTTTTAATGAAGCCTACTTGTTTGTGAATATGGCATTTTCTTTTCAACACAAACGTAAGCATCATGAGCCAAAGTTGCATTTTGACTCCCAATTATGGTGGTGTTGTAGGGATCTCACAGTCGAAGTCAAGGGTTTCTGTTATGTATTAGTAAAGTTATAGATTATTGGGGCCTACGTAATTTAAAAAATGTAAATTAATATTAAAAGCTTGTAAAAATATGTACATCTTTACTATTTCTCAATAAATACCTTTGCAACTGTTTTCATTTTCTTCATATTCCTTTTTGTAGAGTTTTAATGCTCATGTATTCCATGCTTCTAAGTCAGATGGAATTCATATTTCAGTCTCAGAATGTAGTGTTTGTTTTTTATGCCTATGCTGAAGAGTTTTCATTGAAGGCAAAATGAATTATAATACAGTAAATGTTGCTACTGAACATGTGAAAGCAGCTGGTTTGTGAAGACGTGAGTTGTGCATAGGAATCGTCAGTCCTTCAAGTACAATTACAATACAACCACAAGTGTTTTTAACAATATGGTATTGTCTATTCGAATTTGTATACATTTATTATATGTTTATTTTTGTATGTCTGAATGTGCGTGGGTGTGCACGTGCCATGTCCCGCATACACATGTAGAGGTCAGATGACAATGTGTGGGAGCCTGCTTCACGATGTGAGTTTGAACTCAGATAGTCAGGTCATCCGTTGGCTTGCTTTGCCATCTTGCCAGTCCATAATAGAATATTTAAAGATTTAGATGATCATGGCTGTAACTGTTATAACCTATGGCTCTTTGTTATCAGTATCTTCCAAGAGAACAGAGAGTATTTTCATGAAATGAATTTAGCAGCTTGTTATCACATGTGTGATATTAATTTCTTCACAAGGGCATTGTTTACACGAAGATCAAAGACAAATTTCAGAACCACTTTTTACCCATTTACAACTTGTTTTTTTTTAAGCCTCCAAATTAACAAAATTTAGAGGAAATTATATGTGAGCATACTCTAGGAAACCGTATGCTGTACCAAAGACCATTAAGGCCTACAGAATACAATAGGTATGCTTAAAATTAATTGACCAGATGGGTCTCTTTCTGTTCCCTCACATCTAATTATCACTGAAAGGTGATTTTTTTTTTTGGAGAAATGTTAAATTTTCCTTCCCCCGGCTCCAAACAAGTATGTCTCCTTTGCCTATTTCGTCTACCTGCTTGGACGTAAGAGCTCAAATGAGCGTATCCAAATCAGAGCCTGTGTTTCTACCCCAGCCACGTCACACCTCTCCACCATCACCACCCAGGTCATAACCACCAGCATTTCCCAGTTGCATCATGATTGCCTTTCGTTTGAGTACCCTGCTTGGGCCTCACAGCCCTTCAGTACCTGTCATTCCAGCAGCCAGGACAATCCTTTAAATCAGAACAAGCTCCTCTGCTTCAGGAAGTGTTCAGCGACTGCCTCCCCACCTCGTTCAACATAAGCACTACTGTATATCAGGGCTTATGAAGCCTACATGAACGGTGCAGTGATGGAAGTAGTTCATCTTCGTGCTCTACCCTCCTCTGGCTAATTTTTCCTGCTGAATATCTTTAATCTTGCCACACACACTGGCTACCAGCTTCGGAGACTCGTCTCCAGCATTTTTTCTTTTCAGTTCTTCACCCAGACATTCACTGCTTATGCCCTAATACTCTTCTAGCCCTTTCCCCAATACTGTCTTGGGACTAACAAGGTTCTAATCTCTAAATTTAAATAGGTCTCCACTTTTTTTGTATTAGATAATATTAATCCTTTGCTTTATTTAGTGCAATATGTAATTTATTCACCTTTAATATTGTGTCGCTTGACCTTTACAAGGTGTGCTCTGCAAAGTGACGGATTTTTCTTTGTTTTACTCATTTCTGCAAAGTAAACATCTGTGAAAATTACTGGAACACAGTGGAAACTATGGCACATAGTAGGCCTATGATATATGGCACATAGTAGGAATTTAAGACGTGTTTGTGGAGTGGGTGGCTAAATCACAGGACAACATGTACAATCAGCCTCTAAAATGAACATGACTTCCAATGACACAAGATCTGAAGCGGGGAAAAGAATACATGCAGGTAGGTTGGATGAGACCAATGGAAAGGTTTACAGCATTTGGGGGTGCTTGGTAATGTAATGATATATGAAAATAACAACAATAGATATAAGCAATAATATGTTTCAATAATATGTTTGAAAAGTATGAACTGATAATGACCAGCTGGATTAAGAACAATCTTCTAATGGTTCATAAGTTGCTTCCTTAGTTTTCTTATTCTGTTTTTGGTTGAGGGTATGTGTTCACTTGTTTGTGACAGAGGGAGACCCTGTCACCCAGATTAGCCTACAACTCACTTTGTGTTTCAAGTTGGCCTAAAATTTGTGGCAATCCTCCAGTCTCAGCCTCCTAAGTACTGGGATTATTGAAGAAAGGCACTGCACTAACTTAAAAATGTATTAAATTTAAAATGGTAACTTTCAAATCACTGTGCTTGGCTGGATAAGCATACTTTGAGAAACAAAATCCTGCATAAAACACACTTCTCTACAAGTTCCATGGCTCATGATTCTGAATCCTGGCAATAAAACAAGTTTAACAAAAGCTTTTTATCTGTATAAAATCTATTTTGATTGTATTCACCTCTCCCTCCCATACTCCAACTGCCCCAGAATGGCTGCAACGTGCCCCCTACCAACTTCTTGTCCTCTTCTCTTGTGCATGTGTGCGTGCATGCATGCATGTGTGTGTGTGTGTGTGTGTGTGTGTGTGTATGTCTGTGTGTCTGTGTGTCTGTGTGTGTGTAAAATACACTAAGTACCATTAGTCCTGCCCATATGTGCGTGGCTATGGGAGCATCTACTGGAGCCTTGCAACCATGCAGAGTCCACAATCCTGAAGAAAACTGACTCTCCCTCTCCCAGCAGCTATCACTGGCAGCAGCCTGCCAGTCAGAGGTGGGGTCTCAGGAACTCCTCCCCAACCCGGAGTGAAAATTTGACTAGCTTGATCTTATGTGAGTCTTTTACTCCTGTGAGTTGGTGATAACACTGGTCACCCCACATCCGGAAGTCTTTTCCAGAGCTACCCCACATCTTCTGGCTCTTTCCAAGCCCTCTTCCATAACATTCCTTGAGCAGTGGTGGGTGGGATATAGATGTCAGATTTATGGCTGGACATTCACAGCTGCTTATTCTCAACCCTTGGACCAGTTATGAGGCTTTGCGTTAGCTGTTGTCCAAGGGAAAAGAAACGTCTCTGAGCATGGTTGGTTGAGAGCAGCACAGATCAACAGGTATAAACATAAATACATTTACAGCAATTTGATAACAGGACAATTGGGCAACGAGGAAAGAAAGAAGAGGGTGGTTATATTAGAGAAGTAGAAAGAATCCCTCTTACAGGTGGGATTACACTGAATGAGGGGGGATAATAATAAATGCGACTTAGAGACCAAGAAAGCTAGAGGGGGAGGATTTCCAATACCGAGCTTATTTTACCATGGATGAGAAGGTATTAAGAGAGAGATCCAGGGGTATATGTGTCCAGACTCGAATTTCACAACAGTTTTTCTGGTCACACCATAAAGATTGTGGGACCTAAGAGGATAGCACAGAATGTCAAAGATTATTGATTCCTAAATAAGATGATGGCCACAAATGAGAAAAAAAGGAAATGGATTCAAGGAAATTAAGATGTCAGCAGCAGTAGTTGCTTCTCCTCCTGTCCTCAGGCATAGACACCCGGACCTCTGGATTTCTGCCTGAGCAATTTGGTAGATGGCAACATAGCTTCCAACTGATCAGAAACACAAAAGAAAATGAGATTCTGGTTGTGGTTTTTATTAGGGCTGACTGCTCACCTCTGGCTGGAGATGTCTGGAGATGTCTGGCTGGAGTGTTGGTGTGGAGGAAACCAATGCATTGCAAAGCAGTATTGTTCATTGAGTTGAATCTGCAACAATTTCCTGATTGTTTGATAATGCTTTGCCAGATCATGGCTAAATCACTCTGAACAGAGTAAGTAAAATCTGAAATAATTTCATGAAATCACATCAATTATTTGAAAAATCATGGCTCGGAGAGTAAAGGCTGTGGCCAAACCTGACATCCTGAGTTCAATCCTCAGGACCCACTTGGTAGGGAAAAAAAATGACTGTCACAAGTTGCCCCCTGACCGCCACAGTCTTGCCATGGCATAAGCATAAAAACACCAACACGCAAAAAATAAATAAAAATACATCTGTTCTTCGTATAAACTTGCGTCTTCATGATAGAAAGTCTAGGAACTAGGAATGATGCCAGCAATGGTTGTGTGTGTGTGTGTGTGTGTGTGTGTGTGTGTGTGTGTGTGTGTGTGTAGGACGGGCATCACAGTACATTGTTTGGGGTCTCCCCAAACATTATGTTTTTGTATCCTCTGCTAGACTCCAGTTTCCAAAAAGATAAATCCAGTAATATGGCTGGATTTATAGCCCGAAGGAATGCAGATGCTCTGTGAACTTTTCCTTCAGGGAAATACACATCTAAGGCTTTGCCATCTTACGTCTGCCTGGAAACAAATATGACACTAATTTATTTGGCAAAGAAATAAAACATTAGTAAAAAGTTCCACAACAGAATGACAGATGACGTAGTCACTTAGACAGACTAATGTATTCAAAAATATGGTGAGCATTAAAATAAAGTTATGACGGAATAAATCATTTCATGAGAGTGCGCAGTAATCTCCGGTACATGAACAGAAAGTAAAATGAAGTCCAAACACACACCTGTAAAATCTCCAGATTTAGGTCATTAAATTACTTCTCCGTCAGTCATGGGAACAGTTAAGGAGTCTGATGGGAGACACCAGAGACAGTACTGTGGGAAAATGGTAGAATGATTTTTTTTTTATGTGACTGAGAACTTTGCCAACGGCAAATGAGAATCCATTTTTTTCCAAAAGAAACTGGACCCAACTTGACTGTGTATATCATTGCTACACTTGACTCAAGAATTTAGTTTATTCTTCATAGGTGAGTATACAAATAATGTGTTTCACCATAGCAGCAGCATCCTGTATGTCATTACATTTTATATTTGTCCTTGTTTATTCCCCTTCCTACGGCTTTCCTAAGGGCACCTTACCCAACTCCAGCTGGTTCCCTTTCTTGCCTCAACAAGCCCATTCTTCTTTCTTGTCACATGTAAAAATAGGTGGTTTGAAGGGAAGATAAAAAGAGTTTTTCTTGCCTCTGCTGAGATGAGACACAGATGTTGACTTGTCTCTCCTTGGAACCTTTGTTGCTATTCTTGCTTACTTGACTGATGCCAATGGTATCCACTAGTTAGAGACCTGATAGCACTGTAGCAATGCTCTAAATAGGGGAATGTAGGATGTGGCCAGACTTTGACTGAGCCACAAGCTTGGAACTACATGTAGAATGAATATTCTAAAGAGAGGAAGATGGGAGAAGATAGCAGAGAAAGAGGATAACTGATTCAGGAGCTTACCAAACATTACCTGATTTCATTTCCCATCCTTAAGAACTGATGTTTTGATGTGGGAGTCCCCCTCTGTGAGCTGTGATTACCATTAATGAATAAAGAAACTGATTTGGACCTATAGCAAGGCAGAACTTAGGTAAGTAGGGAAAGCTAGATTGAATGCTGGGGGGAAAAGGGGCAGAGAAATGCCATGGAGCTACTGCCAGAGTAAGACATGCCAAAACTTTGCTGGTAAGCCACTGCCACGTGGCAATACACAGATTAACAGAGATGGGTTAAATTAATATCTAAGAGTTATCCAATAAGAAGCTAGAGCTAATGGGCCAAGCGGTGATTTAAATAATACAGTTTCTGTGTGATTATTTTGGGTCTAAGCTAGCCAGGCATCCAGGCACCAACAAGCCCCCTCCTCCAACAATGTTTTCTAGGTTTTTCTTTTCTCTGTATACTTTAAGTGGCCTCCTACAGTCGTTAGATTTGAGGATAGCCCAGACAGAGACTATAGGCCAGTCAGATGCACATTGTCTGGACTGCAGCAATAGGCTCCTCGTCATGCATCTGCTTGGCCATTTACTGCAGCTGAGTTGTTTGGAACTTGTGCAGTTGTGATCTGCAGAAAAGTACAATCAACAGCAGGTGACAGTCAAGCTGCAGAGTTGACTGAACTCTTCTCATCCCATAGACAGAACTATCTTCCAGATGACACTTGTCCTGCCAGTGCAGTAGAAAGTTTTCTTTTGCAGTGGTGATAAAGTCTTGGCTGGGGATTGCAATGACCCCAGCCCTACATGAAGACTCAGGACATAACCATCTCATTGAAGCTTTGGCACTGATTTGCACTGAGGTTAGAACACATTTTCCAGATTCCTTCTTTTCAAACCACTTTTTCTTTCTGCATCACACATCACAGCAGTTCTTAGCACAACCAGCGCATCCTGGGTGGCCTAGAATGAACTTTCTGGCTAGAGTAAGAAGCTATAATGGTTCTGAGCATAGAGGCATTCAGGAATCATTGGGTCTTCCTGGAGTATTTGAATTGGAAAGCACACACACACATCCCTACAGAGTGTGCAGAGATGTTTTCAGGGAAGAAAAAAAGGCTGATTTCATCTTTGCTGAAATTCTGTGATGTGCACATCTGTTTTAGTTTTGTCAAGATAAAGATAAAAATCACTTCTACTTTTTCAATATATATTGTTTTACTATCTTAACCATTAAGTGTAACACCCATGACGCTGAAGTACCTTCATCTGTATTGCTGCCACAACCATATTGCTCATGCAAAGCTAAATCTACCCACTGAGGATCTGGACAGATTGCTCAGGGTTAAGAGCACTTGCTGCTCTTCCAAAGGATCCAAATAAGGTCTCTAGCACCCACAAAGGTGGTTCATAACTCCAGTTCCAGTGGATCAATGTACTCTTCTGACCTCCAAGGGCACATCATTTTATGTCACCCTGAAATATTTTCTAGTTCTTGTAAACATTAGCATCTCGGTTCTCCATCTCCATACCTCCTCTTACGGCAGGGCCACATTATCTAGTCTTCTGTGCAATGCAGTTGAGAGTTTACCGAGATAAGTAGCTGTCTGGTCCTACGAGCACACTCTCACTTTTATTTCATTGAAGGCAAGTTTACCTCTAGCCCTCAGTAATCACAGTCCTTCTCACAGGCAAGCAGCGTGCTGGAGGAAAGGGTACCACTGAAGGAACGTGAAGTCTCCAACAGTCCATAGAACTAGAACCCACATGGCAGCTAAAAGTTTGTTATAAATACCTTGGTTTCCTCTCAGAATTCCATGTGCAGAACTCTAAACCCACACTGTAAAAGCAAAAGGAGATGTTTGGTTGTAATTTTAAGAAGAGTTTCCTGGTAGGGTGTTGTATGTGACACACCAGGAAAAGAATTCCTTCTTGTCATAGGAGTGAGTTAGGGCTCTGGGGACAAAACTGATTACTTTGAGAGTGAGTTTTTATAAAGCGAGTTTGTCTTTCTCAACTCATCCTCCTTATCCTCTCTTATCATGTGTTCTCTCTCTTTCTCTCTCTCTCCCCCCTACACACACACACACACACACACACACACACACACACACACACACACACAAACACACAATTGATTCTTCATTGTGGGACTTATAAGAAACCAATGCCAGTTCTTGGAACTCCAAAACTTTGAGCTAAATAAACCTCATTGTTTTCAAATGAAGTTCTCAGTCTAGGGTATTTTGTTATACTAATACAAAATAGACTAAAATAAAGTTACATGGGTTACCTGAGAAAAGTTAGGTAAACACACACAGAGAAATCAATTACCATGTCTTCAGATCAACTGGAATTAATTTTTAAATAACTTATAACTAGCTATGAAAGCACACTTTTCTATTGCAAAAATTGACATCTCCTTTGTCATAGGAAACACACACAAATTAAGCAATACACCTTGAACTTAACAGCAATGAGACTGTTATTGAGATAATTTGTCTATCTTCCTACAGGGCAAAAATTTAAGCTTGAAATTATTTCTTAAATACTTTGTCTTGGAATAAGTTGTCTTTCTACCCTGAAATTCTTTTCTTTAAGTAACGGCCAGATTGTACATAATTAATGAGTACATTAATTTTTTGTTTTAAATATGCTATATCAGCATTGTCTGGTAAACACTTTAACCATGTCTATCAACTACCAAACAAGCTATTTGCCAAATCTAACCATAAAACATTGTATCCTGAGACCACCTCTGCTTCTTGGAGGAAAAAAATAATAAGTGAAATGTCTTCAGCATGATCAACCTCATCTTAGCAAAGCTTTTCAGTTGCCTTTGCTCTGGTTTTCTTTTTAATTAAAACAAACCAAAATGTAATAAACACAAATCAAAACAACATGATCTGTAACATTGGAGGCCACTAGTACAAAGGGACATTTCTATTCAAAACAATGTCTTCATGAAAATCTAGACCCGTCAGCCTTTCCCTTCCTAATTCTGTGGCATGCTGAAGGAAATCAGGTGCTTTCATGCCAAATGAAC
This sequence comes from Microtus pennsylvanicus, assembly GCF_037038515.1. Classification (NCBI taxonomy): domain Eukaryota; kingdom Metazoa; phylum Chordata; class Mammalia; order Rodentia; family Cricetidae; genus Microtus; species Microtus pennsylvanicus. The sequence continues at coordinate 190,038,449 of NC_134579.1, forward strand.
ATAAAATTTATGTACTGTTATAACCATACCCTTTGCTTACTGGTTCTCACTCTATTCATCATTGAGAGCTGTTTAATAAATTCTGTGCAAACTACATGTTGGGATGTCATGCAGTTATGACTTAGAATCAACCACAAATAACCACTCACAAAGCCTTGCAGGAGGTCAAGGACTTTGGCAATCTTTGTTCCCCAATTCTTCAATGGTAAAGGAGAGTTGTCCCTCTCTCCAACTCCATATTTGATATGCTAGTGGCAAAGCCGGGCCACTGAAGGCCAGCTCATCAACCACCATCACCTGAAGAGGGATGCATAATGTCCTTTTAGAGATCTAGACAGTTTTCTGAAGAACCTTCTAGAAAAAGATTTATTTACAGCTGTATTAGTTATCTAGCACTTGGTAACAAATGGTCCAAAAATGCAACAACTTAAAGCATCAAGTATCTGTTACTTCCTGGAGTTTCCAGAATCACTGAGGTAAGAACAACTAGGTTGGGAGGCTCCAGATTACTATTCAGATACCCAGCCCAAACAAGACCTAGGGCAGCGTAGCCTCCATAAGAAGCAAACAAACAAAATGCCCTTTTGCCATAACTGCTAAAGCAGCAGTAACCAAAATGATGTTTGATTCCCAGTGTGCTGAATGAAACATGAATGGTAAAAGGTTCCCAAATTTATAAGACAATTATTTATTCCCATTTACAAAGACACAGAGATAAACAGACAGTGGATCTACATCCATCAGGAGGTATGATGAGCAGACATGGAGAATGGCAGAAGATCAGCAAAGTGGGTCTGCTTTACAGGGAGAAGGATGATGTCCACAGTGAGTGGGTGCATAGATAGGGTTTATGGCACAGCTGTCCACATGGGAATTCACCCCCAGAAAGGTGGTTTTCATGGGCTGAGACTGGAAAAACATCACAGGGAGATCCTAGAATAGAAAGTCAAACCTCAGCGCATAGAGGAGACACTTGGTGCAAGAACAAAGTAAACTGTTGCCCCAGGTTTATGAAGACCTGATTAGACGAAAAAACTAAAAACCTTTTCTCCACTTGCTTTGACAGAAACCTTTAAAAAATAAAGCCGGTGGGTTAGAAATAATGGTTGCCTATGTTTCTTGCTGTTTGGGGGATTCTGAGTGATTGGAATTTGAAAAAAAAAAGCATAATAATATTGCTTTGGTTTCTAAATACTTTGGCATTCATCATCAAAGGGGTTTTTCTATTCAGTAAACACATAGTGAATATTTTATGCCATACACTCTGCCAGCCATCAGGACCAAGTGACAAAGGAAGTAGCCCTTGGGGATTTAGATGCCTTGAAGTAGATACTACCAGGAGTGAAGAAAAAAAAAAAGCAAGATGCTGTAGTTGTGTGCAGGTTTTAAAAAAAAAGTCATAATGTAAGTATATGAAACTGAATGTTGCTTCCAATATGTTTGAGGTAGAATTCCTTTTGAGCCATGTTAGAAACAAAAATAGCAACCATTTACACAGAGCATACATAAACAAAGTAAAAAATCCTCCCCAAATGCAAGCTTTCTCTTAGCCCATGGAGAAGGCGTGTATGCTTAGACATATGTGCGTCCTAGTAAGCCTTCTGCCCATTTTTGGGGACCAGCATCATAGCTGAAGCACACCCAGCTCCAGACATGAGAAACTATGTACCCTACCAAAGACATCAGAGAACGTAAGGTTTCTGAGCAGAGTGCCAGGCACAGCAAGTCATTAACAAATAAAATCCCCATAACCAAGACATGTGACCCATCTACAAAATAAGGGATCCTGCAGAACTGAAGTTGAATTCTTCCCGAGGGGACAGGGAATGAAACACCAACAAAGTTGGCAGAATAGAAAGATGTTTTAGGTCATTGCCAACTCATGGCACACAGCTTGATAAGATCGCACAAATACAAAGCATTTGGCAATTTCAGAAGAGTTTGCTTATTTTTCTACTGAAATTAAGAAAATTGAGAAGTTGCTGGGCATTGTGGCACTCGCCTTTACTCCTAGCACTTGGGAGACAGAAGCAGGCAGATCTCTGTAGAAGGAGTGGAGGGCTGCATTCCCGCCCAGCTCCCACATGGCTAGCTTTATACCCAAAATAACAACACACAAATTTTATTCTTTTAAACACTGCTTGGCCCATTAGCTCTACCCTCTTACTGGCTAATTCTCACATCTTGATTAACCCATTTCTAATAATCTGTGTAGATGGTGGTTTACCGGGAAGGTTTGCCACAAGGTGGTGGTTAACCGGGAAGGATCTTAACCTGCATCCATCTTAGAGAGAAGAGCTATAGCATCTCCTCATTTCCCTTCTTCCCAGCATTCTGTTCGGTCTACTCCACCTATCTAAATTCTGCCCTATCAGGCCAAGCAGTTTTCTTCATTAATTAACCAATGAAAGCAACAGATAGATAGAAGACACACCTACATCAGATCTCTATGAGTTTGAGACCAGCCAGGTCTACATAGTGACTTCCAGGACAGCCAGAGCCATATAGAGAAACCTCATCTCAAAATAACAACAAGTAAAAATAAAAAATAGAAGAAGAAAAGAAAATTGAGAAGCTGAAAACAGGACAATAGCTCCTCTCTTATCATTTTCCTAGCCGGGAGTGATGAAGTAACCTAATGAGCCACTACTGCACTGATCTCATGGTTATTGAAAATAAAGAAGAGAAATTGTCCCTGTGCTCTCAGGGAAAGTGTAGGAGTTTATAGCTTTGCCAACAAGTAATGATCAGAAGCTTGTTTTAATCCGGTTTGACCAATATGTTTCCATTCAAGAAATTCAAGCATTTGTTTGGAAACAAACAAGTGCTAAGCTGATTTTAAAACCCCCCAGTCAATGTGTTGACAGTTCGCTGCAGAGAGTACAACTCTGAAAGCCAACCAATCAGAAAAACCTTAGCATTTGCAAAGTCAGTGTTAGGTGGAGTTTCCCTCCCTCTTCCTCCCCCACCAACATAATGTGTTTACTAATTATTTGGGAATGTCACACAAGGCACTCCGATCACATCCTTTCTTGGGTTATTCACGTAGCCAGCCCCAAACTTCTCAAGCCCTTCTTATTTTCTCTTGTGTGCTCTGTGGCCTCCTCAACCATTGTTCTCCCATTCTTAAACAAGCAATTTGGCTCTGTGTTCAGACAGAGTATGGACCAATTGCTTCTGTTCTAGAGATGTACATAAAGTTGTGAGATGGAATTTTAATTCCCGTGTGCAAATCCATTATGTTGACTCTTTTACTCGTGACACATTCTTTCTGAAAGATACATGTAAGCCCTACATAATATCTATCTGCATTTTGTGAGTTCATCTTTATTGATACGTTATGCACTTAACAGCTCTGAAGTTCAGCTTTTTATGGGAAGTCCCCAACTGGCCCTTCTCTTTCCTTCCATATTGTTCATGTAAACATCCATCCAGTTTCCTCAGGTGCAAAGCTTGATTTTAGCTTCCCCCCTTCTTTCTCCCTTCCCTTTCCGGTCTTACAAATATTCTCTGTGGAATATTCTGCTTTCTCTTTACACTTATGGTACAATTCTTAGATTCTAACCCCTTTGGGCAGGATCAGGGAAGCCTTCAATGATAACCAGATATATTTTTTCTTTAGAACATTCCCCCATGAGCCCACTGGAGAGGTAAAATGTGGAACTGAAGTTTTGTATGTTATGTTTGCTTGACACCAGACATGCCTACATGACTACCACACATTGGGTTCTCTCTGTGCTTCACAACCTGTGCATCAGTGAAGGATAGAATCTAGTACTTTGTGTACACTATTTGAAGTTTTCCACCTCAGTTGGGAATAATTGAAGACCAAACATGGTGTGTTTTTCCTCTGAGTGCTACTGGCTAGAACCAAGAATAATATAAACAATAAAGTTTGGTTAAATTTTAGTCTTAAAAGATCCCAGTTGAGGGAGGGATGGAGTGGAAGAGCAATGAAAGAAATATCTTGATAGAGGGGGCCATTATGGGGCTGAGGCAGAAACTTGGTACCAGGGAAATTCTCAAGAATTCACAAGGATGACCCCAGCTAAGACTCCTAGCAATAGTAGAATGCTGCCTGAACTGGACTTCTTTTGTAATCAGATTTGTGAGTGACTACCCTAATTATTGTCATAGAACTGTTGCAAGGAGAGGCTGCTTGTTCATCCCGGCTGCCTGGCTAGTTTATCCACGAAGTAACCACACAGAAATTGTATTAATTAAAACACTGCTTGGCCCATTTGCTCTAGCCTCTTATTGGCTAACTCTCACATCTTCATTTAACCCATTTCTATTAATCTGTATATCACCACATGGCAGTGGCTTACCAGGAAAAATTCAGCATGCCTGACTCTGGTGGCTCCATGGCAGTTCTCTCTCACTCTGCTTTCTTCCTCCCAACATTCAGTCTGTTTTCCACACCTACATAAGTTCTGCCCTATCAAAAGGCCCAGGCAGTTTCTTTATTCATTAACCAATGAAAGCAACATATAAACAGAAACACCATAGAACCTTAAACCAGTAACTGACAGAAGCAAATGCAGAGATCCACAGCCAAGTACTGGGCTAAGTTTTTGAAGTCCAGTTGAAGAGAAAGAGGAGAGATTATATGAGCAGAGAGTAGGCGGGGGGGGGGGGCGGTATCAAGATCATGGCAGAGAAACCCACAGAGACAATTGACTTGAGCTCCTGGGAGCTCATAGACTACAGATTGACAGCTAGGGAGCCTATATGGGACTGGCCTAGTCCCTCTTCATGTGGGCAACAGTTGTGTAGCTTGGACTGTCCCTGGAACATGAGCTGGTTTTTTGGAACCCATTCCCTATGGTGGGATACCTTACTCAGCTTTGGTGCAGGTTAGGGTGGGAGGATCTTGTCCTGCCTCAGCTTGATATGCCATGCTTTGTTGATTCCCATGGGAAGCCTTACCCTTTTGGAATGGAGATGGAGGAGAAGTGAAGAGTAGATGTTGGGGGAAGGGGGAGATGGGAGGTGGGGGAAGAGAACAGGAGAGGAGGGAGGAGAAACTGTGGTTGGTGTGGAAAATAAACTTAAAAAAATTAAAAGATTCCATTTGTGTGTGATTTTGTATCTACACATAAACTTCAACACAGTCATAGGATATACAGAATTTGCTCTCTAAAAATTCTTCTCACTGTTAATCCCCTGGACCACGATCCCCTAGCCTTGAAAGCCTGTGCATGTCTGTGAGCAGAGGTGAGCCTCTGCTTTCATTTTCCTCTCTGCTGCATTGGCACCAGGCTATTCTTACAAGAGAATGCCTGGACATTCCGCAATGGAGGTTCGCTCATGTATCTGGGGGAATGTGCCTTGGACTTGACTGTTTTCACTGACAGTTTGAAGAAATGACTCCTTCCAAGGGCAGCAGAGCCGCATGACTGCTTTGTTTGCCTTGGCAGTGGTCAGCAATGTTTTGGCAGCTAGTCTCTGACCTCTAGTTGGGGAAGCAGAAATTTAAAGAAGCATTCATTGGTCACCGGTTTTATGTCAGTTACCATGCTAAAAAGATATAACTCTAGACTTCCTGATCAACCTACAGGGCTACACTGCCCGGTACCTCCTCTCTCTTCCTATCCCATCCAGCTTACATCCAGATCCCCCCACCCTCTGTTTCTCTTCCCCCTCCCTTCCCTGGTGGCAGAGAGCCTCCCTGCTCTGCCTGCTTGGGCGCTGGGTCCCAACCCCAAGCGTAGGGTAAAGGGGAGCTCGGGGGCTTCTTTGTCCCCATAGCCCGCCTGCAGCAAGCAGGGTGGGCCCTTTGTCTGCGAGCGAACCAAGCAGCACGGAGTTTCGATCAGGGCACCTAGTGAGACATCATTGTGGTGAGTGAGTGCTGCGGCACCCGGGAACAGCCCGCCTACACTTCCGGATCAACCTACAGGGCTACACTGCCCGGTACCTCCTATCTCTTCCTATCCCATCCAGCTTACATCCAGATCCCCCCACCCTCTGTTTCTCTTCCCCCTCCCTTCCCTGGTGGCAGAGAGCCTCCCTGCTCTGCCTGCTTGGGCACTGGGTCCCAACCCCAAGCGTAGGGTAAAGGGGAGCTCGGGGGCTTCTTTGTCCCCATAGCCCGCCTGCAGCAAGCAGGGTGGGCCCTTTGTCTGCCAGCGAACCAAGCAGCACGGAGTTTCGATCAGGGCACCTAGTGAGACATCATTGTGGTGAGTGAGTGCTGCGGCACCCGGGAACAGCCCGCCTACACTTCCTGATCAACCTACAGGGCTACACTGCCCGGTACCTCCTCTCTCTTCCTATCCCATCCAGCTTACATCCAGATCCCCCTACCCCCTGTCTCCCTCCATCCCTCCCTTCTTGGAGCAGAGTGCCGCCCTGTTCAGCCTGCCTGGGCGCTGGGACTGAACCCGAAGGTGAGTGCAAAGGGGAAGGTGGTAGCTCCTTTGTCTCCATAACCTGCCTGCAGCAAGCAGGGTGGGCCTTTGTTTGGAAGCTAACCAAGCAGCAAGGAGATCGGAACTGGACTCCAGGAGAAACATCACGGGGGAGTGACATCACTTGGAAGGTACATCAGTTGGCAAGAAGACCTGATCCTGTAAAAGAAGATCCATAGGAGAATATTGGAAGGAAGAGATTGGGAGACGCCAATGCAAGAATTCACCCAACAATCTGAAGAACAACACGAAACCACCAGAAGCCAGCGACCTCACAACAGGAGGACATGAACACCTTAATCATGAAGAAGGAGAAAAAACTGACTTCATGACAGTGATTGACACCCTTAAACAGCATATAAAAAACGCCCTTATAGAAATGGATGAGAAGTATAACAGAAAGTTCGAGGAATTGAGTAAATCAGTGAATGATACCCTAGGAAAGCAAGGAAAAACAATCAAGCAGATAATGGAAACAGTTCATGATTTGAAAAATGAAATGGAGGCAAAGAAGAAAACACAAACAGAGGGCCGGCTGGACATGGAAAATCTAGGTAAACGAATAGAGACTACAGAAACAAGCATAACCAGCAGAATACAAGAGATAGAAGAAAGAATCTCAGAGTCTGAGGATAACATAGAGAAAATAAACGCACTGATCAAAGAAAACAGCAAGTCCAACAAACTCTCATCACAAAACATTCAGGAAATATGGGACACAATAAAAAGACCAAACCTAAGAATAATTGGAGTAGAAGAAGGAGAAGAAGTGCAGCTCAACGGTCCAGAAAATATACTTAACAAAATTATAGAAGAAAACTTTCCCAACCTGAAGAAGGATGTACCTATGAAGGTTCAAGAGGCATACAGAACCCCAAATAGGCTGGATCAAAAAAAAACATCCCCTCGCCATATAATAATCAAAACACAAAATATACAGAATAAAGAAAGAATATTAAGAGCCGCAAAGGAAAAAGGCCAACTTACTTATAAAGGTAAACCTATCAGACTTACACCTGACTTCTCTATGGAAACCATGAAAGCCAGAAGGTCCTGGATAGATGTACTGCAAAAACTAAGAGACCATGGATGCAAGCCCAGACTACTATATCCAGCCAAGCTTTCGTTCACCATAAATGGAGAAAACAAAATTTTCCAGGATAAAAACAAATTTAAGCAATACGTAGCCACAAACCCAGCCTTACAGAAAATAATGGAAGGAAAATCACTAACCAAGGAGTCCAACAAAGACCTCAATAACTCAGACATCTAGAGACCCTTCACCAGCGCAACTCAAAGAAGGGAAACACACAAACCCTACTACTTAAAAAGTGACCGGAGTTAACAACCACTGGTCATTAATATCACTTAATGTCAATGGACTCAACTCACCTATAAAAAGGCACAGGCTAAGAGACTGGATACGAAAACAGGATCCAACATTCTGCTGTCTACAAGAAACACACCTCAACCACAAAGACAGGCACCTACTCAGAGTAAAGGGCTGGGAAAAGGCTTATCAAGCAAATGGACCTAAGAAACAAGCAGGTGTGGCCATACTAATTTCTAACAAAGTTGACTTCAAACTTAAATCAATCAAAAGAGATGGAGAGGGACATTTTATACTCATAACAGGAAAAATTCATCAGGAAGAAATCTCAATCCTGAATATCTATGCCCCTAATATAAAAGCACCCACGTATGTAAAAGAAACATTGCTAAAATTCAAGGCAGCCATCAAACCGCACACACTAATAGTAGGAGACTTCAACACTCCTCTTTCACCAATGGACAGGTCAATCAGACAGAAACCTAACAGAGAAATTAGAGAATTAATGGAGGTAATGAAGCAAATGGACTTAACAGACATCTATAGAATATTCCACCCAAATAGGAAAGAATATACCTTTTTCTCTGCAGCTCATGGAACCTTCTCGAAAATTGACCACATACTTGGTAACAAAGCTAACTTACACAGCTACAAAAAAATATTACTAACCACCTGTGTCTTATCAGACCACCATGGATTAAAGTTAGAATTCAACAACAATGCTACCCCCAGAAAGCCTACAAACTCATGGAAACTGAACAGTCAACTACTGAACCATACCTGGATTAAGGAGGAAATAAAGAAAGAAATTAAAGTCTTCCTTGAATTCAATGAAAATAAAGAAACAACATACTCGAACTTATGGGACACTATGAAAGCAGTCCTGAGAGGAAAGTTCATAGCACTAAGTGCCCACTTAAAGAAAACAGAGAAAGCACATATTGGAGACTTAACAGCCCACCTGAAAGCTCTAGAAAAAAAAGAAGCAGACTCACCTAGGAGGAGTAGAAGACTGGAAATAATCAAACTGAGGGCTGAAATCAACAAAATAGAAACACAAAAAACAATCCAAAGAATCAATGAATCAAGAAGCTGGTTCCTGGAAAAAATCAACAAGATTGACAAACCCCTATCCAAACTAATCAAACGGCAGAGAGAAAATTTGCAAATTAATAAGATCAGAAATGAAAAGGGGGAAATAACCACAAACACAGAGGAAATTCAGAGAGTCATTAGATCTTACTACAAAAGCTTGTATGCCACTAAACTGGAAAATGTAAAAGAAATGGACACTTTCTTAGATAAATACGATTTACCAAAATTAAATCAGGACCAGGTGAACAAGCTAAACAGACCTGTCAGTCGCGAAGAACTAGAAGCTGTTATCAAAAACCTCCCTACCAAAAAAAGCCCAGGGCCAGATGGTTTCAATGCGGAATTCTACCAGAACTTCCAAGAAGACCTAATACCTATACTCCTCAATGTATTCCACAATATAGAAACAGAAGGGTCATTACCAAATTCCTTTTATGAAGCTACAGTTACTCTGATACCAAAACCACACAAAGACTCAACCAGGAAAGAGAATTACAGGCCGATCTCACTCATGAATATCGACGCAAAAATCCTCAACAAAATACTGGCAAACCGAATCCAAGAACACATCCGAAAAATTATCCATTATGATCAAGTAGGCTTCATTCCTGAGATGCAGGGCTGGTTCAACATACGAAAATCTATCAATGTAATCCATCATATAAATAAACTGAAAGAAAAAAACCATATGATCATTTCATTAGATGCTGAAAAAGCATTTGACAAAATTCAACATCCATTTATGTTAAAAGTCTTGGAGAGATTAGGGATACAAGGGTCATACCTAAATATAATAAAAGCTATATACAGCAAGCCGACAGCTAACATCAAATTAAATGGAGAGAAACTCAAAGCCATCCCGCTTAACTCAGGAACACGACAAGGCTGCCCACTTTCGCCATACCTCTTCAATATAGTGCTGGAAGTTCTAGCAATAGCAATAAGACAGCATAATGGGATCAAGGGGATTCGAATTGGAAATGAAGAAGTTAAACTTTCGTTATTCGCAGATGATATGATAGTGTACATAAGCGACCCCCAAAATTCCACCAAAGAACTTTTACAGCTGATAAACAGCTTTAGTAATGTGGCAGGATACAAGATCAACTCCAAAAAATCAGTCGCCCTCCTATACTCAAAGGATATGGAAGCAGAGAGGGAAATCAGAGAAGCTTCTCCATTCACGATAGCCACAAACAGCATAAAATATCTTGGGGTAAATCTAACCAAGGAAGTGAAAGATCTATTTGACAAGAACTTTAAGGCATTGAAGAAAGAAATTGAAGAGGATACCAAAAAATGGATGGACATCCCTTGCTCTTGGATTGGGAGGATCAACATAGTAAAAATGGCAATTCTACCAAAGGCAATTTATAGATTCAATGCAATCCCCATCAAGATCCCATCAAAATTCTTCACAGATCTGGAGAGGACAATAATCAACTTTATATGGAAAAACAAAAAACCCAGGATAGCCAAAACAATCCTATACAATAAAGGATCTTCTGGAGGCATTACCATCCCTGACTTCAAACTCTATTACAGAGCTACAGTAATGAAAACAGGGTGGTACTGGCATAAAAACAGAGAAGTCGACCAATGGAATCGTATAGAAGACCCGGACTTTATCCCACAAACCTATGAACACCTCATTTTCGATAAAGGAGCTAAAAGTTTACATTGGAAGAAAGAAAGCATCTTCAACAAATGGTGCTGGCACAACTGGATGTCAACCTGTAGAAGAATGAAAATAGACCCATATCTATCACCGTGCACAAAACTCAAGTCCAAATGGATTAAAGACCTCAATATCAGCCCGAAAACACTGAACCTGATAGAAGAGAAAGTGGGCAATACCCTACAACAAATGGGCACAGGCGATCGCTTCTTAGGTATAACCCCAGAAGCACAGACATTAAGGGCAACATTGAATAAATGGGACCTACTAAAACTGAGAAGCTTCTGTAAAGCAAAGGACACTGTCACTAAGACACAAAGGCAACCTACTGACTGGGAGAAGATCTTCACCAACCCCGCAACAGACAAAGGTCTGATCTCCAAAATATATAGAGAACTCAAGAAACTAGACTTTAAAATGCTAATTAACCCAATTAAAAAATGGGGCGCTGAACTGAACAGAGAATTCTCAACAGAAGAAGTTCAAATGACCAAAAGACACTTAAGGTCATGCTCAACCTCCTTAGCGATCAGGGAAATGCAAATCAAAACAACTTTGAGATATCATCTTACACCTGTAAGATTGGCTAAAGTCAAAAACACCAAGGATAGCCTTTGCTGGAGAGGCTGTGGAGGAAGGGGTACCCTCATCCATTGCTGGTGGGAATGCAATCTTGTGCAACCACTGTGGAAGTCAGTGTTTCGGTTTCTCCGGAAATTCGGGATCAACCTACCCCTGGACCCAGCAATACCACTCTTGGGAATTTACCCAAGAGATGCTCTATCACATGTCAAAAGCATTTGTTCAACTATGTTCATAGCAGTATTATTTGTAATAGCCAGAACCTGGAAACAACCTAGATGCCCTTCAATGGAAGAATGGATGAAGAAAGTATGGAATATATACACACTAGAGTACTACGCTGCGGTAAAAAACAATGACTTCTCGAATTTTGCATGCAAATGGATGGAAATAGAAAACACTATCCTGAGTGAGGTATCCCAGGCCCAAAAAGACGAACATGGGATGTACTCACTCATAATTGGTTTCTAGCCATAAATAGGGTTCATGGAGTCTACAATAGGCGAATCTAAAGAAGCTAAGTAAGAAGGTGAACCCAAGGAAAAACATATAGTTATCCTCTTGGATAAGGGAAGTAGACAAAATTGCCGGGGGGAAAAATGGGATCTTTGGGGTGGGGTGGGATGGGGGTTAGGGGAGATGGGGAGAGAAAAGGTAGAAGGGAAGGAGGGTGGACTTGGGGAAACAGGAGGATCGGGATAAAGGAAGGTTGGATAGGGGAGCACGGAACCACAATTCTTAGTTAAGGGACCCACTTTAGGGTGGGCAGGAGACTTGACCCTAGAGGGGCTCCCAGGTGCCCAAGCTGAGGTCCCCAGTTAGTTCCCTGGGCAGCTGAGGATAGGGAACCTGAAATGACCCTACCCTAGAGCAATACTGACGAATATATTGCATACCATCCTAGAACTTGCATCTGGCGATGGATGGAGATAGAGACATAGACCCACACTGGAGCACTGGACTGAGCTCCCAAGGTCCCAATGAGGAGCAGAAGGAGTGAGAACATGAGCAAAGATGTCGGGACCACGAGGAGTGCACCCACCCACTGAGACAGTGGAGATGATCTACTGCGAGCTCACCAAGGCCAGCTGGACTGTTACCAGAAAAAGCATGGGATAAAACTGGACTCTCGGAACATGGCGAACAATGAGGGCTGATGAGACGCCAAGGACAATGGCACGCGGTTTTGATCCTATGCCATGTGCTGGCTTGGTGGGAGCCTAGCCAGTCTGGATGTTCACCTTCCTAGATATGGATGGAGGGGGGAGGACCTAGGACGTACCACAGGGCAGGGAACCCTGACAGCTCTCTGGACTGGAAAGGGAGGGGGAGAGGAGTGGGGGGAAGGGGAGAGGGGTGGGAGGAGGGGGAGAAGAGTGGGAGGAGGGGGAGAAGAGTGGGAGGAGGGGGAGGGAAATGGGAGGCTGGTGGGAGGAGGTGGAAATTTGTTTTTTTTTTCTTTTCTTTATCCTCCTTTTATCAATAAAAAAAAAAAAAAAAAAAGATATAACTCTAACGACAGAGTATACAGCCTCCTTTAGAAAGTGGTACTCCTGGAAATGGGTTCCATGGCTGAGCCTGTGAGGAAACTAAAGGCATGCAGGAGACCTGGTTGTGCGCACAAGCTTGCAGAATACACTCCTTCACCTCTGGACCCTAAGGAGAGCTCTCTGCCTTGGAGCTATGTTTGTCCCTACATATGTGTGTGTCATGCAGTCACTTATACATGGCCCAAAGAACACACTCAAAGCAGAATCCTGGAGACTTAAAAGGCTTCTCTTTATTAGCTCTTTTTCTTCTCACTGTGAAAAAGCACAGGACTAAAGTGACTTTAGGGAGATGTTGATTATGGCACCTGGCTTGAAAGTGTCTAACCAATGAGGATGACGAAGGAATGCTGGAACTCAGGAATACGCTTAGAGATCGGCCAGGACTCTTCACATCTCGAAGGACCAAGACACCCGAGCATGCTGTAATCTTTAAGATCTAGCTCCTAGGCTCGATGTCCAGCAGGCTCCATAGCCTCCCAAAACTGTACTACCAGCTGGAGACCAAATGTTCAAACATGTGGGTCTATGGAGAACATTCCAGACTCAAACCAAAATGCTCTGCATTGGAAACTTGGAAGTAATAATCAAAGAAAAGGAGGCCGTCAGTTTGAGAGGGCAAAAGGGAATTTGTAGGGGTTTTAGGAAAGAAAAGGCAGATGTGAGGTAAATATATTTTAATTTTTAAAATGTAATTGTAAAATGTTAAAGTGAGTTTCATTTATTTTAAAATTTTTCCTCATGGGCTTTTCAAATGCAGGATTGTTGTTTGACTTGTTCAGCCAATTCCATAACTACAACGTACAATACTACCATATTGTTTTAAAAGTTAATTTATTCTTTGCCAATTTTATGCATACATGTATATATAATGCACTCTGGTCAAATACACCCCCTATTCCTTATCACCCCACAAACTCCCACTCCACCCCTGCTGCCAAGTCCAAATCCCACTTTCATGTCTTTTGTCTGTTTTTATTTTGTTGTGTGTGTTTTTTGTTTTGTTTGTTTTGTGAGCCATAGGGTTTATCTAGGACCTCCTGCCAGGTCACAGGTGTGGAACTATCCACTGGACCATTAGTAACTGGCCAGCAGCTAAATCACTAAATTCAGTGGTTCTGCTTCCCTAATGTGAACTTAATTGCCCTTAGCTTCTCTGGGTGTCATGGAGCCTCAGAAGCCTCTCCTCCATTTATGATTGAGCGCTTGCTTATAGCCTTGGGCTTCTGAAGACCCTACACAGGCAATCACAACTGCTGTAAACTCACAACTATGCCATGCCCACGTCATAGTGCTTTGTGTCTCTCCTCTCTGAGGCTTGGGGAGGTTGATATAGGTATCTCATTTAAGCTTAAGCACCCATAAACACTGTTGTGAACACATTAACCAAAGTCTCTACATTAACCACTCCTGACTGAAAACCTGAAGTGTTCCTGGTCAAGGTTGAGACTGGCACTTGTCCATGGGTATAAATAAATAATTAGGGGGTAAATTGACACTTCCATTTGATAAAACAAAGTAGTTAAGTTTACCCCCTAGCACCTAACATCTCAGGGCTGGGTCTTTGTTGAGATCTGGAGCACCAGTCATTATCTCCGTCTCATGGAAAAATCCTCAGAGCCAGTTAAAAATCAATTGGTTATCCCAACCACAGCTGTGCCACTATTGCATTGGTAGGACCATCTCGCCTGAAAATTTTATACTGTAGAATGCCAGATCTAAACTGGGAAAGACCAATGACTTTTCTCCTCCAACTGCCTGCCCAGCAACTTCCAGCACTATGAACACTAGCCATCAGGGAGGAAGCTTTCGGCTCTGTGCTAGGACATTTTTCTTTTGTCCACCGTACTTCATTAATGTCTCTTTCTTCCAGGTGAGGATAGGGTTGTGTAATAGAATATGTGTGTCCACATAAAGAAGTGTCAGGATCAGTTAGTTAACATTTTGAGGCCACAAAAGTAGCTCCAGGTGGTAGCATGGACTGAGAAGGGGCCCGTAGCAACAAGCAGACTGAGGAAGTCACAGAGCAACATGGACATGCTTGTCACTTTCTTTGGCAATAGCAGTCGTTTGGAAGGCTTATTGATAATGCCATTGCGTTCACTTGGCTTTCACATGGTCAGCTTTCTGAGTCAGTGAGCGTACTCAGATTTTTCCTGCTGAACTCTGACTATTAAATACTTGCTCTACATTTTACAGCCTCGGTCTCATGGCAGAGGAGCTGATCCCGGCTCGACGCCAGGCGCCCAGCAAAACGGGGATTAGTGAAACCTGTCTTAGTGTAGCCAAGGGCTCTCCAGCTGCTGCTTGCAATTAGACTTGTCATCATTCTCTCAAGAAGCCCCTGTTGATGTTTAAATCCTAATTGGCAGGAGACACCTGTTTCCCACTGGGAAGGACTCAGTCCCTTGCAACAGCACAGGAGAGAGGCTAAAGAAGTACACATGACCTCTAGCTCTCTCTCTCTCTCTCTCTCTCTCTCTCTCTCTCTCTCTCTCTCTCTCTCTCTCTCCCTCCCTCCCTCCCTCCCTCTTCCTCTCTTTTGCCACTCTCTTCCCCCTCCCTCCCCATCTCTCCCTCTCCTTTCTGCTTTCGACATATGTGTTTCTGGTTTCCTTCTTTATTTCTTTTCCCCAGTGCAGTCTGGCTGCTCTTTGGAAACAAGTAAGCATGGGGCCCTGAATCTTGACTGGAGCAAGAACTTTCCACTGGCCTCTCCCTGGGGCCTCCATCTGCATCTTGCAGCAATCCTCTCTTGGCATCAGAACTCTTCCCTGGCTAGTTTGTTTGCCAGGGACCTGGATGTCATTCATTCTGGTATTTAGGTCTTTATTAATTGCCTGTAAGCTGCTTGAATGTGTGTAGCTTACTTCCTCCTGGGTGGGGGGAGCACTAAGGGTATTTTTAGTTCCTGTCTTCACGGAGCTTGCATTCTCCACACGGGGAGACATCAGAACTGCATTCAATAACACACGGGAGATATCCGCGTCTGAAACAGTGCCTGTGTAGAAGACGAAAACTGGTGAAGGGTCCTGCACAGTTACTTAAAAGTTTAAGTGGTTTGGCTTTCCTTAACCCTTAAAAATAGTGGTTCTCAACCTTCCTAATGCTGAGACCCTTTAATACAGTACCCCATGTTGTGGTGACCCCCGACCATAAAATTATACCAGCCATTGTCTCCCTGCTATGAAATAAGCCTCAGGTTTTCATCGCTACTTCATAGCTGTAATTTTGCTACTGTTAGGAATCATAATGTTAACAGCGGATATGCAGAATATCTGATATGTGACCTCCCTCCCCGAGGTCTCGACCCACAGCTTGAGAACAACTGATACAAAACTTCAGACCTGCATGCCAGATGTTGAACTTGTAGCTTATGTTGTCATCCACAGAGCTCACACGTGACACACACACAGCTGAGTTACGCGAAGAAATCCCATGGTGGTTTCGGTAAGTTTATTATTGTGTGTTTCCCTCACTGGGAAGCTCAGGAAAGTCTGAAGGATGTGCCTGTGCTCTCCTCTTAGCATTATTAGGGGTTTGAATACGCATCACCGTTACACACTTACAGTTAAGACAAGTGCATAGGGGAGTAAGACTGAAATAGCCACATGTGTACGGGAAGGCCGTGATTCAGCACATCCCATGGAGCGACAGACTCCCAGTGCGCATGTCCAGCCAGCTAGCATTTCGGATGTCAGATTCTACTTTAGCCCTCTGGCTGACTCAAGGCTTCAGCTTGCTTGGTGAGAATGTCCTCTTAGCAGATTCTTGCCAGTTGCCCGTAAACTCCCAGGCAACCTTGCCACGCCCTTGTGGGCTTGAGTGAAATGAGACCATCAGGCAAGGCTTACTCTCGTGCCCATGCCTGCTGAATACCAGCGTCTTGCCATTCAAATGCAATATGATAAATCCTGATAACCTTCTCTGCCATTGTAGTTACTGTTTGGATATTTTATGAGACTTTTGTGGTGTGTTTACTGACAGTGGCCACAGCTATACAGAAATTTCAAGACCAGTTCTGCCTTCTTGATGAGTCACTATACCCAGGGGATTGATTCCAGTGCCTCTTCTCCCAAGGATACCAGAACCCGAAGACACTAAGTCCCTCCCATAAACTGTATAGTATTGTTATATAACTTTCACACACCCGTCTGCAAACCTTAAAATCACCTCTAGATTGCTGCTAATGCCCAACACAACACACATGCCATGTCAGTAGTTAATCAGTGAATAACAACAAGAAAAAGACCTGTCTGTGTTGAGTACAAATAGAATTTATTTTAAGGACACAGTTTTCCATGTGCAGTTAGTTTAACCTGTGGACTCAAAAATCTATGGATAAAGGAGGGATAAGTACATTGATCTTCACCGCGGTAGGATATATTCAGTCCCTGCCTTTGTGTCTTGGCTATGTTTAAAATAGTACTCTTAATCTATACCACTGGCGGTGCCTAGAATTCCAGACTTCTTTCAAAGGTGAGGCCTTAACCTCCATGGATCAGAGAGCTCAGTCATTGCCCTATCAGGAGAGAGATGCACAAAAGCCCATTCAAAACATTTGGAACAAAGTGTGAGGCTTTGTAGCTTCCCTGTGTTTATGAGGTAAGCAACAGTGAGCGGCACAAAGAGCTAAGAAGAGAATTGGTGATTCATTCAGGAAGAAATAGCCTGCACCTGTGAGAGCACAAGGAGGTGCCACTTGGCATTCTTGGGGTGCTGCATCAGCTGGAAAGCAGGCCCTGTCCCCGAGTGAACTAACAGTTTGTGTCTCTTGAATGGCACCGGGCCTCTTATCACTTTGGGTTTTACTTTTGGAGAGAAAGCAAACCTGTGATTTCACGGGAGCCAAAAGAAGGTGTGTGCATGGCAGCAATCAGGCTTGGCAGGAGGAAGCCCCTGCATGGGATGCAAGCTCATAAGCATATGTTCGTATGACCCGGCTGCCTTATCTTCAGTAATCCCAACCTATGCCCCAGAATCACATTATTTGGCCATGGATCAAACTCCTTGTATTTGTGGCTTGGGGGATAATGAAACATGATCTCCAGACAAGAAAGAATCAGGAGCAGAGAGGCTCCTGTGGCCCCCAGCGGTGCAACACTGAAGCCAGCCTCACTTCAGGAGAATATGTTTAACAGATGGGCAGAGAAGATGAATGCTGGGCTCCAGCTATGGAATACTGCCCTGACGGTTTATGGCTGCAGACAGGAACAAATTGACATGGGAGATAAAGAAGCCCAGAAAGCAAAGCTTCAGTGACTGTCTGTCACTGGCAGCCATCCTGATCTATTATGTATGTCACTCAGAAGGCCATTTATCAGGAAAAGCCATTTAGGGGACAGTAATATGGAAAGAAATGATACTCAGTGCTTAAAGAGTACGCTGAGAGACAAGAGGCTGACGGGAGCTCACGAAGGCCTTGCTGATGCTCCTCCAAGTAAGCCCGGGATTGAGGCATGATCTTGCTGACCTGGAGAAGGTCACAGGGAGGGCAGCCTACAGAAGTGTTCCAGAAAAGCGGGAATGAACCCTGCAGCCTCTGGTGAGCAGAAAGTGACTAAAGCCTGCTGGGTGTGGTAGTGTCTACCTGTGATCCCAGCCCTGAGGAGGTGAATGCAGAGAGGCTATGAGGTCAAGGCTGGTTGAGGCTTCAGGGTGAGACCACAGTTTAAAAAAAAAAGAAAGGAAAAAGGAAAAAGAGAAAGTGAGAGAGAGAAAAAAGGAAGGAAGGAAAGAAGGAAAGAAAGAAAGAAAGAAAGAAAGAAAGAAAGAAAAAAGAGAAGGAAGGAAGGAGGGAAAGAAAGAGAAAATAAAGACAAAAGAAAGTGTTGGCTCTGGATTCTCTACTTGGGAGGGAAATCACCTGCTATCTAGAAAGCCTGATTCTCCTATTGGGAATCCATACACATACATGTCCATGCCACGCAATCATTTAAAAACATAAAAGGCCTTTCCCAAGTCCTTCCCATTGGCTGTAAGCAAGGCTGGTTACACTGCAAGTAACTTTTTTCAAAATATAAACTATCCTATGATCAGTATTTAGAACAAGGATATATATATATATATATATATATATATATATATATATATATATATATATTAGACAGGAGACTTAAAAGCCAAAACAGTACAGAGTGGCTGTGGTTGGGGTTTAATGAAGACTCTTCTGATTCTCTAGCAGTAAGGAAATTATTAAATGCCTCCTGGAGCTTATATTTAATATAAACACACACACACACACACATATGATTTCTAAATTAAATTTGAATCTACCTTCTCAGAGAATTCCTTTTCTTACAATTTAGAAAGAAGGCTAGTAATGCAATTTATTATTCTTCAAGTAGCCTGTAACTCAGACATTTCTTCAATCAAGGACGAATGAGACCGCTCCATAGACACAGTCGCAGGCTGCCATCTGCTGGTGAACTTCTGCATATTTTCCGAGTCTGGGTTTTAGTGGGGCTCTGTCTCGGGGGACAAGTGATCAGTGGCTCCCAAATTTGAGCCAGTACCAGAACCACATGGAAAACCTGGAAAGTTTAGAAGAGTGGGCATTGTCTCCTGGGGTTCTGATTCCCGTGGTCTCGGGTGGCACTCCAGAATGTAAATCTCTGGCATATTACAAGGGATACGCCTGTTGCTGGGCCAGCCATTGATCTACGCCTTGACTGCTCGTCTGACAAAACAGTTCAGTCTCTGATGCTTCAGATGGACTTAGCACTGATTATTTTTAAGCGATGCTGGAATCCACACAGGAAGGAGCCCAATATAAAAGTCATATACAGAGGGAATCATCAGAGAGCCCTCCGGTCAAGCGTGTGGCTGCTCTGCTCTACAGGAGGAACGCGGGATGGATGGATGAGAGAAAACTGTTTATGGAAAGAAATAGCTTGGCTTGGAATGTGAAGGGCCTGCCTGTTTGGAGAACCGCTTTCAAGCTGAATGGACAGTTCTGGCCTTTGAAGGGCCGGGCAGAATACCAACTCCCCTGAGTTTCTTTCACACGCCACATGCTAATTCATCTTTGAGACCCGTTTACTCTGAGAAGCAGATGGCGAGAAGTGTGGCTGCTTGGTGGTATTAGGTCCCATCATTTTTATCATTACCAGTGTTTCCAGTGAAATGGAAGTCATCGTTGACTAAACAGCTTGCAGCACAAAAGCTGGGCTTTGGAGCTGTGGAGGAAGGGTATTCTGAAGTGTGGTTGTTGATCATCATATGATAGTCCTATTTGCAATTCTTTGAGTAGACGCCACGCTGCATCCCATACATAACAGCTGTGCTCTTTCACAGTCCTTGGTGGTACAACACAAATATTGCAGCTTCTCTGTATCCTTGAACATGTTTGTTAGTTTGCAGTTTGAAATTATGGTGCTTTTGACCTGTAATTCTCTAATAGTTAGGATGTTAAGAAACTTTTCACTTACACCTGTAGCCATTTGTCTTTGTTGAGAAATACCTTTCCAAAGTCTCTATCCACATTTAATTGGATTACCTTTATTACTGATGTTATTGAATTTTATTATAGCTATTTGTCATATAATCTTGACAACTCTCACTTATCAGAAATACAATGCACAAATAGTTTCTGCATCTATGAAAAAATTGTTTCATACCTACTCATTTCTTTGGATGCACAGTTTTAGTTTATGAAATCTGATTTTGCTTTTGTGTACAAACACATATGCACCTGCACTTGCGTATTTGCACACCCACATCACCTGCACATATATGTACACACAACACACACATGTACCTGCATACATCTTTATGCACACATGCACACACACACCAGAAGATGGCAGACAATTTATTTGCTTGGATTTTTCATAGATAACAATTATTACTTGTTCCCAGCCAGAAATATGTTGTGGTGTATATGTATTTTAGGGCAGCTTATTATTTTCAAGTGAGAAAAGAAAAAAATCTCCCCGAAAAACATGAAATAGAAGCAATTTTTACTTATTCTTCAAATAACCCCAGCATCAGCAACTGATTGACCTTCTTAGTGCCAAATTTTCTGTGAAATCAATTGCACTTTAGGCTATGGACAGACTTTAAAAGCTTGATTTTCTACTTATGGAGCCCTCTTCTGAATTCCATTTTGTTTGCTACGTAATAACCAAGCCCTGGGTTACTTTGTTCCAAATTTGGAAAGGACCACGCCACCCATCACTTTTCTTAATTTTTAAAACACTCCAGATTTTGTGAACAAAGTGCTAGATTCTCCATCAATGCTAGTTTTAAAGACTCTAACTTCTTCTAGGATTGTCCACTCCAGCCACATCACAGTGCCAAGCCCAGCTACCACAGGACGCTCATGGCTTATGGCAACACTAGGGAAATGTTTCATATGTCAGTCCCGTACACTCCCATTGAGCTGATTTGTGTGCAAGGAGCTTGCCTATGGCGTTATGACACATCTTCCCAGTGTGTCCACCCCTCTCTTTGACATTCTCTCTCCAACTGCAAGTGTCCACTACCCGCATCATGCCTCTTGGCTGCTTGACTGATGTACATAATAATGTTCTCCAGCTGACAGCTTCTGATATTATCCCCATATAAATGGAAACCACAAGGGTTTTAATGCTGCCAAGCAAGATTAGTCAATCTATACGTTGCTGAACAAATGGAAACACAAAGGTTTGAAGCAATAGTTTGGCTGCTATTGCTAAAAGCTGCCCTTTGAAAAGCTGCATACAGCACACATGGAATTGAAGGGCTCTTTTGCCATTTGAAGTGACTTTAGATGCACATGCAGACCATGGATGTAGGATTCCCTTCTGTGTAGCTCTTATTGGGTAGTGAATAAAGAAGCTGCTTTGACCCGTGATACCGCACAATATAGCTAGGCAGGGAAAACTAAACTGAATGCTGGGAGAAGGAAAGTGGAGTCAGTGAGAAGCCATGTAACTGCTACCTGGAGACAGATGCATTGGAACCGTGCTGGTAAGCCACAGCCACGTGGCAATACACAGATTAATAGAAATGGGTTAATTAAGAATAAGCCAGAAATACGCTTAAGCTATTGGCCAAACTGTATTGCAAATACTATAGCTTCTGTATGATTATTTTGTAGTTTGGAAAGCTGGGAACAAACAAGCAGCTTCCTACTACAGACCATAGTTTCTGGCATTGGCACTATATGGAAATAGCTTAGAGAATAATTATCAACACATCCAAGACAACTTTGAGAATGTCCAGAACCTGGGAGAACATCTAAGAGCAGACAGGAACACCTTCTGTGTTTACTGTTAGCTTGCTGTATGGAAAATGGAATTCAGAAACTTCTCAATAAAACAGAAGATTCCAAGACAGGTAACAAAAGTTAAGAGCCTCTTCCCCCATATCTTTTAGCACTTAATACAATCCCCTACACATCACATAAATCCAATAAATGTTTTTTTTTCACTAGTAGCCACTGCTCTTTGCAATTACAAAAGGTCAAAACTTTGGAGTGATGAACAGAATGGCTCAGAACTGAAGAAAAGCTGATGCAAGGAGTGTCAACCAAACGTAAGATGTGTGAAAAAGGTGTATCTTACTTGGGATCACAGGAAGAAGTCACACTACTTCCCTAGAAGCAAGACGGTCACTGAAAATCTTGACGGAGTCAGTGGAAGGGACCTCATCATTCCTTCACCTTTCTCCTGCCCATGTGAATATTCAGGGTTTGGTCTTCCCAGGGCAATACTGCAGAAGACCACCAGAAGGCGCCGGCGCTCTGTCTTAACGGTTCTTAAAAGACCCTTAGGGAAGGTAACGCCTTGTGGAACAGACGCCACATACTTTTTTATAGGTCTATGGGATGTCTTATTTCAGAGACTACGCAAACCGTGTGAGTACTGAGCTTTTCCAAATCTAAACCAGGAGGCAAGTAGAACCAGAGCGTCAGAAGAGGAAATGTTTAGATCTTTAGAAACGACTGTTCGCGTTGCACCGTGGCAGCTTCCCTGCTGCGAACAGAGCTGTTTGTTGCCATTACCTGTCAGAAACACAAGACTTTGCTTCCAAGATCCAGGACAAACAATGTTTTTCAAGGAAGCGTTACAGAAAATCCTGTTGCTTCATACGTAATAAGGGTACCAACTTGTGCGTGCATATAAATGTGTGTGTGTGTGTGTGTCTGTGTGTGTCTGTGTGTCTGTGTGTCTGTGTATACAAATCAGGATTGTCTCAAAAGTCTGAGTCTTTCTCAAATGTTGACATTATGAGTGATGTCATCATTCGCCCGCTGGTGTGTAGTGGATTCATCAAGGTGTGAGGCTGTGTGGAACCTAGAAGCTTAGCCCAAAAAAACTGCTCCCACACCCGGTGTCATGCTTGACCGTGGAGTGGGACAAGTACCAACCCGGGAAGGTGTTTTCTAAATAAACCAGCTTCCATCGAGTTTCAGCTCTCCCTTGACCAAGCCTGAATGCCCTGTCCTCACCCCAGCCATATAGAGTTAAATAGCGTTCACATAAAGGAAACTCAAAAAGCAGCAGAGTAAGCCTGACCCAGCAGCTCCCAGGAGCTGGGGGTGTGAATCAGGAACTGAACCGGGGCCTAGGTTGAACCCCAGGAACTGAGAGGGTGAAAACATGCCAACATCTAATCTTTTAATAAAAATCTAACTTTCTCTGATACCTCAGCATTCATAAAGAAAACTGAATCTCTGTATTACTGACATTATTTTTTTTTAATTCTAATCCTCCTGAAACCTTATCAGAAAAAATAATGGGTCCTTTTGTCCATAAAAATCACCCTGAAAGATAAGCTAAAATTATTCTTTCTCGAAACATGTTCTATAAAGCTAATGCAATATCCAGAAATTATTCTATGTATTACAAAACACGATTGACTTAAAACATGTAAGTGGTTAAGGGGATTTCACCTGTAAAGACTTCTCAAGTCTCAAAGCTTTTAAAGTAATTGTGGAACCTTTGAAAATTTTAGAAAATAATTTATTGATTTCAAATGCTTATTACTGGTTCTCCCTAGTATTAACAAAATTTAGAGAGCCAAATGAATCAAATCTCAGTAAAAAAGAACTGAGATTTGAGAATAACATAATTTTACTTCCTATAGAAAAGGTCATAAATATACTCAGAAAATCTCACACCAATACATGATGCCATGCCAGCTAAGTTAACTTCTACTCCAACCAAGAGACCTGTGTTTAGGAAGACATGGTAAAGACTATATTTTAATTTTTTTTAAAAAAAACTAGAAGACTGCTTAATTTCTACTAAAGTACACATTTCTTACCTATCATTCAACTTCCCTGAATTTAATTTTCCTCATCTGAACCAACAAATTTTTAAAAGGGCAAAGATTATTAGGTGATAAATAGGACAATATATTCATCCTCATTACCCAAACAGCATAACATGCAAGGTAATTAAAATTTCTTAGACACCAACGAGCTAGCTAATTTTTATGAGGAAACTGTAAAACCAGGATGATTGTGTATTGGCCGTTTTAATACATATTAGAGTCATTTTGTAAAACAGTTTTACAGAGGAGTTTCATAGATTATACTTAATTCATTCAAAGATTAAAATTTAAAAGAAGAAATTAATTACCATCTTCAACTCAAGAATTCTGGGTCTGCAAATACAAAAGCTAGGCAGAGGGGCAGACCACCTGGTCCTCTCAGTGCTGGCACTCTGAGATGATTTTTAATTGAAAACAGATGTGTGTGTGTGTGTGTGTGTGTCTGTCTGTCTGTCTGTCTGTCTAGATGTAGATTCATGTACACTTCTTGAGTATAACAACTGAAAGGCAAGGATAAACCTTTAGTTTGTCAATAGTCTACATGTAAAACAACTATAAAAACGATTTTTAAACAGATTTTTGCAAAAAAAAAGAATGAATTTGATAGTATGTCAGGTCTTTAATGGGTTTATATAATAATTTGAAGTCATTAATAAGTGGGAAAATATCTTTTTTCCTAACAAGCCCATGTAAAGTTTGCTGGGCCTTCCCACACACAATTGTCTAGCTAATTCAAAATATGCAAATATTTGGAGAAATTACAATCTGCAAATAGAGACCACTGGAGTCTCAACATAATTTAAAATAGTTGTTTTTCAGACTAGGTTTCATAAATACTCTGTATGATTTTTTTAAATAATATTTAATTATTTGGGGAAATTATTTAGCATTACACATTTTTGGCAACTTACTAAGGATTATCTGCTTATTCTTTTGGTTTCATACTTTTCTATTACATCTCTAATTCATATTATCAATATTCTAGAGTCTCGGAGGGTTGGAAATGCCAAGAAAACAGATGTCGAACTACACTGGAACCTGTAAAAACGGTTCATAAATAAAAGACGTTTTTACTGTCCTCAATGGTTCTTTGAATCGTACCGTTTTCCCTTATTTATACTGAGATTAGTTTAATAAGATTTTTCATTTGGAAAATAAAGGTCCTTCTTCCGTTTCGTCTCTCTGCGAGCCAGAAAGATTGACTTCCTTGAGGAATGTGAAGACACAGTTAGTTTATTGTGTTTAAAAGAGACTTAGGGAGGCGCTGATAAAGCAGCCTTACATCATGAGAACAGTGTTGAAATCCGGAATGATCCACCCCAGCTACACAGAGCGACGCGGCCTGCGGGGACCTGGACACGCAGGAAAGGTCATTTTTGTACAGATCTCCAGCCCGACAGAGCCTCTGCCAGAAGAAAGAAGGAGCGAGCAAAGTTGAGGTCGTAGTGGCCCCCACATTCTGAATTTGAGAAAGGAAAAGGGATTTCAGTTGAGAGATGATCCAAGTTCTGCTTTCTGTCTTTTCTACTTTGTGTTCTGTCTTGCTACTTTGCCTGTCCCTGTGAGAATGGCTATAGAGTGCCCCATTACCTAACAAACAACAGTAAACCTTGGTCCAGGTTACCAAGGAAATGAGAGCTGCAAAGCTGTGTCCCACTTGGCAGAGTCTGGGAGAGAGCAGCCCACAGGGCTGACTGGAGAAGGAAGCAGCCTGGGACTGGCTAGAGGGAGGACGTTCTCTCTAGCTGCTTGAGCCCTGTGTAAAACAGGCCAACCTTGTCTCTTCTCTCAGGATCTCAGTGCATTTTTTGTTATATTTTTCAGGTTCAAATACAAAGCCAGATTACATATTTATCAGGAAAAGGCACAGATCCCAAATGCAAGTATTATTCCCGTAACTGTTTGATTTCTTGAACTTGTTCTATTATCTGTAATTTTAAAAAATTAAATTAACGTTTACTGTCCTTGAAAGTGGCACCCACTAACTCTCTCCCCTTTTTTGTAAACAATAGAAGAGAAACTATTTGAAAGAACCAGTAGAGTTAGTGAATAAGAAGGGGCGTTTTCTGCTTCCGAGATTGGTATTTATAATTCACTCTTAAAGTATGCTGGCACTAAAACTGTTTCCTTTTCTTTCTGAGCTATATTCTGTGGTGTTACAAGCATGAGAATATGGGTGGACATCATCCAACTTAAATAAGGAAACTTTACTGTTAAAATTAAAGACTCTGTTACATCCCTGCACCTGATCAAATCTTTTTGCCCAAAGATACTCACTCTCTTTTTCTAGGATCTATCATGATTGACCTTTTATGCATTTTCGCTGATTAGGATATTTTCACCATTATGATT
Source organism: Microtus pennsylvanicus (assembly GCF_037038515.1). Lineage (NCBI taxonomy): Eukaryota > Metazoa > Chordata > Mammalia > Rodentia > Cricetidae > Microtus > Microtus pennsylvanicus. The sequence goes on from NC_134579.1 coordinate 190,064,708, forward strand.
CACACAGCAAGGAAAAAACTCATCAATGAACCTACTGATATTATCTAATTGGAAGGCAGAGGCAAAACTGGAAGGCAGATCAACATCGAAGCCTTTCTGGGTTATAGGGTAAGTTCAAACTTCTGGACACCTTAGTAAGTCCCTGGATTTTTGGTTCATATATATATCAAAAGGCAAACTGTTAAGTAGGAAGAGGAAGAGGCTGGACTTGCAGCATGTGAAGTCTTTGCCTAACTTGTATGAGGCCCTGGGTTTAGGCTTTAATTCCAGGGGGTAAGGAAACAAAAAGTTTCTTCTAAAGATCAATAAAAATAACAAACCTTTCCCAATGCTGCAAAGAAAAAGGACAACACTTTTTCAACAATTAAGAATCAAATTCTGCAATCCTCACTGATCAGTCATCGTCATCATCAGAGAAGCGTCCTCCTGCAGCAGATGGGAGCAAATACAGAAACCCGCAGCCAGACATTAAATATTGAGGGAGAGACCCTGGAGCACGCAACCCTAAATAGGATGTCTTTATAAAATCCCTCCCTTCAGAGCTCAGGGAGCCTCACAGAAAAGAGGGCATGGAGGACACTAAGAAAATAAAGCCCTTTAAATCAACACAAACAGCAAAAATAACATGAACTCACAGACTGCGGTAGCACGCACAGTGACTGCATGGGTTTGCACCAGCTCCGCTGCATATATACTATGGCTTCCAATTTAGTGTGGTATGGTATTCCTGAGTGTGCAAATGGTGGGTCACTGATTTCTGTGCCTTCTCTTGGGCTCTTTTCCTTCTGTTGGTTTGTCCTATCCAACTCTGATGTGATAGTTTTTGTTTTATCTGGGAAAAAAAGGAAGAAAGAAAAAAGAAAGAAAATCAAAGATGCTATGCCTGTAGAACTTGCAGACAAAGAACATGGGTTGGATACAGGAAAGGAAAGGGTATAGACAAGGCTTTGAGCACAGATGCGACACTTTCAACAGGACTGGATCTCTTGATAACTTGAAAACCACACGCAGATTACCTAACTCAGATACGTCCCATAACTGCTAAATACATTCAACTCATAATTTTAACTTAAAAAAAGAAATCTTCCAATCTATGTAATTTTACTCATGGGTTCTCCAAAATGTTGTGGAAAAACGCACCGATTCCACACCATCTTTGCCAAGTGTAGAAGTCCACACTCACAAAAGTTGAGGCTGTTAAGCCATCAAGCACTTGGGAAGCACAAACCTTAAGCCAGTTTTCACTCAGCTCCAGCAAACATGTCTCCCAGATGAGTCATTTCTTTGTATAATAGTTAAACATGAATCGGTTGGTGTGTTTTCATTCAGGAACTTTACTGCTTGATGCCAGGCTTATTACTTTGATATGTATTTTTAGATTCAGGGTGGGAGGCACATAACTAGGAAAGCATTAGCTCACACGTGCTTACAAATCTGCAGCTTGGTGTTGAAGGGAGGTCAGTCTGGCTGAAGGCTTCTGTAACAACTCAAAGGATGAAGGGACTTCTACTCCAGAAAGGTGGGTAAATGTGGTAAATGTGGTTCAATTTCTCTTACATCAGAATAGCTAAGAACCCTGGGAAATCTATTAAAGTAAGAACAGAAGATTGTGAAAGAAGGTGGGTGAGTTAGAAGATGGACATAGTGGTAAGTTACTTGATTTTTTTTTTGTCTTAAACTGGAAACTGAAAAAACTCAAAAATTTCAAAGGGCACTGACAGAAAAGAGCATCAGGATAGCCACCAATGAAGAAGAGGGAGCCTGGCCACACCACCAATGAAGAAGAGGGAGCCTGGCCACACCACCAATGAAGAAGAGGGAGCCTGGCCACACCACCAATGAAGAAGAGGGAGCCTGGCCACACCACCAATGAAGAAGAGGGAGCCTGGCCACACCACCAATGAAGAAGAGGGAGCCTGGCCACACCACCAATGAAGAAGAGGGAGCCTGGCCACACCACCAATGAAGAAGAGGGAGCCTGGCCACACCACCAATGAAGAAGAGGGAGCCTGGCCACACCACCAATGAAGAAGAGGGAGCCTGGCCACACCACCAATGAAGAAGAGGGAGCCTGGCCACAAAACGGAAAGGGTTCAGCAATGACTGTTCTACTATATCTATGCACCCTGATGGCCCTGGGCCCATTCCCCATGTCTACAAAGTTAAAAATGAGCATACGCTTTCCAGTTTTACGCAAGGGTAATAGGGTGCCTCAGTTTTCCTCCCCACTTCTGCCTTGCACCCCTTTTTGGGAGGCCTCATTAATTGAGTAGGAAGCAGGGTCTTGGATTTCTGTTAGAAAGTCAGTCTTCCCTTGCTGAAATGTTAGTGGAGACCAGAGGAAGATTTCAGACTTTAAATGACAATGGCAATCACACAGGCTCCACCCCATGTGGGGTGCTGAGAGAAGAAGCAAGGTGCTAAGAAGCCTAACTCCCCAGGCCTAACTCTAGGGTTCTTTGTGCATCATATCCTGAACAGCAGCTAAGTACTCCTAGGCCTTCCAGACAGAGAGGGTATAGGAGAGGTCCAGTGAGTCATAATACTCAAAATGTCTATAAAATCCTTACACCAATAACTAGGAAAATCTTGTAGTAAATGTTTTAAAAAATAGAGATGTTAAAGATCACCTAGCAGCGGGATTTAAATAACCACAAAGAGAATTATAAGCACACTGAAAAAAAAATGACATTAAAAAATATATCACCCCAGAAACAGACAATATAAGCAAAAACCCTCTGGAATTTTAATTGTTGAAAAACAGCTATATGTTAATTTCATTTACATAAGATTCTGAAATGTTGATGTTCTAGAAACGGAAGACAGACTAACAACAGAGTTTAGGAAGTGGGTGAGGAAAGTATTGGGCATGTTTACAAAGGCACAGCATGACAGGTTCCCATGGTGACCTAAAGATTTTTTTTTATAAAAGCTCTATCTGTATCAATATCTGCTCGTTGTACTACCTTACAATGTTTCAAGATGTTGCCATTAAAGGGAATTGAGTAAAAGATACAGAAACTTACTCTGTATAATTTCATACAATTGTTTTTGAAGCAATAATTATCTGGAAATGATTTAATTGAAAATAATATATTTCAGCTCATAAATTTTATTTTTTTAGGCCAGCAACTATTTTTTTAGCATTACAGTTGACAACTTAGCTCCCAAGAGCAAACTCCTGCCAATTCAAAATTCATTGTCCTAGACACAAACAGATCCAGGGGTTCTGAATATCTCATTGGTCATTTTTTTTAAAAAACTGGACTCATACCAAAAGGATTTGGCACAAAGAAAATGCTATAACCAAGTAGTGTCTTTGGTTAATTCCATGACACATTTGAGAATGAAATGACATTATTACATCGAGCTCTTCCAGAGCTAGAAAGAGGAAGAAACCCTTTGACAGGGACCTTGTTAGGCCAACATAATGTATCTAACCAAATTAAAAAGTTAAATATACAAAATACTGTAAAACTAAGGGCAAAAGTCTCAATATCCTAAAGGATAATGCATAATGACCAAGAACAGTTTGTTCTGGGGACGTGGGTCTGTTATATTACAGTTCCTGGGGTTTTAAGAACACAGATTCCTAGATGGTGAAGCCTATGACTTAAAGGGGTATTTAAGACCAATACTGAAGAACTCTTTGGATCGCCTGGCTGAAGATCTTTGACAGAAGTGTAGGCTTGAGAAAGGACAGTGAATCAACTAGATAACCTGGTCTGAGCCAGGTGCACATCAGGAAAATTGTGAAATAAAATTATTTTTATTCTTTTATCCTGATGTTTGAGAGTAAGAAAATGAAATATTCAAATGCATAACCGTTCGCATGTTGTCAGCTTTTGTGTTTCCTGGACATCATTTTTGAGTGCAATAATCATCCCAAAAGGAGTTTGCCAGTATCTCTCCTGTCACACTCAGCTGTGTGCTCTCTGCTGCTGAATGCCAAAGCCCACTTTCATAGGCTAATGTGAAGTCATTTTCTGAAAAATGCAAGTCGGTAACTAAAATTTCTGTTCCCTAAAGTAAAAGGCCATTTGTTAACCACAACTAGTAGGAGAAAATTGCTTCCCAAACAACTGTTAAGTCTTCATTATTTCAATTGCAGTTTCATTATGTTGGCATATATATATGTGTGTGTGTGTGTGTGTAATTGGGGGGTCTGAAAAATAAAGTTACTTTATAGGAAAAACTCATTCTGAGGAAAGAATAGAATTAAGCTAGATAATGAAGACTGATATTTGTGCTTGGGTGGTCTCCCGTTTCATACTCATAATATCAGAATTTTTAGACAACAATGAGGACACTAATTGTTGATGGCCACTTCTATTCACAGAAGCATGAACAACACGTTGATGGCTATTGCTGTTGAGTCTTTCTTTTCTTGCAGCTAAAAGATGCCTGGGTAGCTATTAGGGCTATTGTCCTGTTTTCCCACCTCACTCCACCCACCCATAGGACCTAGACATTGAAAGCTAGCACATTTAAGACTGACTTCATTTTGGGAAAAACTGAAGGTAAACAGCACATGCCTAAGGAAAGACTCCAAAAAGACACAAGCAGAGATGGTACAACAATAGACAAACAGATAAACGCACAATGCTGCAAGCCCAAGTGAATGGGAGATTTCCATTCTGATGTTACTCTATTGTTCCATGAAAATGCACAGATTCCACACTAAATCACAAATTACATAAAGAAATGGGGGAAGCCACAATATTTCTGAGGGGAAAAAGTCTGAGGCTCTTCTTACATTACATTACAATAACTTTAACTGTCACCAAGATGCCAAAGGGTGAAATATAGGAGAAAAGTCAGGAAAAGATCAACGAACACGATGGAAATATCAATAAAGAAACAGAAAGTCTTACCACTGTCCAAATAATTGTCATTAAAAATGGAAGTGGAAACAAATGTTTGTGAGTCTGCTGGGGGAAAGGAACACTTATATAGTGTTAGTGTGAATATTAACATGTGCAAATCACTATGGAGATTTCTCATATAATTAAGAATAAACCTTATAGAAGAGAAAGTGGGAAGCACACTTGAGTGCGTTGGCACAAGAGACCACATCCTAAATATGTGGTCTCCAGTAGCACAGACACTGAAAGATACAATTAATAAATGGGATCTCCTAAAACTGAGAAGCTTCTGTAAAGCAAAGGACACAGTCAACAAGACAAAACGGCAGTCTACAGAGTGGGAAAAGATCCTCACCTACCCCACATCAGACACAGGACTGATCTCCAAAACATACAAAAAACTCAAGAAATTGGTCATCAAAATAACAAACAATGTAATAAAAAAATGGGGGACAGACTTAAACAGAGAATTCTCAACAAAGAAATCTAAAATGGCTGAAAAACACTTAAGGAAATGTTTACCATCCTTAGCCATCAGAGAAATGCAAATCAAAGCAACTCTGAGATTCTATCTTACACCTGTAAGAATGGCCAAGATCAAAAACACTGATGACTACTTATGCTGGAGAGGTTGTGGGGTAAAGGGAACACTCCTCCATTGCTGGAGGGAGTGCAAGCTGGTACAGCCCCTTTGGATATCAGTACAGTGATTTCTCAGGAAATTAGGAAACAACCTTCCTCATGATTAAGCAATACCACTTTTGGGTATATACTCAAAGAATGCTCAATCATACCACAAGGACATGTGCTCAACTATGTTCATAGCAGCATTGTTTGTCATAGTCAGAACCTAAAAACAACCTAAATGCTCCTGGACCAAAAAATGGATAAGGAAAATGTGGTGCATTTACATATTGGAATACTACACAGCAGAAAAAAATAATGCCATCTTGAAATTTGCAAGCAAATTGATGGATCTAGAAAACATCATATTGAGTGAGGTAACCCAGACCCAGAAAGAAAAATGTCATATGTACTCACTCATAAGTGAGTTTTAGACATAAAGCAAAAAAAAAAAAAGAAAACAAAAAAAAGGCCTACAATTCACAATCCCAGAGAACCTAGACAACAATGAGAACCCTAAGAGAGACATACATGGATCTAATCTACATGGAAAGTAGAAAAAGACAAGATTTCCTGAGTAAATTGGAAGCATGGAGACCATGAGAGAGGGTTGAATAGGTAGGAAGAGAAAGGAGGGGAGCAGAGAAAAATGTATAGCTTAATAAAATCAATTATAAAAAGAATAGAACTGCCATATGGTCTAACAACACTACTCCTGGGAATATAACTGAGGGAATCTGGTCAGTCTATATGCCAAAAGTCACTTAATTATCCAAGTTTCTTATGGCATCATTCATAGTAGTCAAGTGCCATCAGTGTAGATGACCATCAACAAATAAATGAATGACAAAGATATTTATCTATACACTGGAGTTTTATTGAGTCTTGATGAATAATATTATGGCACTATTATGAGAAAAAATGGATAGAATTGGAGACCATCCTGTGGACTGAAATAACTGAGACCCAGAAAAACAATTATCATGTTTGGTTTTGTGTGTGGAACCTAGGATTTTTAAACAATGCGGAAACAGAAGTGGAAGTATTTGGGGATGGAAGAGAATGAGTATAAAAGAGAACTGGAGATGGTGATGGAGAGAGGATACGTTCAGTGGATAATAGATTGAAAATGTGTGTCTCTATGGAAAACATCACAGGTGGACTGTAGCGGTGCACACCTTTAATACCTTTAATAGGCAGAGGCATGTATATTTCTATGAGTTCAAGGCCAGCCTGGTCTACAAAGTGAGTTCCAGGACAGCCAGGACTGTTACACACACACAAAAAAAAATCCTGTCTCAAAAAAATAAAAAAAGAAAGAAAAGAAAACTAACACATAGTATAATATTCATAAATTCAAAAAGGAAAAAGAAAAATCAGGGTTTCTGCTTCACAGAAGAAACTGTCGGATATCATGCCGGACACAGAAGAAAGTAACTGATGAACTGCCAATATAGGCGAAACGTTCTTTCAAATTTCCTGCTTCATGATAAAGTCTGCCAGATACTATGGGCCTGTAGGCTGAAGATGCATGCCCCAACATTACAGAAAAACTTTGAATAACTGTCCAGGCAGTGAGATATCTCTATCATTTCTAGCATTTTGGAAGTTGCTTACAATGTACTTACTGCTTACTTAGCTAATATTATATCCTTCTGGGTCTTTGAAGAGTTGACGACAAATGGTTATAGCTTTCCTTAGTTATAATAAAGGATAAATTAGATATAAAACTTTAGACTCATGAAGATAGGATAGATAATAGAGCATTTTACTTAATTTTTCAAATGTGAATAAACTAATGTAACTATAATTCTTGCTTGATAACTATTTTGTATATGTAATTTTGCTATGTTAAAGTTAAAACCTTCCTTTTTATTTGGACAGAAAAGGGGATATATTATGGGAAGTCCTTCTGTATATGTGTTGCTTTTATTGGCTGGTGAATAAAGAAGCTACTTGGGCCTATGGCAGGCAGAATAAAACAAGGTGAGAATTAAGGCAGAGTAAGAGAGATGCCATGTGGTTACCAAAAAAGACGGATGCCCGAGAACCTTACCAATAAACCACAAGCCTCATGGTAAAATACTAAATAATAGGAATGGGTTAATTTAAGATGTAAGAGTTAGTTGATAAGAAGCCTGAGCTAATAGGCCAAGCGGTGTTTTAATTAATATAGTTTTTTGTGTAATTATTTTGGGTCTGCATGACCGGGAACAAACAAGCAGCCTCTACCTCCAAATATGAGCAGAGAGAAAAGGCACTGGTAAATTTAAGAATAGCACAATGGACCCAGCACTCAGGAGGCAGAGGCAGGCAGCTCTCTGTGAGTTCAAGGCCAGCCTGGTCTACAAGAGCTATTTTCAGGATAGGCTCCAAAGCTATAGAGAAACACTGTCTCAAAAAGCAAAACAAAACAAAATGAGCACTCAGAATAGCACGATGGAAATTACTGTGACCAAGTAATAGGAAATATAGAGATTGGAGAAAAATGAACAGAATCTAAGGGACCAGTTGAAGAGTGTCACATAAAGCCAGTGCCAATGTGAACCCCATAGAAGAAAGAGAGAAGGGGGCCTTGTAGTTGTTTGGTTTCTTTACTCTTTGGTGAATCCACCACCCAGCTCCCAAATAAATACATGGAGCCTTTTTCTTTTCTATGAATGCCTAGTCCTAGCTTGGCTTGTTTCTAGCCAGCTTTTCTTAACTTATCCCATCTACCTTTTTCCTCATGGATTTTACCTTTCTCTGTTTCTGTATATATTTTACTTATTACTCCCTCCATGTCTAACTGGGTGCCTGGGTGACTGGTCCCAAGTGTCTTTCTCCTTCATCTCTTTCTCCTCTACCTCTCTTCCCAAATTTCTCCTCCTATTTATTCTCTCTGTCTGCCAACCCTGCCTATCTTTTCCTCCAGCCTACTTACTGGCTGTTCAGCTCTTTATTAGACCAATCAGGTGTTTTAGGCAGGCAAAGTAACACAGATTCACAGAGTTAAACAAAAGCAACATAAAAGAATGCAACACATCTTTGCATCATTAAACAAGTATTCCACAGCATAAACAAATGCAACACATCTTCAAAGAATATTCCACAACAGGTGCTAGAGAATGAGTTATTGTTGAGCTTTTAAGTTTTGATGAAAAACATGAATACAAAAACTAAATAGTTTATCAAATTTCAATGAATATAAGAAGAAAGAGAATGTCCTGGACACCCTGTAATCAAATTTCCAATACACAAAGGCAGAGGATCTCTGGAAATAGGAAGATGCAACATGTCACATATACAGCATCTCAGAAGCAGAATTTCCATCAGAGCCTTGGGAGGCCATGAAGTGCTAAAGTTCAAAAAAAAAATGGTTGACATCTGTCAATCGCTATTCTATATCCAGCAAACTATCCTTCAGAAATGATAGAAATGAAGACATTCTCAAAAATAAAAGCATTGAGAGAGTTAAAATTAAAGGTCAGAACTTCAAGATACTAAATATAATCCTCATGTTACCACAAAGAAAATAGCTATAAAATAAGAACAAAAGGAAATAAAAGGGAATTAAAATATTTCAATAAAAATCAACTAAACAAATTAAGATAAAATACAGGAAATAAAGAATAAAAATCTGTACGGCAATAAAAAAAATAATCCCAGAAGAAGTCCTTTCCTAGAAACAATTACTTAAAGTGGATGAAACCTGGTAATCAGAAGAAAGCAACAGGCATAATGTGTAAAACCATACAACTCTACAATGCTGAAGGAAATGCCACTCCAGGTTCAAAGTCACAAATAGAATAAAAATGAAAGATGGGAAAGACATGCATGCCAGTAGAAACCAGAAGACAACATGGATAGCTGCACTGATATCAGATGGAAGAATTCTGTTTAAAAAATGGTTATAAGAGAAAGAAGGGCATTTTACAGGTTAATAAAGTATTCGGCATAGCAAGGAGATAAAGCTTTAAACATCCACATGCTAAATGACGGTGCACCAAGTTGGAAGGTAAAAGGAAAAGAACTGAAAAGAGAAATGAATAGTTCTACAATAGTAGCCAGAGACCACATGCCCATCTCTCAATAACAGAACAATTATATACAAGCATGAGAAAGTAGAGAAGTTGAACATACAATAAGCCAACCAGATTGCAAAACAGATGTGAACACTGTTCAAAACAACTAAACATATGCTCAAGGTTCACATGGAACATTTTTCTAGGATACAAAATATGGAGTTTATAGCTTATGTTTCAATAAACTTAAAAAGGATGGATAGGATGCAAAAAAAATCTTCTTTGATCACCAGGATAAAGTATGAAATAAATAACTGAAGAAATGGAAAGTTCATAAAGTTGTGAAAATTAAATGACATGCTCTTAAACAACCAAAGGATCAAAGACCAATCAAAGGAAAAGTAGAGAATAGAGATAAACAGAATAAAATCAATGGCACAGTAGCTAATACAGGATGCAGTGACCATAGTACTGGCAGAGGAATTTATGATTGTAAAACTACATTAACTGTAAGAAAGATATCAAAATAACAATCTCATTTTGCAACTTGAGCTAGAGAAAAAGAAAAGAAAATCAAATTAAATGCAGAACTAAGCAAAAAAAAAGAATAATAAAGAGAAGAGATAAATTAAAGAAAATGGGGACACAATAGAGAAAGGCAATAAAAGCAAACGCTGCTTTCTTTGAAAAATTAAGAAAATTAGGAAATTATCAGTTATATGGATGAAGGAAAATAGAAAGACTCGAATGACTGACAACAGAAATGAAAATGAGGACATTACCACAATTCTACAGAAATACAAAAGATTACTTTAAAAAAAATACTATGGATATTTGTATATCAATGAACCAGATAGATACCTTAGATGAATGAGACAGATTCAACAGAGTGTGAAATTTCCCATGTCTAAGTAAATAAGAATAGAGTTTAGAGTTAGCAAGAAATGTGAATGAATAATCAAAAACCTCCAGACAATCAGTGAAAGGCCTACTGAAACCCCCGGTGACTTCTACCAAACACTGAAAAGTAAGATAACCTTTATTATCTCCAAACACATTGAGAAGAAAACTTCCTTATTCATCCTGTGAAGCCAGTGCCACTCTGAAACCACTCCAGAAAAAGCCAGAATAACATATAAACCAATAGACTAGTATTTCATTTGACACTGACACAAAAACCAAGATACTGGTGAAGTTATTTCAACAATCATTACCATAGCTAGTATTTCTTTAAAAAAAAAGTGTTAGTGAGGACATAGAGAAATTAGACTCCTGTGCACTGTTTGTAGGAATCTAAACATAGTACAGCTGAGTAGAAAACAGGATGGCAATTTCTTCTAAAATTAAGCACAGTATTAGTATTTGGCCAAGCTATTCCACATCTGTTTGTATATCTAGAATTGAAGACAGTCTTGAGATTTTAGCATCCAAGTTTTTAACAGTACTATTATAGTTATATAACAGACATTATAATTAAAATATTAAAGCAATACACAAATACATATGAATATGCACACACCCAAACAATCCATATTCACAACCAACAGATACACTTATATACCTACCTATGTATGCAGTATGCACACACACACACAAACCTATGCATATAGATACAAGTGTAAACAAATAGATATTCATGCAAGCACACATATACATATTTACACAAAAAATAGCAACACATATGAGCATGCACACATATATGCAGACAACAACACACTCATGCACACACATATATAAAGCATTACATTTACACACATAAATACATTCACATACAGACATACACATTCATACACACACATACATAATGCATACACATAAACATATTCATAACATACAAACCCACAAATGCACACACTCACATAAATATCTAAATATACTCATTAATATATATACACATACACGTGTGCACACATAGTCATATAGATGTGCACATGCATGCATATGTATTTATAAATTTATACAGCAAACATGGAAATATACACAGAACCACACAGACAAACATACAAAAGAACATGCATGCATACATACACACAAATATACAAACTCATACAACACAAGTAGTCATACACTGTATACACACATACAAATGCAGATACATATGCACACACAAAACCACACTTATGCAAACCCAGACAAATATTCACACATTGCTCACATGCACATGCTTACATGCACACCTATAAACATTCAAGTATAGGGACATGCACAAACATACACAAAGATTATACACCCTCATACATACCCCAACATTTTTACGTACAGAGGCACAAACACATATACACATGTACACATTCACACATTCACAAATGCAGAGACATACAAATATGTTTGCATATATGCAGCCATACTCACACATATATATGCACATTTACAAATATAAACATGATGCCCACCTACACACACATTCACACACACATGTACACATTTATATGCATACACAGTCCTATAGAAACATACGCATTTAAAGATTAAGTATGCCATGCATACATGAACACATATACTCTTACATATATATTCTCACACAGACATATACAAGCATAGGCATATATCCACACATACACACTCACATATCCATATACACACATGTGCATATATACATACACAAGCACACATATATACAAATATATATTGACACACATGCAAACACACACACAATGCATGGATACATATATACACATATGCACACAATCACACACATATACACAGATGAACACACATACACTCACATCTGCATGTGAGTAAACACATTTACACATGAATACACACACATGTACACACACATCTACATACATATACACACATAAAGATGCATATACATATACACACATGCACACTTCTATCCTAGTTTGCTTTCTACTACTGTGGTAAGGATCAAGACCAAACACAACCTAAGGAGGAAAGGTTTACTTGCTTACATATCCCAAGTCATAGTCCAATGAGGGCAGCCAAGACAGGAAAGGAATTCAGGGCAGGAACTGGGAGGCAGGAACTGAAGCAGGAGGAATGGATGGGATAGTGCTTACTGGCTTCCTTCTTATAGCTTGCTTAACTAGATTTTTTATACAATCCAGAACTCCAATTACTCACAATAGCCTGGGTCCTCTCATATAAATAACTAATTGAGAAAATGCATCACAGGCATGCCTTTAGGCCAATCTGATGGAAGCATTTTGTCTTTATGCTCAAAACACATTTATTTATTATCTTGGATTTCAAATCTCACTAACAAACACCCCTCCAATATTTAGGAGAATCTATTTTAAATGATGGTAGAAGGACAGGGAAATCTTCATTACGTTAATTGATTGAATATACAACTTCATACATACAAATCTGTAAATCCTACTGAGCCCACCACTTCAATTTATTTTCTAATTTTTTTCTTTCTTTGTTTCTTTCTTCCTTTCATCTCTCTCTCTCTCTCTCTCTCTCTCTCTCTCTCTCTCTCTCTCTCTCTCTCCCCTCCTCAATCCCTCCCTCTGTCCCTCCCACCTGTCCTTCCTCCCTCCCTCCTTCCCTCCCTTCCCTCCCTTCCCTCCTTCCTCAACCCTAGGACCACAGCCTCCCTCCCACACATCCTCACTCCCTCCTCCCCTCTACCCCACGCTCCAATCTATCCCTCCTCTGTAATCACTCAGAAAGTGGCAGACCTCCCATGGGCTTCAACAAAGCATGGCACATGAAGCTGCCATAAGACCAAACATTTTCCCTGTTATTCAGGCTGGGCAAGGCAATTCAGCTTGAAGAATATGTTCCCAAGAGCCATCAAAGTGCCAGAGACAGCCGCTACTCCTGTTGCCCAGAGTCCCACAAATTAACCAAGGTACTCAATGTCACATATATACAGAAGCCTAGGTTCTTCACATGCAGGCTCCCTGGTTGTTGGTTCAGATTCTGTGAGTTCCCATGAGTCAAGCTAGTGGTTTCTGTGGGTTTTCCTGAGACATTCGTGACCTCCCTGTTTCCTGCAGTCCCTCCTCCCTTTCCTAAACAGGACTCCTGGAGCCTGAGACTCTCAAAGCCAGAAGAGCCTGAAGAGAAGGGAAGCATTTTCTTAACAGAAGTTCCCTCTTCCTAGATGACCCACGCTTGTGTCAAGCTGACATACATCTAACCAGGCAACTTTCAGACACATATGGAGGGGGCAGTCTGACATGTGAAATATGAATGAACCCTGACAACAAGCCAAATTCCACTGGATTAATCAAAAAACACAAAGGAAGGGAAGTGGCAGTTGGGGAAGCAAGAAAAGGGAGGCAAGAGCGCCTTTCATGTTTAGAACCCCAGTTTCACAAGATGAGAGGAGTTACAGAGGTGCATGGTGGCCCTGTCTTCACACCATCCTGAAATTAGTTGATACCAAAGAACTGTATGAAAACTTTAATGACAGTCAATCTCTTGTTGCAAATATGGATGGGCAAGAGGCCTTCAACTCACTATTTGAGATGAACTTTGAATGGACCAGACATCTTGGAACTCTCTACCTGAGGAGAGTCTGGAATTGATGTTTTTATAACTCTAAATAACTAGAACTAAATCTCAGGAGTCACTGGAAAGGGGTCCTGTTCATATTCACAACAGTGCCTAGCCCTTGTCTTGCCATTTACTTTTATGTTTTCTTGCTCCACCGATTGGCCATACTTCTCGCCTGCGGAAGACACAGCAAGCATGTGCAGTAAACCCTGGAGCCTCTGTCTGGGAAAGCAAACAGCAGCTAAATCAAGGGCTCCGTGGAAGCAATATGTAAATGATGTCAGTGAAAGGTCAATGGGGTCGCTGCTAAATGGACTTCACTCCTAGTCATTGTGAAACGGGCTGAATTCCAGCATGAGAAGAAATGAGTTGGTTTTATAAAAGAGAAAAAAAAAAACATGATAATCTAAACAAGTTAATAGCCAAAACACAAGCAAAGTTAGCTGTTTTTCTTACACAAGAGGTTTTGTTGAGGATTTTGTTTTGCTTTTTAATTCCTGTCCACATAATAAACACTAGTGTTTATTTTAAATGGTATGGGGAGAGGATAAGTGTTAGTGGGCAGTCAATGTACGAAGTAGACTATAAGCTATCTCAAATTCACATGCCCATTTTGGCATTTTTCATCCTATTTTTAGTTGATAATTTTTAAGTATTTTGAACATCCAGCCTGAATGCTAATCTGTGAGTAGATGAATCTAATCATAGGGGGGGTGTTTTGGATCTTATACAGGTGATTTATTGTCCCTTTGAAGTCCCCACAAATTTCCTAATCACGGTTGAGAGCCCCATGTGCTTTCCTGCAAGATTTTCTCAATAGGGGTATTAAGCTTTGGAACACAAAAAGCCAAGAGAACGTTACAGAATGTGATGGCCAAAAATCAAGTGGAAAAAAAAATATCAGTAAGAAAAATAGGGTTCGACTTTGAAGTACAACTATGACTGTATTATCTTACCATGAAGTGAACTATGACAGCAGCCTTTTCTCCTGGTCTTTCTGTATCTACTCTCACTCCAGCCTCTTGTACACTAATTCGGAGCATCATTCTAGAGTCCAACTCTGATATTGTCACTCCTGTTTATTATCTGGAGAATAAAGTACAAATTCGAACATCAGTTCAACCCCCGTACTAGCTTCCCACAGCACCTTCTTCTTAGAGTACGCCAGTCCCGTTACCTTTCTGGCCTCTGTGGTCCAACCAGCTAGAACTGCTCTTGTTTAATATATCTAACATGGCCTTCCCTGCCTCCCAGATTTTGTTTTCTTGTCCTCCAACGCTTGAAATTGCTGTGGAGTTAAGTTCTTCCTGAGTTCACAAGCCTAGTTCCCAAACCACCTGCTATAGGCTGAATGTGTCCTGTTCTATCATAGCTCAGATCACTAACCACCAATGTGATTAGTTGAAGCCACAAGAGCCTTCAGGGATGAAGCTATGGTTAAATGATGTTGTAAGAGTGAGCCACTAATCCCACAGGACTTTGTACTTGTAATATAAGGAGGAGGTTCTAGCTATCCCTCTGCACACATAGGATACTGCGAGACATTGATTGAAGGAGAATCCACATGAGACACTGGCTTTCATGGGCCTTGAACATGGACTTCTAGTCTCCATCACTATCAGAAACAAATATTTTTTAGCATTTGCAGACAATTCTACTATCTTGTCAACAACCCTTCCCTGATCACCTTGTGTTTCCTCTCCCCATTCTTAGGGCACTTGATTTATCTCCCTACATTAATATTTAATATATATCTCTACAATAATAATTTCCAAGCATCATTTTCTATGAAACTCGAACTCATTAAGACAAAGTTTGATCATTATCTAATGTAAAATAGTTGGGATGTTTATGACTTAACCCTGGCGTTTTGACTCCTTGCTCTGGGGATTCTGTCTTGTTCTGTCTTTCAGTTTGTCCCATCCGGTACTTCCATCTAGAAGGTCAGCTGCTTGTTAAAGCTGACCAATAAAGCTCAAGTCATGCATGCTCCAGAAACAAAAGAGAGGAAGATAGAAAAAGGGAGGCAATAGTCTTTGCCCTACTCTTTTATGAAGCCTTCTTAGAAATCCCAATTAACCAACTATCCAAGTTAAGATTTTAGTAAACACAGCCTGATTGTGCATAACACCCAATTCCAAGCTACCTACTTAAATACCATATATATTCCCTTAGTTAAAGAGCAGTTTCTAACATTTGAGTTTATTTTTGTCACTGCTAGAAGATGGAGTTCCTTAGGAACATGCTCATTCATGGTGAATTGTGCAATCAGAAAAGTGTGTTGCCCTAAGTTTTGTACATGTAGAAAGAAAGATTCACTAAGTGGACCCATGTAGATGGACGTTTCTGTCCTGTCCGGTCCTGCAGCCATTCAGTCCCGAAGAAACTCACAAAGGTTTATACTAATTATACACTGTTTGGCCTCTTAGCTCAGGTTTATTATTAATTAGCTCTTACAACATAATTAATCCATAATTCTTATCCATGTTTAGCCACGTGGCTTGGTACCTTTTCTCAGTGCAGCATTTTCATCTTGCTTCTTCTGCTTCTGGCTGTGGCTACAAACTGAGCCTTTCCTCTTCTAAGAAAGATGTGGGATTCCCCTCTGTATACTATAAATATGTTTTATTACAATTGGTTAGTAAAATAGCTGCTTTGGCCTATGGCATGGGAGAATATAGGTAGGCTGGAAAACTAAACTGAATACAGTGAGAAAGGTGGAGTCATGCAGACACAATGTAGCTTTTGAAGGAGAAAATTGCCAGAAACTTACTGGTAAGCCACAGCCTTATGGTGATACACAAATTAATAGAAATGGATTAATTTAAGATATAAGAGCTAGCTAGGAATATTCCTGAGTCATTTGCCAATCAGAGTTTTATTAAACCAGTATTAGTGACAAATCTATACGGGGTACAGGAGCATTATCCCACAGCAGATTCATTTGTTTTAATTTACTTTAATAATGCAGGTCCTGTAGATCCTACCTATTTCCTGATGTACTCTCAGATGTATGAACAAACCTAAGTAAGATCTGATGTTGCTGGGCAGTGATGGTACATGCCTTTACCATCACTTTTGGGAGGTAAATTCTTGTGAGTTCCAGGCTACCCTAGTCTACAGAGCAAGTTCCAGGACAGGCTCCAAAGCTACACAGAGAAACCTATCTTGAAAAAAAAAATAAAAGCAAACAAAAGATTTGATGTCAATATTGTCAGTATAATATAAAATTGTTTCTTGATGCTGAATTTTCTTGAGTGAAGTCTTTCTTCATTTCTTGTGAGAGTAAAACAGACTATTCTTTCTAAACTCTTCGTTAAATAGTTTGTGTGTGTGTGTGTGTGTGTGTGTGTGTGTGTGTGTGTGTGTGTGTGTGTGTGTATGTGTGTGTACCAATGAAGACTAGAAGAGGGTGTCATATTCCTGGAGCTGTACTTACAGACAGTTGTGAGTCACTTGATATGGGTGCTGGATGCCAAAACTCTTCGGTCTTTTAGAAGAACAACAAGAATTCTTAACTACTGAGCCATCTCTCCAGCCCCTATTTGTCCAAACTCTTCTATAGGCAATGACTTATTGATACGGAACATACTTTCTCCTTCTCCTTCTCCCTCTTATTTTCATCTCAATAAAAGATCATAAACCAGCCTTGTCTACAAGAACTAGTTCCAGGACAGGAATCCAAAAGCTACGGAGAAACCCTGTCTCGAAAATCAAAAAAAAAAAATCATAAACATAGATATCTTAAGTAAATACAATGGCTTGTGTGTTTCCAGGATAGGAAATACCTTTCTACTATAAACCTGGCAACTTAAGCACCATCAAACCTTCTTGCTTTCACCTTATCCTCAGGATTATGGTGAGGCAGATTGAGCAGGATGCTGGTTTTGTTTGCTTGTTTTCGTTTTTTGTTCTTGGGATGCTATGAAGTGTCAAACATGCAACCTCTCCTATTTTCTTCTGGCAGCTCTTCTGTCTTTTGTTTTGTTTTTCTTCAGTCTCGTTCTTTCTTCTCCCAACCTGTTTAGTGAGGTGAGATTGGCAACAGCCAATACAGTGATGGGAAGAGTTAATTCCCACTCCCTCAACTCCTGTCATGATCTGTGGAGGTCCAGAGGAGACACAGTCACGTGCAGCAGACATGCACTTCAATACCAGAAGAAGTACTTTTCCTTCAGTCCTCACAGGGCACTCGAGCTGATAGTAAAAGGGAGCTGTGATTCTCATGGGCAAATGCTAGGAAGCCCTTTAAAGCCGGAATCCTGCCCACAAGGGTCTAAATCTCTCTTCAACCTTTTGTGCTAAAGGCATCCCTGAAACACAACACAACGTCCCTGGCCTTGCTCTGAACTCCTCTGTGCCTTTTTCTTTCCAGTGCAATTAGCACAGAAGCATTCATACCTAGCAAGGAACCCTGCCAGGTCTAGCAGAAACACCTAGAGAAATCAGGCCATTGGTTTGTTTATCCTAACTCTTCCTTGCTCCGATGTATGCAGTCAAAGCCTATGGCAAAAAAAAAAAAAAAAAAAAAAAAAAAAAAAACAGATGTTGTTAATAACGTAGTAAGAGCCACTATTATGCCCATTTTCCCAGGAGTGCAACTGAAGGATTTTCTGTGATTCTGGTAACAAATGACAAATTGTTCGTGTCTATTTTCATGAAATGTTTTGACTGCTGAAGTTGTTCCATAGCAGTTCATTAAAGGACCCATAAAATATGTAAGTTTACATTTTATAAAAAGATCATCAGGAATTTCTTGGCTGATAGCATTGCTTCTATTAAGCATCTGTTTTCTATTTTCTAAAGGCTTGCAGCAGGAGTTGTCCAACTGTATATGGAGAGCAGTTGATTTAAGCTGGATGAAAACATTGTAACTTGTTATTAAAGATTAGCAACCCACCAATGAAGTTTCTCTTGGAGGCAATGAGCAATGTGTACGTAGCACATCTGGCTTCAAAATATTAAAAAAATGATAAACACTCACCGACACAATCCATCTGTTCCCTGCATCTGCATCATTGTCCCATCGCAAAAAAATAGGACGCACACGGAACTCCATGTTACACAAAGCTGAAAACGTTTTTGCTCCTCGGTATCCAGGCAGGGGTGACTGATGGAGGGTGATTCTGAAGAAACGTCACACTTATCATTGCCGATATAGACATTCTGGAAACCGGGTTAGAGATGAATTCCACAGTGAACTAGGCTGCCCTGAACATGAAACTGTGGTTAGAATACTGAAAACCACAGACTAATGTCTTTGATAAAGGAGTGTTAAGCGTGCAGCAAAGGCAATCTTCTCCAGCACTCTTGGTAGCAGCTCGCATCTATTAAATGCTAACCTGTGTCAGGCAGGATGCCAAACCCTTTACATGCAATATCTCAGTGAATCCTTATAGCCAGGCTGACTAACCCCATCCGAGGCAAGGAAATGGAGTGAAGCCACGCCTCTAGTGCGGGTCCCAGAGCTCCTCGGTGCAGCAATGTCCTTTCCTTGTTCAGTGTGATGGTAGGGCCCACTCTCTAGTATCCCTGCTGCTAGAAAACAGGACATACCTTTAAAACTAATTTCTGTCTTCTTAGAGTTAATAGTTCTTCTGTAAAATTCATATCTCCCAATACTAAACACATTTTGCAACATGTACTGCGTCTACAAATTTATTATGAGGTGAACAACAAGAACTGTTATGAACTCCTGTTAGTAGTTAAGATTTTTTTTTTAAAAAAACTCTTTTAAAGTTAACTTACTAAAGTCTTAGAAGGGGACAATGATTCCTCTCCTCTTTTTAGAATAATAAAAAGCCTGGAGACATGAGCACTAAACAGTTTGCTTAGATCAGTGCAGATCATGGGAATTTAAATTAGAAACTGATTCCAACTACTTCTAACCTGAAAACTTACTGTAACTATCACTTATGTTCTGAAAGGCAAGCTAAGTGGCAGGCATAATTCGGTGGATAATACGTGATTGACTCATTTCATTTATCATGTTTCAAGGTTTATAAAACCATAGCATGCATCCAATTCTCAGTCTGTGTGTGTGTGTGTGTGTGTGTGTGTGTGTGTATAATGAATAGTAATATTCCATTGGTGTGGGAGGCATCCATCATCTGACGATAAACACATGAACTGTTTCCACTTTTGGGCGATTGTAAACATCGCTATTACGCATACTGTACAAGTATCTCTTTGAGACATTTGTTTTCAGTTCTTTGGAGTATATGACTAGGAGGGGAATTGCTATGTCATGGAACTAAGATAGCAACTTCTGTTTATATGTTTAACAAAATAAATAATACTAAAATGAAACAAAAACATAATTGTCTTTGGAGGAGTCATATTTTAGGATAGAGTGAAAGGGTATAAATCACATGGTGTATGCTGCATTGATAGCACATACAGGATGCCTACAGAACCAGAAAACTCTCATCGTAGGGTTAAGGGGTCCAGGGAGACCGTATACGTAACCCTTTGTACACGAAAAATTCCTTAAGGATGAGGAGATGGTCTGAATGATGATGGTGGTGACTACTTGGGTTAAAGAGGAAGAAGTTTCGGGCTATGAGCACATATCAAATGGAAGAATTCTCACCAGCAGAGCTTGCAAAATCCATGTGAGCTAACTTGTGCTGCTTAATGTCATGTGTCAACTTAACTGTGCCAAGAACACCCGAATACTTGTTCAACTATGATTTTGGCTTCATCTGTCAGGATATTTTTTAATGAAATTAGCATTTGAGTGGATTTTGCTCTGTGGGGTGTTGAAACAGATTGCCCTCCTCAGTGAGCAGCTCCCATTCAGTCCCTCGAAGACCTGAGAGGAACAAAAAGGCCGATCCACTACAAAGAGAAACTCTTCTCACGGGTCTAGGATAACAATCTTTTCCTGTCTCTAGACTTGAATTAAACACTGACTCTTTCGGGGTATTAAGGCCTTGGTGGCTTTCCAATCAAGCACTTATGTGGTCAGTTCTGTTGCTGTTCAGGCCTCAGACTTGAACTACAACTGAACCATTGGTTCTCCTGGCTCTAAGTCATGCCCACTGTAAATATGGGAATTCCTCAGCCTTAATAATGTATCTTTTTTCTTCGTAGCTATGGTACATTTCCAAATTCTGTTACTTCCTTTTCAAAATGGTATCCTTATTGTTACCTCCTTCTCAGAGCTCCCAGTGCTCTTTGGTGTTTGACTCGATCTCAGCTTACTTTTCCTTCTTTTTTTTAAAATTTTTAAATTATTGCTTTTATTATTTATATTATTTTATTTATTTTTATAAATTTATTATTTAAATATCATTTTGTTGTTACTTTTAAAATTATTAACAATAGAAGATGCAAGAATTTTAATTTAATAAAATTTGAGAATATAAAGAGTGAGATAGGTCTATAATGTTACTGCAAACTCAATATAAAGTACAGTAGATTTCCAGAGATCTCAGTAAACTATTTTCTTGTTACTTTTCCTTCTTTATGCTATGTATGGTTCTTGAGGTTCATGCTGTATGTGATTCTTAGGACTTGTTTTGCAACAGAATTTTGTTCTGTTTGCTCCCTGTGCTCTGATAGTCTTCCCTCACCTCTGCCTGGCTAAATTAAATTCCACTTAAAGCTCTCTGCAGCACTGATAGTTTATGGAGACAGAGAAATACAGCTTATTTGATCGCCTCAATTCTCACACTTTCTCCATGTATTTGGAAACAGATGTACACACACACAGAGAAGAGAAGTGCAACAGAGTACTTTGCCTTTTGGTTGCCTGGTCGCACATTCCTTTAGCTTTATGTTACTTACAACTTCAAAAGCTTTGGCTAATCCACCATCTATAGAGATTTGTATCGACCAAAAATTACTATAACAAAGAAAGGATGTGGATCACAGGGATGATAACCCAGCTACCTACTCGTTCCATCCTCTAGAACAAGTAAATAGAAGAAATTGTTCTGTAACCACAGGACTTTCTAAGTTGGAGAGCATCCTATCACTGGATACTTATTTTTTGTCTTAAAAGATTCCCATTGAAAGCTAAAAGAAACATTTTAGAGTTGGTTTCTGAACCAGCTACTCTTCTGAGATGGCAGGGCATGCTTCCCATTTGGAACACGGACAATGCTTTGGCTCACCACACTCTGCTGGGTCTAAACTGAGGTTTCACATGACGTCATTCATCATGAGTTTGAAACAAGTTCTGTTCTGATTGATTGCTCTATAGGGTTACGAAGGAGGAGGAATAAGCCTCTTCATGCAGACCCACACTGTTTGCTTTGCAAAACTACTTGAGTATTTGCCTAGAAATGCAGTTAAGATAGTTTCCTTCAGCTTACACAACCTCCTTTCAACATTTAATTCTTGGGAATCAAAGTCAGGATTATCACAGATCTGGATTCTTAATTTTAGGAATCCATTATTTTATAGGTTTCGAAATAGTAGTATTTTCTTCTGATGAATAAAAATCTATAATTAAGAATAAACTTTAAAGCATACTTAACAAACAGAAATTCTGTTATGTAATCTGTCAATAATTTCACTTGACTACATATATAACATACAAAAAATAATTTTTTTTTAAAAAGTAAATCTTAGAAGCCCAAATTAAGGGGCTAACTTCAAAATTACATTATACCAGAACTATTCCTCATGCTAAACATCAAAAGACCAAATAGCAAATGATCCTAGGGAGGCTGTGCTGGGCATATTCCATGAGTGGCATTACAATTGATTGTGAGTAATTCTAGACATTCCCTCTGTATTGGTTCGTATAGTACTGAGTGTCACACATCACCCTGAAGAAGAACTTTCTTCCTGGGAATCCTTATGAAGGGGTCCATCCCTACCACTGAACAAAACAAAGCGAAGTAAAGAGCTGAGACTCCTATGCCCAAGTTACCTCTGAATTTGCCTTTGGAGCTAATGGTCCCATTTGGGTCCTCTCATTGGGAGGGGCACTCACCTAAACCCCACTGTCTACAACAGGGCCCAGATGATGAGTCCCTTCCTACTCTGCATGACTTGTTTTCCATCACTGTCTACAACAGTACACAGACAATGAGTCCCTTCTCACCCCATATGACTTCTTTTTCCTTTTAAGGTGGAGTTGTCAGAGGCTTCACTTACTCCAGGTGATAAGAGTCTGCTATGGATTGGATCTGAACTGTCCTCCTGGGACCCCTGTGTGGAAGGCTGGTTTCCCAGAGAGCTGTTAGACTGAGGCTTCGGAAACTTTAAGAGGTGGGGCTACTGACAGGTAGTGGGATCATTGGAGATATGACCTCTCTCAGGGTACCCAGAGACCCTGTTCTCTGTCACTGTCTTTTGCACACTGACCAGAAGGTGGGCACACAATATGCTGCGCCTACACAG
The DNA here is from genome assembly GCF_037038515.1 of Microtus pennsylvanicus. Classification (NCBI taxonomy): domain Eukaryota; kingdom Metazoa; phylum Chordata; class Mammalia; order Rodentia; family Cricetidae; genus Microtus; species Microtus pennsylvanicus. The sequence continues at coordinate 190,088,031 of NC_134579.1, forward strand.
CAAAAGCAGCAGAGCCAACCAACCAGGGACACTAACTTTTGAAACTACATATAGAAAACCCTTTTCTTGAACAAATGCTTTTGTCATATGATAGAGCATCTCTTGGGTATATTCCCAAGAGTGGTATTGCTGGGTTCAGGGGTAGGTTGATCCCGAATTTCCTGAGAAACAGAAATACTGATTTCCAAAGTGGTTGCACAAGATTGCATTCCCACCAGCAATGGATGAGGGTACCCCTTCCTCCACAGCCTCTCCAGCAAAGGCTATCATTGGTGTTTTTGATTTTAGCCATTCTGACAGGTGTAAGATGATATCTCAAAGTTGTTTTGATTTGCATTTCCCTGATTGCTAAGGAGGTTGAGCATGACCTTAAGTGTCTTTTTGCCATTTGAACTTCTTCTGTTGAGAATTCTCTGTTCAGTTCAGGGCCCCATTTTTTAATTGGGTTAATTAGCATTTTAAAGTCTAGTTTCCTGAGTTCTCTATATATTTTGGAGATCAGACCTTTGTCTGTTGCGGGGTTGGTGAAGATCTTCTCCCAGTCAGTAGGTTGCCTTTTTGTCTTAGTGACAGTGTCCTTTGCTTTACAGAAGCTTCTCAGTTTTAGTAGGTCCCATTTATTCAATGTTGCCCTTAATGTCTGTGCTGCTGGGGTTATACCTAGGAAGCGATCTCCTGTGCCCATCTGTTGTAGAGTACTTCCCACTTTCTCTTCTATCAGGTTCAGTGTGTTCGGACTGATATTGAGATCTTTAATCCATTTGGACTTGAGTTTTGTGCATGGTGATAGATATGGGTCTATTTTCATTCTTCTACAGGTTGACATCCAGTTGTGCCAGCACCATTTGTTGAAGATGCTTTCTTTCTTCCATTGTATACTTTTAGCTCCTTTATCGAAAATGAGGTGTTCATAGGTTTGTGGGTTAAAATCCAGGTCTTCTATATGATTCCATTGGTCGACTTCTCTGTTTTTATGCCAGTACCACCCTGTTTTCATTACTGTAGCTCTGTAATAGAGTTTGAAGTCAGGGATGGTAATGCCTCCAGAAGATCCTTTATTGTATAGGATTGTTTTGGCTATCCTGGGTTTTTTGTTTTTCCATATAAAGTTGATTATTTTCCTCTCAAGATCTGTGAAGAATTTTGATGGGACCTTGATGGGGATTGCATTGAATCTATAAATTGCCTTTGGTAGAATTGCCATTTTTACTATGTTGATCCTCCCAATCCAAGAATAAGGGAGATCCTTCCATTTTCTGTTATCCTCTTCAATTTCTTTCTTCAATGCCTTAAAGTTCTTGTCAAATAGATCTTTCACTTCCTTGGGCAGCTGAGGATAGGGAACCTGAAATGACCCTTGCCTATAGCAATACTGATGAATATCTTGCATATCACCATAGAACCTTCATCTGGTGATGGATGGAGATAGAGACAGAGACCCACACTGGAGCACTGGACTGAGCTCCCAAGGTCCCAATGAGGAGCGGAAGGAGGAAGAAGATGAGCGAGGAAGTCAGGACCACAAGGGGTGCACCCACCCACTGAGACAGTGGGGCTGATCTATTCGGAGCTCACCAAGGCCAGCTGGACTGTGACTGAAAAAGCATGGGATAAAACCGGACTCTCTGAACATGGCGAACAATGAGGGCTGATTAGAAGCCAAAGACAATGGCACAGGGTTTTGATCCTACTTGATGTGCTGGCTTTGTGGGAGCCTAGCCAGTTTAGATGTTCACCTTCCTAGACATGGACGGAGGGGGGAGGACCTTGGACTTTCCACAGGGCAGGGAACCCTGACTGCTCTTTGGACTGGAGAGGGAGGGGGAGAGGAGTGGGGGGAGGAGGAGAAGGGTGGGAGGAGGGGGAGGGAAATGGGAGGCTGGGAGGAGGGGGAAACTTTTTTTCCTTTTCTCAATAAAAAAAAAGAGAAAATAAATAAATTAATTAATTAATTAAAAAAAAAGAAAACCCTTTTCTTGTTATTAGTATTATTCATCACGGTAACAGAAAGCTGACTAGCACACCGACCTTTCTAAGTGAGAAAGAAAGCAAGTATTCAGAAGGGGAAACACATGGAGTGAATAAATCACTCCTGGCCTGTAAGAGCAGCTCTATCTCTAGCTGCGGACCAGCATGCAGATGTCCTGGTTAGCACTTTTGAGCTAGTCACTTCTCTGCTGCCTTGCTTTTTTTTTTTTGTAGTGATATATTTTGTTTGTGCTGTAACAAATAAAGCTTGCCTGAAGATCAGAGTATGGAGCTAGCCACACTAGTTAACCATAGAGGCCAGGCAGTGATGCACACACCTTTAATCTCAGCACTCAGGAGACAGAGGCAGTCAGATCTCTGTGAGTTCAAGGCCACCCTGGGCTACAAGAGATTGAATCAAAATAAAAGAGAAACATAGCCAAGAGATGGTGGCTCACACCTTTAATCCCAGCAGTAGGGAGTTTGAGATAAAAAGTGGTTTGGCTGGCCAGAGAGGGAATATAACACCAGAGGAGACAGGAGCTCAGTATTCAGTCTGAGGTTTAGTAGAGACAGCATTTAGTCTGAGGATTTGTAGAGACAGAATCATGCCCTCTTTTGTCTGAGGATTTGCTTAAGACAAAAGTTCTCTTTAGTGGCTGGCTTCTTTACTTCTCTGATCTCTCAGCATTTGCCCTGATATCTTACTTTGAGTTTTTATTATTAAGACGAATTAGAATTCACGCTACACTCTTCAAAGAACCTCACCCATACACATACAAAGCTTCCAAATGAGTGTTTGTAAACATATCTTCTCAAGAAGTAAATGAAGAAGTCAGTGGTCATTTGCTAGACTGAAAATGCAGGTAACGTCACACACTACTGTAGGACCAAGTCAGAACTACTCTAACACAATACCATAGACTCTGTACCCAGTAACTCCCCCCACCAAAAGTCCTTTATGGAACTCTCATGCTTTAATATCTCCATTGCTGCTAGAAATGAAAAGTTTTATGGATAATTGTACTTTGAAATTTTCGTCAATGAAAGAGTGTGAAGCAAATGTTTGTTGATTTCTTGGTAAAGTTGGTGCTTCAATGCTTCTGAATTTGTGTCAGTTAAATATATTGCAAAATTTGCCGGGCCGGTGGTGGCGCACACCTTTAATCCCAGCACTCCGGAGGCAGAGGCAGGCAGATCTCTGTGGGTTCGAGACTAGCCTGGTCTACAAGAGCTACTTCCAGGACAGGCTCCAAAACCACAGAGAAACCCTGTCTCGAAAATCCAAAAAAAAAAAAAAAAAGAAAAAGAAAAAAAAGAAAAGAAAAGAAAATGGAAGAAGGAGTGAAGATTTTAATATTATGAACTGAATTAGTATTCACTGAGATCTTTAGAAGTTTGTTCTTTTTCTCCCCTCTTCAACTTTCTTAAAATTCTTCAGTGTAAAAAGGAAAAAAAAAGCTATTTTAGGTACTAATGGATAATTTATTAAAATATTTCCTCTCTCAAACTCCATATAAAGTAATATTGTGATGAAAATAAAATAAAAAGAATCAGTTTGCATATTTTATTATTCATAAATCACGAATGTTATCACATTAACTAAGAATGGCAGTCAGTTCCAAATGCCACTCCAGCTGTACTTTGATTTGGTGTATTGATATTATCAAGATGTAGGTGACTGAGTCATAGAAGACATATTTCTCTAAAGTGGAAGTTTGACTGCAGGAAGTATCCTGTTAAGGCTTTTGGATGGAGGAAAGTCATGTACTTTATGAGTTTCCTTCTGTCCATGCTTGCCTGCTGAATGCATTTCAAGGACTTCTCTCATGTCACTTGTTCCGATACTAGATATCAGACAGGTGAAACCCAAACACATTGTAATTTGTGGCAGGGACATTAACTTTTCCCAGCTCTGAAAAGAAACGGCACATTTTTCATTGCCCCTTTCCTATCCCTGCTCTTCTCCAATGCACCATGTTTTTACTCTTCAAGTCATTCATTTGCAGAACCAGTGTCTCTAGTGGTGTGTCAATATGAATAAAAAGAGAAACTCAGAGGAGATGAGTATTTCAGTATTCCACTTGGATTTAGAGAGTATTAGTCTAAGGAACACTGGATGCATCTTAGGGAGAGAAGATTGTGCTTACACAGAAACAAAAATAGAGCAGATTAGCTGGGGTCTGTAGCAAGCTTTGTCAGATTGTCTTTGGACCACAAGCTCACAAATAATGAGAGTTACTATTCATTATGAAAGCTTGACTTTGCTTAGGTGTTTTTTCAACTAGCTTTTATAACTTAATTAACCCATATTGGTCGGTTACCTGTTGTTAGTATAACACACCCAACTTGCTTGGAGTCTGCTGGTACAATCACATTCCCAAATTCCTCCTCCCAGTTTCTCTATCTCTGCCCGGAAGTCCTGCCTATTCTCTCCTGCCTAGCTATTGGCTATTTAGCACTTTACTAAATCAATCAACAGGCACCTTAGGCAGAGACACATCTTTACACTGTAAACAAATATTCTGCAACAGGGGTCCCACTAGCAAATCCACCTGACGAAGACAGGCTTTCTCCCTTGGTGGTATAGTAGATGCTTGGTGAAGCATGGTCAGATGAAGATGAGAGTGACAGACATAAAAGTAGCAACTCCTAGAAATTATGTAGACGATATCGGAACTGAGAGCAATGCAGCTGCCCACGGGGAGGTCAAGCATGAGAGCTCTTTAGGAGGAATGCAAAGTTATCAGATGTGAGTTGAAGTCTCCTTTCCATGAAATTGCAGGATGTAATGAGCGGCCATTTGGTCTGTGCTGTTTGAATATTTTCTTCCCTGACAGAACCAGAAAGCAGCATGAAAACCCTATCAATTCTCTGTGATTCT